>NC_035437.2:104182166-104496166 GCF_002127325.2 Helianthus annuus
TTTCGATTTTCTGAAATTTTTACTCCCCCTAAAATGCAAACACATTTAAAGAAATTTGAGAACAAACTATACAAGTAAAATGACAACTGTTGTGAATCGCTTCAATTCGCCATCCACTCGGCATAAACAATCAGAACTCCCCCTTTCAACAAACTATTTTCCCATTTAGATTTCAAAACACTCAAGTTTGTTTTAATCAAAATGGTTTTTCCGGAAAATAAGTTTTGTTAAAACCACTTGTAGGTTTGGGGATCAATTCATCACCTTGTTTACAACCACTTGTATGAGGATTACATCAAGTTCAAATTAATGACCTTGATAAATCATTTCGTAAGAACAAATCTCTTTACCAGTTGTAGGAATAAATCATCTACACAAGTTCATTTTACCAATTAAAAAAGCCGATTCCTGCTTCACACTTACCAACCTGGAAGCTCCGGCAAGTCCTCATCCTGTAAAATTTATCAACTTTAAAATTCATTCATAAAATCAATTTTTATCAAGAATGATGCCGATTCCTGCTCCGCGATTACAAACTTGGGAGCTCCGGCAAGTCCTGTTTTTTAAGGAAAAAGAATTTCCACCCAAGTCTGACCAATCTTGGGTGATTTTAACTCTGATTCAGTTGGGTTATAAGTTGCCTTCTTTGTCGCATAAAAATCTTTAACCCCTTTGGCCTTTCCCTCGACCATTTTCTCAAAATTTTTTTTCACATTTCCATTAAATGCTTTATCGACATCAAATTCATTCTTTCCAGAATAAAATTGATTCGAGATCTCAACCTTACCAACTTTTTATTTAAAATTTTCATCCTTCAATGATGGAAAATTAACATCATTCACTGAAGGCACTGAGTTCTCTTTTTTAAACTCAACCTGTGGCTCTTCTGGCTTTGTGGAACCAGAATCATCACCAGATTTTACATCAGACTTCTTAACAACCCACATTTGGTTATCTTTTGCTCTCTTTTTGTAAAAATTCTTCTTTGAACACTCACCAACTTCATAAGTTGAATTTTCAAAAATTTTGAATTTTTCAGTTGGTGGTTCAACATCGACAACTTTTTCTTTGAATTTTTCAGAAACTCCCTGTTTTTTCTTTGTATCCAACGGACAATTCCATGCAATGTGACCAGCTTCATTGCATTTAAAACAGGTTCTAGTATCCGTTCTATGAAGAACTCCAGTCCCTTTCCTCTCAGCGAGAAACTCCTGGTTTGATTGTCTCTAGAAAGGTTTCTTCTGTTCTTCTTCAGCACTTCCTCCTGAAACAAATTTAGTGTTTGTTTTAGAAATTTTATCATTTTTATAATTTTCAGGTGGAATAAAACCAAGACCTTTCTTTTTGAAGTTACTGTTATGGTTTGGTTTCTTTTGAAAACCAGAACCAGAATTGTAACCTTTTTTCTTTTTTAACCGTTGTTGAACTCTTGAAGTGTATTTTTTAGGTTTTCCAGTAAGATTTAAATCTTTTATTTCAGAAATATTAATTTTTGTCATTTTGAAACCTTTTTTATCAAATCAGTTTTAACACTTCTTATTGGAAATTCTTTGTCAGAATATAATTTGTCAGAATCATTCAAAGTATATGCAACTTCGAATGTTTCATCATCCAAATTCGATTTTGATAACAAAAATTCTTTACTGTAAGCCCATTTAACCGACGTCTTTGGACTGTTGACCGACGAACTCGAATTTCCAGACTCAGACTCCTCATCTTTATCCAACACCTGATCGACCACCTTTTTTATTAACTCGGACTCATGATCAGTGTCAGACGATGTAAAAGTGATGTCAATGTTTTCTGATAACTCATCGGTTATATCAGACTTCAGTTTTATATTGACTGCTTTTTGGACTTGCTCCTCATTTGGTTTTCTGGGAGAATATCCTTCCCAGATCGGAGGCGGACACTTGTTGTAACTAACACTCTGTTTCTTACCAGTATCCTTCTTCTTCGGCTTCTCATCTTTAAATGCTTCAAGACCTGCAACAGTTGGATAAATTCGGTCAATAAGATAATCAGAACTAGAATAACTTTATAATAATCGCCTGATTCTCTCATTTTCTATCTTTTCAGTTTCCAACTCTTGCTTCCACTTTGCACTTTCTTCAATGTAGAAATTTATAGCTTTCTGCTTCGACATCATCACAACATTCAACATTGTCAATGCATCTTCTCGTTCAGAATTAGTCTTTTGCAAACCAGTTACCGTTCTGTTCAATACATCATATGATTCCTTCATGTAGTTGAGATCAAACAGTAAATTTTCTATCATCTTGTCTTTCTCACTCAGTTTCTCATCTTTTTCTGCACACTGCTTGCAAGATTCCAAGCATTTTTCACACGGCTTGATAACCTCAACAATCTTTTCAACTATTTTTTCGACTTCAACAATTTTCTCAACCTCAATCACATTCCCAGCTTCACCATTCTTCTCAGCAACTTTAACTTCATTCTTTTGAACAGTCTCTTCCTTTTGAGTAACACTCTCACATTTCATCTTCTTTCGTTCTTTTGCTGCTCGTCTCTCCTTCAACTTCTCCACACGATCTGCAAAATAAAATTGAAAACTTCCAGGAGATAAATGAGTTTTTGCAACATCAATATGCATTTCTTCCTCATAATCACTGAAATCATCAGATTCTATTAGTGATTGATCAAACTCTATTGTCTTTTCTGTACTATCATCTGAAGAACTAGACTCAGATGGTGTTTGATCAAAAACTGTTGTTCTTTCTGAACTTTCATCTGATGAGACAGACTCTCCTTCTTGACTTTTATCATCACTAGCAAACACTTTCATCCATTCTATAAATAAATCAGGTTCTTGAATGACTTCTGCAATGAGAGCAACCACTTTTGAATCGGGTGGAATGTATTTGTCCCAGCTGAAACCTTCTGCCACTTTTTCATCATCTTGATCAATGATACCATAATAAGCTTTCTTATTTGCATCTTCGATCATTCTAGCATGTGCATTTTGTGGCTCTTTTTGTTGTTGTTGTTGTTGTTGTGGTTGATGAGCAACTTGTTGATATATGGCTTTTCGATAGTAATCATCTTTTCCAACCGGATTCTTTGCCCCACTAGCTTCTTGATTTTTGCATTCTCTTTTGAAATGACCTTTGTCTCTACAACGAAAACACGTAACTTTAGATTTATCAAAACCCAAAGTAGAAACATGTGCATCTAAGAAATCATTTCTTCCTGTAATCATTTTAAACTTTTCTGCTCTCCTCAAGACACTAGCCAAGCACCATTTGATGTCCATTAGCTCCATTTCTTCTGCATCTATCTGATCGTAATCCTCTTTTGTCAACATAGGATTTCCGATCCTTCCAGCAACCAAACCTTCGTAAGATTGTAGCACGGTAGCAAGTAACTCCATGTGATCTTTAGCAACTTCTTCGGAAAAGCTTTGACCATTTGGAAGATTTAATGCAATGTTGCATTGTATCACACAACCATTTCCAGTTTTTGAGCTTTGATGTTGAAAGCTTGTAGTTGAACTCTTTGGGTTCACACTTGGATATGAAGAGATTCCACTACTGCTGTTTGGACTTTGATTGACTGAATCAGATGAATTTCCAACACTAAAAGCAGTTTGAATTTTCGGACTCATTTCAACCTCTTGAACACTGCCTTTGTAATACATTTTCACATCTTGTTGATTACTCGGATTGTTCATCCTTGCAATCTTTTGCTGTTCAAGATCTTGACTTTCAATCTTTTCAATGAACTGTAAAATAGTCAATCCATCATATTCCCCAGTGTTCTTTAGAATCATAAAAAATGTACCCCACTCTTTTTGAGGCAAAGCATCAGCTAACTTGTCGACCCACTCATCTTGAGTTTTCTCTATTCCCAACAAAGACATAGATCGAACTAAGTGGCAATATCTTTCAATCAGTTTCTTTGATGTTTCTCCTGCCAAGCTTGAAAACAAATCGAATTCTTTCTTTAGTAGTGCTTTCTTGCTCTTAATCATTTTCTCACTACCCTCGAATTTAACCTTCAAAGCATCCCATATTGAACGCGTAGTGTTATCATGTTGAAGCAGGATAAAAATGTCTTCCTTTACAGCTTGCTGTAAAAGACTGATCATCTTTTCTGCTTTATACATATCTCTCTCTTTGTCATTCAATTCAGAAATAGCTTTTGTAACACCCAAATCTGTACGAGGTCTAACATACTTCTTCTCAATGCATTCCCAAGACCTCAAATGATTTGCTTGTACCCAGTTTTCAAATCGATCTTTCCATCCATAATATTCCTCGATTCCCATAAGCTTCGGGGGCTTTTGCAAAGTTCCGGTTTCGTTTTCCATGTTCATGCTTTGAGTAATGGCAGCTGGAGTAGTCGGGGATGAAGCAAACGCATTATAAAACTCTTCTTCCATGATTCGGTAACACATTTTCCAAAATCAACACTTTCAAACGAAATTACTGCTTTCGAGTGAAATTGCCTGCACACAAACAACCTTCAAACGAAATTAGTACCTTTCAAACGAAATCAAGTAATTCCGTGCGGAATTACTCAGTTTTCAAACGGAATTAAGCTTGGAAAGAGATTATCCAAACGAAATTAGAATTCTGTGCGGAATTAAATGCAATTTCAAATGAAATTAGTCCAAGAACGGTAATTTCGTGTGGAATTAATATGCTGATGTCATCATTTCGAACAAATTTTCATGCGAAATTACAGATTATGTCAATTTTAGATTGAATTATGGTCCAATTCTCTCAAGAATTAGTTAAAACACTGTTTTGCTTATGATAGGTGAAAATCAGATCATTTTAACCGAGGAAACTAGTTCAATTAAGAAAAGAAGGTGTAGAAGTGAGAAAAAGAGATGAAATCAGGCTGAAATCTGCAGAACTCCTCCTCCTGAGCTCTGAGACCACTTGTAGGATCGTTATCGGAGCCGAAATGAGTCGATCAGAGGTATTCTACACAGAATGAAAGGCGGAAACAGACATAATGAGTTGAATTCAACTAGATTTACACTAATAAATGTCTTTGTATTGATTCTGAAACGATTACAGATTAGAAGACACTTCGACAGAGCTTCGCCGTCGGAAAACACCAAGGTAATTTCGTACCAAAAGATACGGAATCACAACTACATATAGGCGGACTAATTCCGCACGAAACATGTACAAACGAAGTTACTAACACGCGGAATTAGATACTCACACGGAATTACCTTGTAATTCCGTGCGAAATTACATAAGGACACTTCAAGCGAAATTATAAGCTTCATGCGGAATTACTTGAAGATTTGATTCCTCGATCTTCGTGCCATGTGTAATGAAAGACTCGAACCAAGATGAAGTCGACAGACAACTGCACCAACATTCTACCATAGTTTGGAGTTAATCTTTGGTTATGCTTGACTCATGTTTTAGACTGCTGATCTCATTTTCTTTTTCAAACAATTTGTTTTTCAACTCTTTAAAAGTTTTTTCAAATTGAACTTCATCATTTAAGATCTTGTTTCTAAGGTTTTCATTCACCTCTTTTATGTTAGCAAAAACAATAATGCATTTATCTGAACACAAGTCTTTTAAGACCTGAGGTGATACCTTAGTAGTAGCCATCATGGCACAGTCACATTCACCATCACATATACTGGTATTCCATGGATCAGCCAGAGGTTCCAACAGAGGTTTAGCAACTTTCTCTTCTAACATCTGTTCACCAACAATATCTGTTGTAACCATTGTTTCAGCAACTACTTCCACCACTTCAGATCTGGTCTCCACTTCCTCAGATTCTTGCCCTTCTGGTATTGTTTCTAGTGCCACAAAACAAAATTCGACAGGCAAAACATCAGAATTAGCAACTAAAGCAAAGTTTTCATCAGTTAAGTCCTCAGGTAAGCTACTCCAATCAACAAAGCCTTGTGTAAAGAAGCTCTAGTTATTGGCCTCTGCTGGAGCAGATGGTTGTGTAACTTGTGGTGCAGGTTGCACTTGAACCTGGGGTGCAGGATCTTGAACATACTGAATTTGAGGAACAGTGGTTTGGACATACTGGATAGGAACAGTGTTTATAGGGTGTGCAAAATGAGCAGTGTTTTGCATTTGAGGAGCAAGGGTATATTAGGAATAATGGACAATGTTGTGGGTGTTTTGAGGTCTTGGACTTGGGTGAGTGATTATGGGTCCACTGTTTTGACTCCTACATTCCCTAGCAAAGTGACCAAGCCTATTACACTTATAGCGCTTAATCTTTGATTTATCCAACCCAACCTTTAAGTTCCCATGCAACCCTGGAAACTTCCTACCATTTCTTTTATAAAACTTGCTTGTTCTCACACTCAACAAGGCAAGTTGATGCAAAATGTCCATCTCTTTCAGATCTATGGGATCAAAATGTTGAAGGTCATTTAGCTCAAAGGACAAGTTGTCAGAGATCTGGTTTTCCCCATTAGCTGTGAAAGCATAATTGGGTGAATAAGGCTCAGAGTTGAAGGCTCCACCTACAGTTATGTCAATGTAATGATCATAACTTTGATCCTTATTACCACCAGATGACTCTTACTGACCAAAAAGTGTTGTATTACGAAAAGAGTAATCATCAGCCACTTTCCCTGACTCTTGTAACTTCTTTTTCTGTTTAAGCTCTCTTTCATATGTGAGAAGCCTACCATGAAGTTGAGTCAGACTCATCTCCTTGAACCCAACAAAATTTCTAGTAACAAAGGCTATAGTGTCCCACTTTTTTGGTAATGATCTAAGGATCCTACTATTTAAAGTAGAGTTAGCATATTCAACATTAACCAGTTTTAGCTCACTAATCAGACAACTAAACCTTTCAAACTGCTGGGTCAATGACTCTCCCTTAACATGACAAAACGTTTCATATTGTTGGTTCAACATTTCTCTGTTGTTCTCAATGACCTCTTCTTCCCCACCGAATTGCTCTTTGTAGGATCGCGTTCGGCCCTGATTGAGTCGATCAGAAGAATTCCTATCCAAATCAAGAGGCGGAAACTAATGATTTGGTGCTATTTCAGTCGGATTCACTTTAATATTGTTGTTTTATTGATTTTGACAACGTTTACAGACTCTGACAGCACTTCGGCAGCACTTCGTGGCTCACCGGAAGAATACACCTTCAACACACGCACTAGGTTTCGCTTGAATGTCCCCTATATATAGATGAGGAGGTTTCGCTTATATGGTCATGTCCGTATAAGCGAACCTACATCAATGACGTATAAGCGGAACTAATCATTGACGCATAAGCGAACCTATTAGACTATGACACATAAGCGAAACCTAGACACTGACACATAAGCGAAACCTATTCAATCACATGTTTCTAGAATTTCGTGCCATATCTAACCTATACAACACTAAGAAGAAGGAAAACAGTTGTCTAGTGAAGAAGTAAACGAAAAGGAAGCAGAGTACTTCACAGAAACCATCAAGAAAATGGGTCTAAAAGAAGAGAGCTCAGTAAGACTTCAAAACCTTTTCAAAAAGGTATTAACCAAGCCTGCATCACCAAACACTTCAGAAGTATCAGACATTGAGCTAGATCAACAAAAGAGAAAAGAGCAAATTGAAAAGGAAACTGCAGAAGACGTAGCTGCAGCAAATGATGTCTTTGAGAAGGCCCTCAAACAAATGTCTGATAGCTTACAACTTTTCACAAGGCCAACATCTCCAAACTCATCTGGAAATAAATCTCTCCCAAGAAACCCATTAGGATTAAAAGTACTAAAGTGGATGTCTGATCAAAAGACCCACGTATTGACCTTGGTCAGATCCAATGGCGAAGTGAAGTACATATCAAGGAAAGAAGCACTAGGCCTTAGTGTTGAAGATTTACAGGATCTCCTTGAACTTTCACTGTGTAGGGATGAGGATGACTCAAATTCCAAGGATTTTGAAGAAGAATTTAAAAGACAAGCTAAGGAACTTCTGATGAGAAATAAAAATCCAGAATAATGAAGGGTTTTGGCATTATCTGTTCCAGGGGGAGATTGTTGGGATTGAACCCTACCAGATGAACAGATAATGAAAGCCAAAACTGGATCACAACAATGGATTCACAATAAGCAGCTGTTTACTATAAGCTTTCCCCTTGATTATGGCTCCAACATCTAATATACTCCAAAGTACTGCCTTTATCAACAACTGATGGCACTGGAAACTGCTGATCAGATCAAAGACTGATGAAGATTAAAGCCCTGCTGCTCAATCTACTGCCTTGATTCAAGCACTGCTAATCATGACAAGTACTGCTGGGTTCACAGCAGTGGAAGGATGCAGCAGCTGTTTATGTCTACTTTATGTAATGAATTGTAACATCAGTAGTTAGCAAAGCAGTAGTTGTATAGATCGGTAGATAGAGTTTGTTAGTTAGTTAGATGTCACTTTCATGGTGACGTCAGCTGAGATGCCTCAGTGGTTTGGACTGCCGATAAATGTAACAGCACTCTGTACTGTTACATTTGATTGACTGAGCAAGTTCTTCTTCTCATGTCTAATCCTTTCATCTTGTGCAACCAACCTTGGAGCATCAGGCTGAGGGGGAGTTTAGTATTGTAAGAATGCTTGTAATCATTTGCTTTATAATTCAATCATTCGACTTAATGTGAAGCATCTGTTTTTCATACTATTCTCTTCTTTGATTATGTTTACAAAGTTTGTATTAATTTCCGCTGCACTTTACGTTATTTCATATTCTCTTAATGTACAAATTATGCAAACAAACACAATCATGAGAGCCTCCGATCCTAACACAATTTGATCAATATTACCACTAATTGATCACAATCACATTAATTTCTTCCTCTATGTACTGCAAAGTAGATATCAACATGTAGTTTGCCCAGTTTTTATACCTCTACATACCGAGACACACTTCCTTAGATCATGATGTATCTTCTGTAATATCTCACTTGGTCTCACGTACTCTTAACCTTAGAATCATTCCTGGATATACAAACGGTTTGTGAATAAGAGCGCCACCAAGTGAGTAAATCAACAAATACCCACAAGATGTTCCCATAACAATAACCCGAATATCATCAAACACCAACCAGCTACTCAAGTGTAGACACATACTCTGCTTCAATTGGGGACAAAGTGGGTCGGATCTTGACCTAAAAAAAAAGCAGGAGCGGAATCGTGAGACCACTCAAGAAAAAGGAGGAAGTGGTGGTTCGCGATTGCAAGAGAATCTGTATCGAATGCGCAGAGAAGATTTGGTTGTCGAGCCAGCCTTCTTTCCCTGCACCCAGTTCGCTCAGATCAAGTTTGATATGAATGATGAAGGTGATTTGATTATTTTGGGTTGCGGAGGATGAAAAAACCAAAAAAAAATAACATATATATATATATATATATATACTCTGCAGATCTGATGGTTCTTGGCCGGAAAAAAAAACGATGGTGGTTGTGGGCCATGGTGGTTCGGTTGCCGATTGGTGGTGTTGTGGAGGGTTTGTGGTGCTGGATCTGGTGGTGGCGGGGTTGGTTGGATACGGTGGCTGGTGGTGGTTAGGCTAGATTAGGTGGTTATGGTGGTGGTGGGGTTGGATTCGGTGGTGGTACGGTTGGATTTGTTGGTTGTTGTGATGGTGGTTGAAGAGAATGAGAGTGGAGGGGAGAGTTGTGATGGGGGTTGAAGAGAGAGAGAGGGGGAGGGGAGAGATAACTGAGAGAAATACTTAAGGTTATATATGCTATATATAATTTATTATTTTTTTAAAGAGTAAATTACAAGTTTTGTCCTTTATGTTTAAACCAAGTTGCAGTCGCTGTCCTTTAGCGCAAAAGTTTGCAAGTTTTGTGTTTTATGTTTCAAAATCTTGCACGTTTTGACCTTTAGGCCAAACCCAGTTAGATGTTTTAGTTAATTATGGTCATGTGTCATGCACATGAGGGTATTCTTATAATTTTACCTCCATAGGGACTATTGAGTAAACAACTTGATATTCAAAGGACTAGTTATGTAAGAAATAAAAAATAAAATGTAAATATGAAAAACCCTGAAATGTATCTCTCCGACTATCTCTCTCTCTCCCTCTCTCTTCTCTCTCTCATTCTCCTCTCCCTCCCATCTCTCCCTCTTCACCCATTACCACCACATTCCACCACCACCTCCACCTCCCACCACCAACACCCACCACCAACACCCACCACCAACACCCACCACCACAACCTCCATAAATCCCTAAACAATTTATATACATCTATGTAAACCCAGACCAAAATCTCATTTTACACAGTCAACTATGCATATAAAATAAAATCTCAAATTTTTCCTCAAGTAAAGATGAGGCCACTTCTGTCTAGCTTCACCATCAGCAACCGGATCACCAGCGAACCGGCTCTCCTCCTCGTCCTTCACCACAACCTCCACCTTCTTCACCGGTTTCCGGCCAGAACTTCTAACCAAAGCGTCACCGTTAACCGCCGGAGCTTCAACCACATCAGTGTTTGACAATTCCTCTTCTGTTTCCTCTTTAACTATCTTTGCTTTCTTCTTGGAAATAGATGAGAGGCCGGATCGGTGTTCTTGGCGGAAGCAGACGACTTTCACTTGTTGTTCATCATCGTTTTATTCTCCGGTGAGAATGAGAGAGAGAGAGTGTGTGTGTGTGTGGATGAGAAGGTGAGGAGACTGGAGAGTGATGGATCTAGGGTTTTATGGCGTGTGTTTGGCGGGTGAATTTTTTTGGAGAGTGATGGATATACACCCCATCACCTCCAAAAAAATTAAACTGAACGAGTACAATACGACACAAATCGCAGTTGAAGATCCGAAAATTAAACTGAACGAGTACGATACGAAATAAATCGCACCTCCGGCAGCCGGAGATCGACCGGAAACCGTCACAAACCGCCGATATCAGCTGCGACTGTGTGCGTGTTCATCTGTTGGTTAGGCATTTGGGATGATGATGGCTTGTGTTCATCAGTCGTGGTGTGATGATGATTTGAAAATGGTGGAGGGTGGTGGCTTGTGGTTGTTGTTAGCAGTAGAGAATGATAGAGATGGTGGTTGTTAGCAGTAGAGAATGATAGAGAGATAAAGAGATAAGAGAATATTTTTATATTTCTTTGATTAACCTAAGATTTTTCCATTTATTACAAACTAGTTACTAAATATATTTTTTTACACAATAGTCCCTGAAGAGGTAAAAAGACAATGATACCCTCATGTGCAAGGCATATGATCAGATTTAACCAAAAAATCTAACTGAGATTGGCCTAAAGGTTAAAACGTGCAAGATTTTGAAACATAAAGCACAAAACTTGCAAACTTTTGCGCTAAAGGACAGCGCCTGCAATTTGATGTAAACATAAAGGACAAAACTTGTAATTTACTCTTTTTTAAATGAGTAAAATTACGAAACTACCCTCTTATACAAGTCACATGACTAGACTTAACTCAAAATTCTAACTTGGTTAGTGCTAAAGGATGAAAGGTGTAACGACTTTTCCAAATAAAGGATTGTGACAGTAATTATTGAAGTTAAAGGTTATCCACTGCAATTTGATACAAAGATAAAGGACGAAAAGTGTAATTTACCCTAAAGATAGAGTGCACCACATCGTATTATATTTTTTTTTGAAAGGTAAAAAAATGACATTAACATTATGAATATCGTACATGTTATTTTAATTTTAATTTTAATAAAGAATGTTTTTTATGAACAATCTCAAACATCCTATTAGGATTGGAATTGGACTCGTATGAGATCAATTTGGTAATCTCAGATTCCAAGTCTCCTATCTAATTGTAAAATCATCTGTTATATCTAACCCACTACCCATTATATATATATATATAGTGGAAGGTTTAAATGAGAAGAATTTTTTTGTAAGAAGAAAAAAGAAGAAGTTTCAGCCAATAAGAATGCTTCAATTTACTTCATTTAATATTTGCATTTAATTTTAATATAAGGGTATATTGGTAAACTTACATAAATCATTAATTTGTATTCTTCTCCTTTAATAACTAACTAAATTAAATTTGTAACTCATTTTCAAAATATATACTTTTTCCAAATTAAAAAACCAACATAATTTAAAGTGTAGAATAAATTAGTAGTTGTGTAGGTAAATTACGAGTTGTGTAGGATATATTTCGAGATGTGTAGGATAAATTTCGACTGTGTAAGATAAAATTCTATAATGTGTATGGTACATGTAGGAAAATTTTGATATGTGTAGGTTTTGTAGATTATATGTAGGATAATTAATGATTAGTTGACTAATTAATTAAAGAGAGAAAAAATAATGATATGAGTTATAAATGAAATAGTATTTTACTAATATGCCTTTTCTTTTTTTTTCTTCTCAAATTAAATTTCTTCTCAAATGAACCTTCCCCTATATATATATAGGGAGAAGATCATGCGAGAACCACCTCTTATTGTGAGAATCGCGAAAACCAATGTGAACACACCAAAAATGCCTAAAAATAGCTAAAAATCACACAAAAAAATTTTTTTTTTAATATTTTTTATATAAAAATCGCTACTTTTCGAAGCCAAAAAAAAAATTTTTTTTTAATTTTTTTTTGGCCACTAAAAGTAGCGATTTGAGCATAAAAAATATTAAAAAAAAATTTAGATTTTTTTTATTTTTTTAGGTTTTTTGGGGGTTTAGTTTTTAACATTTTAGCTTGGGTGGGGGAGGGGGGGGTTTAGGTTTTTGGGGGGTGGGGGAGGGGGGTTTAGGTTTTTTTTTTTTTTTTTTTTGGGGGGGGGGGGGGTTAGGTTTTTTTGGGGGTTTTAGTTTTTAGCATTTTGCTTTAGGGGGGGGGGTGGGGTTTAGGTTTTTTGGGGAGGGGGTGGGGGTTAGGTTTTTTGGGGTTTTTTTTAGGTTGTTTTCACATTGGTTCTCAAGGTTCTCACAATAAGGGTGGTTCTCGTATGAGCCCCTCCCTATATATATATATATATATATATATATATATATATATATATATATATATATATATATATATATATATATATATCTCGAATAATTACCCTAAAAATAGAGTGGACCATATCGTACTATATTTTCTTTTAAAAGGCAAAAAAATGGCATTAATATTATGAATATCGTACATGTTATTTAAAATATCGTACTATATCGTACATGTTATTTAAAATAATGACATTAACATTATGAATAAATTTAATTTTAGTAAAGAATAATTTTTATATGAACAATCTCAAACATCCTATTGGATTGGAATTGGACTCGTATGAGATCAATTTGATAATCCTGAATTCCTAGTCTCATATCTAATTGTAAAATCATCTTTTATATCTAAGCCACTACACGTTATATATATTTGTCAAATAATTACCTGTTGATTATTGAGCATACCCACAAGTACTGGATTTATCTATTAGTTTGTTAAAATTACTCGTTGAGATTTTAATTACATCTTTTTCCTTCCATTATAGTTTTTATATAACTTTATATTCTTAACACCTATAATAAATTAAAATATGATAAATTATCCATTGTAGTTTTTATATAACTTTACATTCTTAACACCTACAATAAATTAAAATATGATAAATTACATCTATATTATTATCTTCTTTTAACATGTTTGAAATATAAAATAATGTATATTTCATGAGAATATAAATTTGAAAATATAATATCATAATTTGTAGCATATAATTTATTTCAGAGTAAAATGCCAAAATAATCCCTGAGTTTAGGTCATTTTGCCACTTTAATAAAAAAAACTAAAATCTTTTGAATATAGGTCCCTAAGGTTTCAGTTTTCATGTCATTTTCATCCAAAAGACAAATTTGGTCAGAAATTTCTTTTAATCTTCACATTTTTTGTCGTGTTCCTCATTTTAATAAATGGTAGAATTATCTTTTTATCCCTTTATATAACTAAATTAAAAAACTTTATAAATCCCAAATTCCCTTTATAAAAGCCTAAACCCTAATGTCCATTCTTCAACCCCACCTACTTCTTCAACTGAAGAATAACAATGGTCGTCTGCATCTGTGGAGTCCCAGCCCAAATTCGTACATCGTGGACAACACAAAATTGGGTTAGGGCTCCACATCTGTGCTGACCACGATTGTTGTTCTTTAGTTGCAGAGGTGGGTGGGGTTGAATAAGAAACGATTAGGGTTTGGGCTTTTATAAAGGGGATTTGGGATTTATAAAGGTTTTTTTGAATTCAGTTATATAAAGGGATAAAAAGACAATTCTATCCTTCATTAAAATGAAGAACACGACAAAAAATGTGGAGGTTAATAGAAAATTATGATCAAGTTTTCCTTTTGAATGAAAATGGCATAAAAAATGAAACCTCAAGGATCCAGATTCAAAAGGTTTCTTTTTTGGACTAAAACAGCAAAGATGACCTAAACTCAAAGACCATTTTGACTGTTAACTCTTTATTTCATGATAATATAAATCTCAAAATATAGAGTAAACTGCCAAAATGGTCCCTGAGGTTTGGTCATTTTTTACACATTAGTCCACAACTCAAACCTTTTAAATCTGGGTCTCTGTGGTTTTAATTTTATTGTCATTTTCATCCAAAATCAAAATTCTGGTCAGATTTTTCACTCAACATCCAGCTTTTTTGTCTTTTTCATCCCTTTTAATGGAGGGAAAAATGGTCTTTTAACGTTTTATTATAGCAAATTAAAAAAATCTTACAATTTTTCCCTTCATTAAAAGGGAGGAAAAGACAAAAAAAAAAAAAAAAAAAAACTGGATGTGAACTGATGAAAATGACAACAAAATTGAAACCACAGGGACCCAGATTCAAAAGATTTGAGTTTTGGAATAAAGTGGCAAAAGTGACCAAACCGCAGAGACCATTTTAGCAGTTTACTCCAAAATTTAATATCATAATTTGTAGCATATAATCTATCTATACTTTCTATAAAAGGAGAAATCCCAATGAAATAAGAAAAGCTGATGTGTCAACTGGAGAGGTTGTCCAACAAGGCTTTTCTTATGTCATTATTACATCATAAAGCCTAATATTAAAAGCTTTAAAAGTTCAAAGGTGGCCCACATTCATATTCCAAAGGCCTGCCATCAAACCACTGCCTTAAACCTCTGACAATTCAAAATCCTGGCTCCATATTCAATTCAAAATTTTATAATCAAACATCTGTTCCCAGTTCAAAATTCTGGCTCCACACTTTCATCTCTCCCTCAAATCCAGTTCCCTCAACATCTGCCCTCAACATTTTATAATCAAACATCTCTTCCCAATTCAAAATTCTGGCTCCACATTCAAAATTCAAACCATATATTCTGATCCTATAAATAAGACATAATTATCTGGCTCCACATTCAAATCTCTCTCGCTGATATCTGCGAGCGTGTCTCTCTCTCTCTCTCTCAAATGCATCTTTCTCATGATTCAGCCGCTATTCTCCGATTACACTTCTTTGTTCGAATGTTTGATGATTTTGTTTACATGTTATTGTTCCTGTATCATTGTTCCAACATCATCGTTTCAATGAAGCTTCCCATCACACATCAACCTTTCAATATCGATGTGGCAGTATAATTGTTGCAACATCGTGAAAAGTTGCATGTGCTACCTTCTTTGATAGGAGAGTTGCAACATGAACGTACGATATGTATCTTCTATCGTGAAAAGTCAGTTGTGCTACAACAGTTGAGAAGAGACCTTTGCATTTTAGGTTTGTTTCTTATTTTGATTAACTGTTGATGATGTTGAGACTTTTTATTTACACTGACATTTTAGAATATGTTAAGATGCATGTTTATATTATTAAAATGAACTACTACATAGAAAAATAGGAATTTAATGAAATATTTATAAAGTATTACACGCTAGCGTTAACACTTGCTAAGATTTCGTAGACTCTGGCCTTTCTCCATGTGATTTCATGCTCTCTTTTGAATTTCAGGTCAGTTAGCATGATGCAGATTTTCTGATCCTGTTCAAGAAGTTGTGTCAGAAACTCTTCTGCATTCTTCTGGAACTCTGATGGAGGAGAGTGGAGGACTTCATCGAGCAATGCTATGCTATTCCAGGTTTTGTTGTAATTAGTGTCATTGATTATGTCGACTTTCCTGTTTAGTTCTTGGTCTGTTCTTTGTTCTTTGAGTGACCACATCGAGAATTGTGTTTTAACATCGCTGGTGTCTGACCAGTGGTAGAAACTAAAGTTTGCCATGTAGATTTTTTGTTGGTTTTCTGATTTGGAACAATTTTTGACAGAAAGTGATTTGTAGGACAATTTGTTGATGTTTTGAATCAAAAGTAATCATCGGTCTTTTATAGAGTTTAAAAACGCGTCTACATGGTAAATGAAGAGGTTAATTGTAATTGTGATAATAATCTTTTGTTCTTTGAATTTCGATATTTTGTCCCTTGGGTTTCTTGGTATTTAATATTACAGTTTTCCCATAAAAGTTGGGGTTTTGAAAAGGTTTTTGCATTAAGAGACTGTTGTTTTGAAATATACATTAATATGTTTATATTAAATCTACACGTTTTCATAATTACAAATTTCAGTATATAAACTCATAGTCACTTCACCTGTTTTTCATCATGTTTTCCTACGAAGATATCATACTTTCAGGAAAGTTGAGTAATATAGTTTATTCAAATGGCGTCATTCACAAATGCAAAATCGGATGATTTAAAGCAGCGTTTTGTCAGGCAAATCGAGGAACATGTGTATGAAGACAGGGCTACTCTTCAAGAGTTGAAGAGATGTTTTGATGGATTGCAAGTTGGCCTGTTCACTAGAGAGCAGGTTTCCAGAGATCTTATGCGGATGCCTTCAACTTCCGTTCGTGAGCTTTGTGTTGTCAGTAAGGTAGAGTGCGGCGATAGAGACGTGAAGTTCATGGCGATGCTGAAGGACATACATCTAGAGGTTCAGCAATCGATGGAGTTGAAGCTAAAGTTTCTTAATTCTTGTTGTTATTGTTAGATTTGAACTTTAATGTAGTTCAGTATGTGATGTAATTATTGGACTTTTAATGTCATGAATAAATGAATAAATTTTAATCTTATGAATCTATGTTGCGTTTTAGTTTTACTTATTTAGTGTTTGAGTTTGATTTAGATTATGTTGATGTTGAATTGTGTCTGAACATCTGTTTGGTAAGTCAACAGAAGTTTAATAGTATCAAGGGTTGGTTTGATGGTGAACAGATAATGTTGATGTTGAATTGTGTCCGAACATCTGTTTGGTAAGTCAACAGAGGTTTAATAGGTCTGTTGTAGTTAAAGTTTGGTAAAAGAGAACATCTGCTGATGATGAAACAACTGTGTATGATAACGACTGTTTGATTTACCACTGTTGACTAAATGAATAAATTTTAATAGTATTAATCTTTGTTGTCGCATCTTCATTTTAATTATTTCAGTCATTCCTAACAGTGGTTGGGCTAATAGCAGATGTTAGACTTATGACTGTTGAGTTACACCGACTGAAAACAACTGTTTTTGAAACTTATGCTTGCCTAAAAATACATCCACTGCTAAATGGTACCGTCTGTTGTCATAATTTCTGTTTATCCTAATGACTGTTGATTTACTATACTGCTGACTGTCATCCATTATGACAACAGAGGTTCTGACGTAGACAGATGTTAGCTAAAAATAAAACAACTGCCAACAGAGGTTTCCAAACACATTTTGTTAGACATCTGTTCTCATAACTTCTGTTTATCTAACGACTATTTGACTCACACTGTTTAGACAAGCATCTGTTCTCATAACTTCTGTTTATCTAGCGATTTTTTGACTCACACTGTTTCCAACGACCAACAGTGGTTTCCAAACACATTTTGCTAGACATCTTTTAGACATCTTTTAGACATCTTTTATTAAGTTTGTTAAATATGTTTTATATTTACTTATAGTTGTCTTTTAGCTATAATAGATAAAACATTTTCGTACAATATCTATACATGTATCTATATGTTCTATCAATATGTGTTACGCATGGTTTTCAATGTAAATGTAAATAACAAATTCAATAAGGGGTGTATGTGTAAATATTTTTCATCTGTTGAAAATATGGGAAAACGAAAACACAACCGTCATTATTTCTTTAGCATCATTACACATCAAATATCTATCATCTGACTTCTTTCAAAAATCTCTTCTTCCCAGTCATTTTCTAGGGTTTCAACTTTCTTATTCTCCGTCTTCTACACTTCAATCACTGGAGATTTTATTGTTTTTTCTTCAGCAACTGGTATGTACATTCATATTGTAATGAACTTTATATTGTTTAACCGATTTTAATTCAAAAAAAATTCAAATCCTATCATGCTACAAATACGATTTTAAACGTTTATTGCTATACATTTTTTATGGGTGAAATTCTGAGCCTATATCATGGTTAATATTTTAAGCTATATGTTGATTATATGATATCTGTTCATACCCCGGGTTACATATTCAGGATATTGGTAACATCCTGAATGGTATCCTGAGGATCACTAACGAATTGTGTGCAGGAATAAGAGTTCAAGGTCGCAACGTTTATAAGGACCCTCTCTCCGGAAGACTCGGTCTAAGTAGTTCGAAGAAAGACGTTGAAGCCGCTTTACTCGGTCCACAACGTTCACTATGGAATATTCGGGAGCATCCCTTATTTATAGGAGTTTTTGTTTGTATTTCGTAACTATAAATAGATGGATAACTCGGATCGAATAGGACACGACACAAACACTCACTGCTCTCACATTTCTCTTTCTCGCAACTTTCACTTTCACAACAAACATTGTAACACTTAGCGATCTGATCAATATCTTGCACTGTATCCTGACGTTTAAAGCAATAAGAAGAACAAGGCAGCTGCGATTGTCAGCTCCCGAGGTTTTATGCCAGCGATCTAGATTGATCAAGGGCTTTCCTCGTATATCCCATGTCACCTTTTACCTTTTTTTCTCATTGTTTGATTGTAGATACAGCTCAATATCCTGAGCCGTATCCTGAAACTGTTTTTGCAAACCACTTAATTAACACTTTTTTGAACACATTCTCTTAGCACACTACCTCACTTAACTAATTTGATCACTTAATTGCTTCGGTAATTTTTTACCAAAAGAATTTGGCGCCCACCGTGGGGCAAGTGGTGCTATTTTTTCTAAAAACTTTTGCAAGATCACTACTTGGTTTTGTATTTTCCAAACTATTTACTACGTTGTTTTCAATGGCCACGAGATCAAGCATGAGCTCTTCTACTGTGTCTGCTACAACTTCTACAACAATTGGTTTGGTGCTTCCTCTACCTCCTCCGAGGATGCAAGCCTCCTCGCAGCCTCAGGATATTATACCTACTCGGAGTATCCAGGAATCGGCCCCTATTCTGGCCTCTAATGATGAAATTATGACCTTGTTTGGCAGTGTACAGGAACAGATGAGGCAGCAGCAGGAGACCAATCAAATGATTTTAAGAGAAATACAACTCTTGAAATCCAGCTCAAGCAGGCCTAATGAGGATACTGTCACTCCCTTGCAACCCAGGGCTTTGAACTTCAGTTCTGCTGTTTATACTGAGGATAACCGGGGAAATATTGTGCCTAGCCGTCCCCAGAATCACACTCCTGAGATACCCTCTTCAGTTAGAATGTCAACTGAGAGAAGCTCAGGATATGCTTCAGGATATGGACAGAATCCTCAGATCGGTAGTGTATCCAATACTAATAATACACTTGCTACTAACGGAATTGGATCTTTGCAGGATGCAGGTGTGACATCAGCATTGTCTAGGGAACTTCAGAAGCTAAAGGATATGTTATCCAGTGTACCTGGGGTGGTTCAGCCAATTCCTGAAGTATCCCAGGATAGCCACAGGATATCCCGGTTTGTGCATCCTATTTGTGATGCTGAAATCCTAAAAAGATTCCAAACTCCCAACATGAAGCTTTATGATGGAACCACGGATCCTGAGGAGCATATTGCCCAGTATAGAGAAAGGATGGAAATCAATCATATCTCTCCAGATCTTAAAGAAGCATGCTTGTTCAAGGGTTTTGGTTCTACCCTAACGGGATCAGCCTTGAAATGGCTCTTGAATGTTCCTCCGCACTAAATTACATCATTTGCCCATTTAGTGAATTTATTTAATAGCCAATTTTCTTGCAGTAGGAGTTTTGATAAATTAACAAGTGATCTCTACAGAATAACTCAAGGACCTCAAGAATCCCTAAGGGATTATGTGAACAAATTCAGCAGGGAATCCTTAGATATCCCACACCTTGATGTTGCTACAGCAGTCCAAGCATTCAAGATGGGACTGCAAAAAAATTCCCAATTTTATCAAGATCTTGTGATGAATCCTTGCAGGAACTTAGATGAAGCTCGGAACAGGGCGTTGAGATATATCAGGCTGGAAGATGATAAGAAAATGCAAGGGAGGATGAATGCATCCTCAACATATGAATCAACTAACAGGAAGTCAGAATCCTCGTACAAACCATACCGCTCTAAGCCGTATGGTAGAAACGATAACAAGAAAGTGAATGCTGTTGAAGACGAGGATCCTGAGGAGTATCCTGAATTATCTGAATATTGTTTTTCTGTTAATATACCTGAACTAATGTATGTTATGCAGGGTTTAGGAGACAAAGCCAGGTGGCCTCGGAAGAATCAACAAAAGGCTGATTGGAAGGATAAGTCCAAATGGTGTGCCTTCCATGAATATTTTGGGCATATTACAGAGGATTGCATTGCTTTGAGGAAGGAAATAAGCTATCTCCTGAGCAAAGGTTATCTGAAGGATCTCCTGGGAAGAAAGAAAAACAAGGGACAGGATACTGAGAAGGATCCTGAACGAGCAGCATCACCTCCTGCGGATGCCAAGATAATTAACTTTATTTCAGGTGGATCCGACATTTGCGGGACTTCATATTTTGCGGCCAAGAGGCATGCAAAGGAAGCTAAAGCTGAAAGAGGGGAAAGACCAACCAGGACGACGACCCTCACAGCTGATAAAGTGATCACTTTTGATAGTGATGACAGGGATACTGTCCAGGATCCTCACCATGATGCTCTGGTAATAACATTATATGTGGCTAACCATTTTGTACGCAGGATATTGGTGGACAATGGAAGCTCTGTCAACATAATCCAACTAGAGACGTTGAAAAGGATGAATGTATCTCCAATGGATATCACTTCAAAATCCACTGTACTCGTCGGCTTCAGTGGAGAAGCTAGGAATACCGTGGGAGAGATTAAATTACCAGTATATGTTGAAGGGGTCAATTCGATACAACGCTTCTGTGTGATGGACTCCTTATCCTGCTATAATATCATATTGGGCAGGCCATGGATCCATAATATGAAAGCTGTGCCGTCAACTTATCATCAGTGCATCAAGATCCCTACACCCTGGGGAGTTGTCAAAGTAGATAGTGACCAGCAGGAGGCGAAGGAGTGCTACTCATCCTCCATGAAATCCTCTACCAAGCCTAATGCGGCATAGCAATTAAAGATACGGGCCCAGGATATTGCGGAGGCTTCGGAGCTGGATGTAAAGAAAATTATCCTGGATCAGGATAATCCGGATATCTCGGTGCTCGTGGGAACTAATATCCCTCAGGATATTGAGGACCAATTGACTAACTTTTTGAAATGCAGGATGTCAACATTCACGTGGAAGCACGAGGATATGACAGGTATTTCCAAGGATGTTATAACACACAAGCTTGGTATTGACAGGTCGTTCAAGCCTGTCCAGCAGAAAAGAAGGAAATTCGCTCCAGAACGAAATGCGATTATTTTGGAAGAAGTAGACAGATTGTTGAAGTCAAAAATGATCAGAGAGGTCGAGTTTCCAAGGTGGTTAGCAAATGTAGTGGTGGTACAGAAGAAAAACGGGAAATGGAGAGTTTGTGTAGACTACACAGACTTAAACAAGGCTTGTCCAAAAGACCCATTTCCTCTTCCTCATATTGACTCAATGGTAGATGCTACTGCCGGCCATGAAATGTTAACCTTCATGGATGCATCCTCGGGATTTCAACAGATCCAGATGGAACCTTCAGACCAGGAGGATACTGCCTTCATGACACCAACAAGTATTTATTGTTATACTGCTATGCCTTTTAGTTTGAAAAATGCAGGTGCAACGTATCAAAGATTGGTAAACATGATGTTCAAAGACAAACTGGGGGACACTATGGAGGTGTACATCGATGACATGGTAATGAAGTCTAAGAAGGCTGAGGATCATCTTCAGGATATTGAAGCAGCATTTGATATTCTGGATCAGTACAACATGAAGCTGAATCCTGCTAAGTGCCATTTTAGAGTGGGGGCAGGAAAGTTTCTAGGATGTATGGTAACTAAAAGAGGGATAGAAGCGAGCCCAGAACAGATCAAAACCATCCTAGACATCAAATCACCTTCTAACATGAAGGATGTTCAAAGACTGACAGGACGAGTAGCAGCGTTAAATAGATTTATCTCAAGATCCTCAGAAAAATGCAAGGAATTTTATGATATCCTGAAGAAAAATAAGAAGTTTGAATGGGGGGAGAAGCATGAAGCAGCCTTGCAGGATTTGAAGCAATACCTCTCAACTGCACCTCTACTGATGAAGCCTGAGGATGGTAAACCATTATCCATGTATCTTGTAGTATCAGGGAATGCAGTAAGTGTTGTCCTTATAAAGGATCATGAAGGTCAGCAATATCCCGTTTATTATGTTAGCAAAAGTTTATTAGATGCTGAAACAAGATATTCTCATTTAGAAAAGTTGATATTGGCCCTAGTTATGGCATCAACAAAGCTTAGACATTACTTTGAGACACACAGGATTCATGTTAAAACCAATTATCCTGTTAAAAATGTGCTTAGGAAACCTGAGATGTCAGGTAGAATGGCTAAATGGTCGGTAAAATTAAGTGCCTATGATCTAGTGTACGAACCTAGAAATGCCATAAAATCTCAGGCTTTAGCTGACTTTGTGGCTGATTTCAGTAGTGATATTCAAAATGAAGTGGACCTAGAAGTACAACAACTAGGAGAAACCTTAGAATCCTGGACATTATATACTGATGGTGCATCTAATATTAGAGGAGTAGGATTGGTATACTACTAAAATCTCCACAGGGGGACATAATACCCCAGGCTATTAGATGTAAATTTCCAGCCACTAATAATGAAGCAAAATATGAGGCTTTGATTGCAGGATTAGAATTGGCTAAGAACATGAATTTAAAAGTTTGTAAGTAGATGTTGACTCTTTATTAATCACTAATCATTTTAATGGATCCTATGCAGTTAAAGGAGAGAAGTTAATTGAATATCTCGATATTCTCAAAAAATTAGCAAGATATTTCGATGTTTTTACACTTGAACAGGTACCAAGAGAGGATAATGCTGAAGCGGATGCCTTGGCAGACTTAGGATCATCAGTCAGGATACCGGAGGGAACCTAAATACCAATACTTCATATCCTGTATCCTGCCATGGATCCCTTCAGAGCTCAGGATAAAGAGGTAACAAGCATTCAAAATCCTGGTCATGATCCTGAGGAGGATATTGGATCCTGGATGACTCCAATTATAAGATATCTCAAAGAAGGACACATTCCTGACAACGAAAATCCTAAGGCATTTAGGATGAAGGTATCACGATTCACCATTATAAATAATATTTTGTATAAGAAATCTCTTGCAGGTCCATACCTAAGATGCTTGAAGGATCCTGAGGCCATGGAAGTGCTTCAGGATATACACGAAGGGGATTGTGGTAACCATACTGGGGGCAGATCTTTATTCTCGAAAGTGTTGAGAACAGGATACTATTGGCCGACAATGAAGAAAGATGCTGCAGAATATGCTCAAAGATGTGATGCATGTCAGAGGCGTAGCAACATATTGCACCAACCGGCTAAACCATTATATCCTATAGCTTCCCCTTGGCCATTCATGAAATGGGGAATGGACATAGTAGGAAAGTTGCCGAAAGCTCCGGGAGGAAAATTTTTAATGCTAGCAATGACCGACTATTTCTCTAAATGGGTTGAAGCTGAAGCATTTGTCCAAGTTAGAGACCAAGAAGTAGTATCCTTCATAAAGAGAAATATCCTGACCAAGTTTGGAGTACCAGCTGAGATAATCTGTGACAATGGTTCTCAGTTCATAAGCAAGAAGACCACTGACTTTTGCAAGAGTTAGGGGATCAAAATGATCACGTCTACCCCAGTACATCCTCAAGCAAATGGGCAAGCAGAATCCTCAAACAAGATAATAGTTAACAACCTGAAAAAGAGACTAGGAGCTAAAAAAGGAAGATGGGCAGAAGAACTACCCTTTGTTTTGTGGGCCAATAGAACAACAATAAAGAGTGCAACTGGCCAAACCCCTTTCCCCTTAGTATTTGGAGCAGAAGCGGTGATCCCAACAGAAATGGTGATACCTACGGCAAGATCCAATCTCCAGGATCCTGGGCAGGATCCTGAAGCATGTGCCAAGAATTAGATACTGTGGATGAAACAAGGGATGCAGCAAAGCTAAGGATGGTAGCATATCAACAGAGGATATCCAGAGCATACAACAAGAATATAAGGACTAGGAGGTTTCAAGTCGGAGATTGGGTGTTAAGAAAAGCTTTTCAGAATACTACTAATCCTGCTGATGGAAAATTAGCTCCAAAGTGGGAAGGACCCTATGAGATAGAATCAGAAGCAGGTAAAGGAGCCTATCGACTCAAGAATATGGAAGGGGATATGCTACCAAGATCCTGGAATGCTATACATCTAAAGCTTTATTTCAAGTGAGTTTAGAATTTAATTTCTAACTCATAATGGTATGAATTCTATCTCTTTTCAATATATTTGAGTTTATTTATTCTTTCAAACCCAATACTGACTTAAGCATCGGAGGGGTGTTAGCCAAGCTAACACCCGCCTTAGTTTAAGGTTGTTTTGCAGGATATGCTTCAGGATATACACTCAGGATAACTCGAAAGATTAGAGGATTGGCCCCCTCTCTCACGCTTAAGGGATCCTGATCCCTTCACAGGTTTAAAAGTATTCACCTTTCTCTTGAATTGGGATTAAACACCCCGCCTGGAGCACAAGTTATCCAGGGACAGTTCAAGGTGGCGGGACCAGTTCATGTAAAAGTGGCTGACAATTTCGTTACTGTTGGCTATACCCTGGATCCTTAAGGTATATGAGGATTGATCACCCTCTCTCGCGAAAGGGTATTTTCATACTCTCTAAGGTTTAAAGGTTTTCACCTTTCTAAGTCTTGGAGTTTATACACTCCCGTCTGTAGCGCACGAAAATTTGGGATTTTCCCCAGGATACTAAGGGTTTATCCCCAGTACATTAAGGGTTTATCCCCAGTAAAACTAAAGTTTTTAACAAGATTGCAAAGATATGACAAACGGTGATTACACACGTTCTTTTGTGGATAAGAAGCTACGAAGTTTAATCACTAAGTGAAGAAATACTCAAGTATGTCATGCACTGATGCAATATCCTGCACAGACAGGGGACATCCATGCCGGGGACATTGCAAAGGATTCAAAGGTTAAGGTTGGAAATTATTGCCTAAGTGTTTCTGGTATGATTTATTATTCAAGTCTCGAAAACCTTATCTAAATGATCTAAGTTTTCTAAAAAGTCATATTCAACCAAGTTTTGTCTAACATTTAGAAGACATTTCATCAGTATCCTGACCAGGATATTTGATCAGGATATTCAAAACATACCTTTCAAAATAAAAACATAATAAATAACACTAAAAGGTCAGTTTATTATTATTAGTCCAAAAGATTGTATTCTTGGTTTCGTCTCAAAAAGAGACCCATTCACCAAGAACACAATTAAGTTTATAAAGCATATTTACATAAACAGTTGAAGGCTTCGTCCTGAAAACACAAGATCCCTGCACCTTCAACTGTCAAACTATTCTACTTGCAGGAAATTAAAATTGTTCTATGTGCAGGACGGCCAGATGATTTAGACCCTACAAAATACAGGTATCATTAAAGACAAACTAACCAGGATACAGGTTCAGTATATGTGTACGGGATACAGGATCTGGATACTTACCTTATTAGGGAAGGAGATCATGGGCTCGATGGATTCCATGAAGCCAAGGTCACCATAAGAGAAACCTTCGGCAGCAGCAGCAGCAGAGGGCTTAGAGCTGATGGCAACATATGGCTCCTTTTTCACCAAGGCAGGCTTAGAAAAGCTGTCAAGCTCCTCTAGATCAAAAGTAGCAGGGTCTTTGATGGAATCTGCGTAAAAGGGAGTAATTCTAATTTCATTACATGATAGTATTCTGAAGTAACCAAACCTATTTAAAACCGATATCCTTACCAGACATGTTGGAATGACTAAAAAATATATCCGTTGGAATCAGGATATCCAACAGTTATATTTTTGGGGACAATTGTTATGGGTGAAATTCAGAGCCTATATCCTGGTCAATATTTTAAGCTATATGTTGATTATATGATATCTGTTCATACCCCGGGTTACACATTCAGGATATTGGTAACATCCTGAATGGTATCCTGAGGATCACTAACGAATTGTGTGCAGGAATATGAGTTCAAGGTCGCAACGTTCATAAGGACCTCTCTCCGGAAGACTCGGTTTAAGTAGTTCGAAGAAAGACGTTGAAGTCGCTTTACTCAGTCCACAACGTTCACTATGGAATATTCGGGAGCATCCCTTATTTATAGGAGTTTTTGTTTGTATTTCGTAACTATAAATAGATGGATAACTCGGATCGAATAGGACACGACACAAACACTCACTACTCTCACACTTCTCTTTCTTGCAACTTTCACTTTCACAACAAACATTGTAACACTTAGCGATCTAATCAATATCTTGCACTGTATCCTGACGTTTAAAGCAATAAGAAGAACAAGGCAGCTGCAATTGTCAGCTCCCGAGGTTTTATTGTAACAACTATTATTAAAATCCATAATTAGAATGATAATTAGTCAATAAGGAAACCCTAATTGAAACACCCAAGTAATTCTGCACTAACCCTAAAATTTTCATAACAATCGGAATCAGTATCAGGACCCCTAAAACTCAGGGGGGTTAAACCCTAGTAGATATTTATCTTTCAAAATTGCTGTAAAAGTGATGGAATTTGGAAATTTCACAAAAGCAGAATTTGGGTACCTAAACAAGGAAATTTAAGATCGAAAATCTTAGAAGAAGCTCATAAATCTAGGTATACTATACACCCAGGAAATAATAAGATGTACCAAGATTTAAGAAAGAATTTCTGGTGGATAGGAATGAAAAAGGATATAGCTGAATATGTATCTAAGTGTTTAACTTGTTCACAAGTTAAAGCAGAACACCAGAAACCCTCAGGCTTACTACAACAATTAGAAATGCCGGTATGGAAATGGGAACTCATAACAATGGATTTTGTTACTAAATTACCCAGAACCAGAAAAGGTAATGATGCAATTTGGGTAATCGTGGATCGATTAACCAAATCAGCTCATTTTCTACCAATAAAAGAAACTTTTAGCATGGAAAGGTTAGCCAAGCTATATGTGGATAAAATAGTATCCTTACATGGAGTCCCGCTCTCCATCATATCGGATAGAGATAGTCATTTCACTTCCCGATTTTGGACAAGTTTTCAAGAATCAATGGGAACCCGACTCAACCTGAGTACTGCATATCATCCACAGACCGACGGACAAAGTGAAAGGACAATCCAAACTCTGGAAGACATGCTTCGAGCATGTGTAATTGACTTTGGAGGTAATTGGGATAACCATTTACCATTAATTGAATTCTCCTATAACAATAGTTATCATTCAAGTATTGAAGCCGCACCATTCGAGGCACTATATGGACGCAAGTGCAGAACACCCGTATGTTGGGCAGAAATAGGAGAAAGTCAATTATCAGGTCCAGAAATCGTGCAAGAAACCACCGACAAGATAATTCAAATCAAAGGAAGATTGAAAATAGCTAGAGATCGCCAGAAGAGCTACGCCGACAATCGTCGCAAACCACTTGAATTCCAAATAGGAGACAAAGTACTACTAAAAGTATCTCCTTGGAAAGGTGTGGTAAGATTCGGTAAGAAAGGAAAACTGAGTCCCCGATATGTTGGACCATTTCCAGTGATTCAACGAATCGGACCAGTTGCTTATCGCTTACAACTACCAGAAGAACTAGCTGGAGTACATGATGTATTTCATGTATCCAACCTTAAGAAATGTTTATCAGATGAATCTCTGATAGTACCTCTTCAAGACATAGAGGTAAATGAAAAGCTGAAATTCATAGAAAAACCTTTACAAATAGAAGACCGGAAGGTCAAATTCCTCAAACACAAGCGACTTGTGTTGGTAAAAGTCAAATGGAATTCCAAGAGAGGACCGGAATACACTTGGGAATTAGAGTCAGAAATGAAACGCAAGTATCCTCATCTATTTCAGTGAATCTCGAGGACGAGATTTTTCTTAAGGTGGGGAGAATGTAACAACTATTATTAAAATCCATAATTAGAATGATAATTAGTCAATAAGGAAACCCTAATTGAAACACCCAAGTAATTCTGCACTAACCCTAAAATTTTCATAACAATCGGAATCAGGATCAGGACCCCTAAAACTCAGGGGGGTTAAACCCTAGTAGATATTTATCTTTCAAAATTGCTGTAAAAGTGAAAATAATTCGTTCAAAATTACTCAGCAAAGCTACGGGACACGAAACAACCTAGTCTAGAAACTAGACCCGTCGCGCCACGCGACGGGTGCACCTATCTCTTTCGCGTGGCGCGAGGGAGGCCAAAATCCAGGTATAAATAGGGGGCAGTGGCACTTGAATTCTGCTGAAGATTCGACGTTAAAATTCGAATTATACACTGAGTTACAATAGAAATCGTTCACACACACACTAATATCGAATCGCTGCCGCAGAACAGGGTAATTACTCGATCGCTATTACGATTCAGTTTCCGGGATCAATATACCCAAAGAATTTCTAAGTGCCGCCCACATTGGGCTATGCTTTGTCGTTGTCGATAATTCGATAATGAGTTGAAGCATTGTACTTTGTCGTTGTCGATAATTCGATAATGAGTTGAAGTACTATACTTTGTCGTTTGTCATTTTGATAAATGAGTTGAAGTATTGCACTTGGTCATTCATTACGAGTATTTGATCTCGGGAAATTATCGTAACTGCTGTATTGATCACTAACTCTGTTTTGTGTGCATTATTGTGAAATTAGGTTAACAGGGATAAAATCATATTCTGTCAGTACTAAATCTGCAATGTGAGTTATTCTTCTTTTATAAATTCTTTTCTCACCGTTTGTGAGTTATTAACTATTTTACAATACTCCAAATTCATTTTCCGAGATTATAATACCAGTGATTAAGTTGATGTAATCACCAAATTACAGCCAGTATGTGGGGTATTGTGCACAATATTACAGTTTAAATCATTTTAGGTGGGCGAACCTAATTTAATTGATTTACGTCATTCATTGGGGCAGCCAATGGTGATATGACCACTGTCACAGATTCGGTCGAGTGACAAATACTGTGGGTAGTTGGTTGATATCAGAAACATGCGTAAAAGATCTTAACACTGTGAATAATTATAAAATGTGTCGTTTTCAGTAACTAGAATAATTCACTCAGTATTTCCCCGCTGACAAAATCTTTTTCAAACATGTTTCAGGTGATCTGCTGTAATTCAGGAAAAATGCAAGGGGAAGCATTTCAAGCTTAAGATAGTGGCTCAATATAAAATAAAGAAATGTGTTTTATTACTAAAAACTTATTATTGTAAATTACCAGGGTTTTATCCCGAATTGTGAAATAAAAATAATCGGGAAAAGTTTTAACTTAGCCGATCCTGTGAAATAAATTTTCCGCTGCTAAACTCACAATAAACAAAATACCGCAGACTTTCTGTCCTGCGGGTCCAAAAACGGGTCAAACCGGGTCAGGGGCCGTGACAGAAACAAGGTGGTATCAGAGCCACTAAGTTAAGCTAATTAAGTATTTAAATGATACTTAATTTTCCTGATTACTATTCTGTGATTATGTGTTTATGTGCTTTTAATTGATTATTTGTTAGTTACAGTATGGGTAAACAAAAGTTGCAAGATATCTATCTTAAACTAGATAGATCAATTTACGAGAAAGGAAGTTCGTCTAAAACTAAAATTTCAAGGCTCCCTACAATTCCTGAAGAAGGAATATTTGTGCAAAAAGCGAACTATGAAAATCCGCTTTCTCCTAGAAAAAGGAGTATGATTATTAAGAAAAGTAAGGAGCAAATCAGAGAAAGGAAAATTAAAAAGGAAACCCAGGATTTAATCGATAAATCACCTTGGGAAGATAAACTCGATGAAAAATGGGCTAATTTATATATGTTAGCCACTGTGGCAGAAAATACCAATCTTTAAAAAGTATTTTAAATATAGTACTAGTAATTCCCAATAAGTAAATAAATAAAAGTGAAATAAATTTGAGTGTATTTTCCTGTATTTTGTACAAATAGTGTGCAATAAAACTTCCATGTTATTTGTTAAACTTTGTTCCAAAGTTTTAACTTGATATTTTATGCATTTTGCATATATGCTACACAGCATGAACGAGATATCTGAAGCTTTTCAGAACCTCAATTTGTACCCAGTGAACATAGAAGTTTCTCATGAATTCACGGGATATATTGCTGATGTGGACCAACCTGTAAAACTCCCTACTCCACCAGTGACCCAACCAAAAAGGAGGCCAAAGAAAAATTATGTATGGGGAAGCCGTATACGTAAAAGAAAGACAGTTACAAAAACCCCTAAAACTAGTAAACCTTTAGACAAAGGAAAAGCGATTGTAATCCAGGAAAACCCTAATCCACAAGAACAGGAAACTGAAGCTAATGAGGTTAGGCAAATGGAGGAGCAGTTCGATCAGTACTCTCAGGAAATAGCAATAGAAATAGGGCAAGGTTCTAACCCAACCCAAGTAGAAGTTGGAGAAAGTTCTAACCAAACCAAGAGAGTAACTTTTCAGGATCAGATAGATATTTTACTAGAAAAATGTGAGACTATGCAACCTGTCAGTCCGGGTATTTTTACCTATCCTATCGAAAACCCAATTCCTATGAATTTTGCACCAACCATCACTGAACCAATAGTCCATAACCAACCTGTAGAAATGGAAGAATGGTGGACCAACGATTGGCAATTTCAAAATATTGTCAATAACGCTTACTCATTCTTTCCACAGTTCGACCCAGAACCCCTACCCAATCCACCGATGAGCAATGAGAACCTGGCTGAACTTCGCCATTTCGGTGAAGAGTTGATGGATGCAGGGAATAGAATTAGGGAAATAGGGGGACAGATTGCCTGGAAGTATGACGAGAGGGAACTTCGTTTTTAAAAATGACAAGTAGGAGGACGGAAACTATCTTTGTATAATAGTAATAGTAAATAGTGAAACAAGTTGTAACATAACGAATAAAACGTTGTAAAATATCGGTGTGTATTGATGCATACTATACTGATAAGAAATGCAATCGAGAAATCGATAATTTTGGGCTTTATGTGTTATAACTTGCTTAATGATTTGTATAAACTGTTAATTGCTAATTATTCATAATAACTTATCATCAGATGGCAAATAACGATAACGAACCAGTAAATGAAGTTAATCAATCGGAGCAACACCCAGAAGATCAATATATGACTAAACAAGATATTGAAAATATGGTTGCCCAGGGAATAGCCAACGCAATTCCAATGTTCGTTGCTGCTATGAAAAATCCAAACGATCCACAACATATTGTTCCTAGCAAACATACTATTGAAGATAATTTCAGTAATAGTATAAACGGGGGCAATAATCGTATCAATCATGACAATGAATCTCAGCACACCCAGCGCCCTAAAAAGCGAAAGGCTGCAACACCTGGTTGCACTTTCAAAGAATTTCTTGCTTGTAAACCCGCTGAATTTGCAGGCAATGAAGGAGCAACTGCAACGCTGCGATGATTGGAGAAAACCGAAGCAGTTATTGCAATAAGTAAATGTGCTGAAGAAGATCAAGTCATGTATGCCTCAAACCTGTTTAAAGAAGGAGCACTAGAATGGTGGAACACAGTGCTACAGGCAAAAGGCAGACGGGTAGCTTATGCTATGACTTGGGACGAATTTAAGAATCTTGTCGAAAGAAAATTCTGTCCTGAGTATGAAAAGGAACAAATGGCAAATAAGTTCCTAAATCATCGAATGACCGGGGTAGATTGTCGTGGCTATACTTCAACATTCTTCGAGTATGCGAGAGTGGTACCTAACCTGGCTTCGCCAGAACCAGTACTCATTTCTCGATATATTTGGGGACTAATTAGCGAGATTCGCAATATCGTCAAGGCTGCGAAACCTCGTACCATTGACGATGCGGTAGAATTAGCTAATACCTTAACCGACGAACTGATCCGCACAAGAGATGAAGATAGAAAGAAAGAATTGGCTCAGAAAATTACCCAAGGAATTAAGATGGGTAATAATTTCAAGAGGAAAGGGGCAGGGCGATCTGCAACTTTGCCATTCTGCAAAGTTTGTCGTAAGAACCACTTTGGAAGGTGCAACAGAATTTGCAATTTTTGCAAAACAGCAGGACATAATGAAGAAAACTGTAAGAAGAAAACTGTAACTTGTTTTCACTGTGGAGAAACGGGACATTACAAAACCGAATGTCCTAAACTAAACAAAATCACCGATAACAAACCCAAGGCAGCTGAAGGAACTACTAAAAAGAACGTTAGAGCATTTCAGCTAACTACTCAAGAAGCAGAACTCATTCCGGATGTGATCGTCGGTACGTTTTTAGTTCACAACGTCTATGCCAAAGTATTATTTGACTCTGGTGCAAACCAAAGTTTTATTAATACTTCATTCTGTCAAGCTCTTAAGTTACCATTAACTACAGTTAGGCAGATCTTTACAGTCGAAACTGCAGATGGGAATTCAGTAGAAATCAATCAGGTTTTGCAAAAAATAAACATAGAACTTTTAGGTCATAAATTTACTGCAAACCTATTTCCTATGAAATTAGCTGAATTCGATGTTGTGTTAGGAATGGATTGGTTAATAGCCAACCATGCGCAAATCATTTGTGATAAGAATTCTATAGAAATTCAAACACCTACAGGAGAGATAATTAAGATTTCAGGAGATAAACCTCGGAAGCCGTTAAAGTTCATATCAGTAATGAAAGTTGCTAATTATGAACGGAACCAAGGAATAGTATATATGATTTCCATAATCATTTGTACTAAGGGCAAAGAACTCAAGGAAATTCCTGTAGTTTCAGAATACCCAGATGTCTTTCCAGAAGATTTACCTGGGTTACCACCAGATAGAGATGTAGAATTCAGGATTCATCTAATTCTAGGAACTACACCGATAGCCAAGGCACCTTATCGATTAGCTCCTACCGAAATGCTAGAATTGAAAAAGCAATTAGATGAATTACTAAGCAAAGGATTTATACAACCTAGTTCATCCCCTTGGGGTGCACCAGTGTTGTTTGTGAAAAAGAAAGATGGATCAATGAGAATGTGTATTGATTATAGAGAATTGAATAAAGTTACAATTAAGAATCGATACCCATTACCTAGGATTGATGATCTTTTCGATCAGTTACAAGGAGCTAAGTATTTCTCTAAGATAGATTTAAGATCCGGATATCATCAGTTGAAAGTTCAAGAAGAAGACATACCTAAAGCTGCTTTCAGAACTAGGTATGGTCATTATGAGTTTACAGTCATGCCCTTCGGATTAACCAATGCCCCAGCTGCATTCATGGACATGATGAAAAGAATCTGTAAACCATATTTGGATAAATTTGTGATCGTATTCATCGACGATATACTCATTTATTCCAAAAGTCAAGTTGAGCATTGTCAGCACTTGCATGCACTCTTAACTTTGTTAAGAAAAGAAAAGCTGTATGCTAAATTCTCAAAGTGTGAATTTTGGTTACAAGAAGTACAATTCTTAGGCCACATGGTGAATCACGAAGGTATTCACGTAGATCCTGCTAAGATCGAAGCCATTATTAACTGGAAGGTTCCACAAACTGCAATGGAAATTAGAAGTTTTATAGGTTTAGCCGGTTATTATAGACAGTTTATTAAGGATTTTTCCAAAATAGCTGTACCATTAACTAAGCTGACCTGTAAAGCCACTAAGTTTGAATGGGGACCAAAACAAGAAGAAGCTTTTAGAATCTTAAAGCAGAAATTAACCAATGCGCCAATCTTAGCCTTACCAGAAGGAACGGAAGGTTTTGAAGTATACTGTGATGCTTCAAAATTAGGATACGGATGTGTGTTGATGCAACGCAAGAAGGTAATTGCGTATGCCTCTAGACAATTGAAAAAGCACGAAGAAAACTATACGACTCATGACTTAGAACTAGGAGCCATAGTTTTTGCCCTTAAGATTTGGAGACATTATCTGTATGGAAGTAAGTTTACTGTTTATACAGATCATAAGAGTTTAAGATATATATTCGGGCAAAAAGAGTTAAACATGAGGCAAAGGAGATGGATGGAAGTCCTGAGTGATTACGACTGTGATATTCAATATCACGAAGGAAAGGCCAACGTAGTAGCAGATGCCTTAAGTCGTAAGTTCCATGAAAAGCAAAAGCGAGTCCGTGCTCTTAGAATAAATCTACAGGTAGATTTACGGGAACAAGTGAAAGAAATCCAGAAAACGGCAATCAATGACGAAGCCGAAGGAATGAAAGGTTACCTAAAAGAATTAGAACAAGGAAATGATGGAATTTGGAAATTTCACAAAAGCAGAATTTGGGTACTTAAACAAGGAAATTTAAGATCAAAAATCTTAGAAGAAGCTCATAAATCTAGGTATACTATACACCCAGGAAATAATAAGATGTACCAAGATTTAAGAAAGAATTTCTGGTGGATAGGAATGAAAAAGGATATAGCTGAATATGTATCTAAGTGTTTAACTTGTTCACAAGTTAAAGCAGAACACCAGAAACCCTCAGGCTTACTACAACAATTAGAAATGCCGGTATGGAAATGGGAACTCATAACAATGGATTTTGTTACTAAATTACCCAGAACCAGAAAAGGTAATGATGCAATTTGGGTAATCGTGGATCGATTAACCAAATCAGCTCATTTTCTACCAATAAAAGAAACTTTTAGCATGGAAAGGTTAGCCAAGCTATATGTGGATAAAATAGTATCCTTACATGGAGTCCCGCTCTCCATCATATCGGATAGAGATAGTCGTTTCACTTCCCGATTTTGGACAAGTTTCCAAGAATCAATGGGAACCCGACTCAACCTGAGTACTGCATATCATCCACAGACCGACGGACAAAGTGAAAGGACAATCCAAACTCTGGAAGACATGCTTCGAGCATGTGTAATTGACTTTGGAGGTAAATGGGATAACCATTTACCATTAATTGAATTCTCCTATAACAATAGTTATCATTCAAGTATTGAAGCCGCACCATTCGAGGCACTATATGGACGCAAGTGCAGAACACCCGTATGTTGGGCAGAAATAGGAGAAAGTCAATTATCAGGTCCAGAAATCGTGCAAGAAACCACCGACAAGATAATTCAAATCAAAGGAAGATTGAAAATAGCTAGAGATCGCCAGAAGAGCTACGCCGACAATCGTCGCAAACCACTTGAATTCCAAATAGGAGACAAAGTACTACTAAAAGTATCTCCTTGGAAAGGTGTGGTAAGATTCGGTAAGAAAGGAAAACTGAGTCCCCGATATGTTGGACCATTTCCAGTGATTCAACGAATCGGACCAGTTGCTTATCGCTTACAACTACCAGAAGAACTAGCTGGAGTACATGATGTATTTCATGTATCCAACCTTAAGAAATGTTTATCAGATGAATCTCTGATAGTACCTCTTCAAGACATAGAGGTAAATGAAAAGCTGAAATTCATAGAAAAACCTTTACAAATAGAAGACCGGAAGGTCAAATTCCTCAAACACAAGCGACTTGTGTTGGTAAAAGTCAAATGGAATTCCAAGAGAGGACCGGAATACACTTGGGAATTAGAGTCAGAAATGAAACGCAAGTATCCTCATCTATTTCAGTGAATCTCGAGGACGAGATTTTTCTTAAGGTGGGGAGAATGTAACAACTATTATTAAAATCCATAATTAGAATGATAATTAGTCAATAAGGAAACCCTAATTGAAACACCCAAGTAATTCTGCACTAACCCTAAAATTTTCATAACAATCGGAATCAGGATCAGGACCCCTAAAACTCAGGGGGGTTAAACCCTACTAGATATTTATCTTTCAAAATTGCTGTAAAAGTGAAAATAATTCGTTCAAAATTACTCAGCAAAGCTACGGGACACGAAACAACCTAGTCTAGAAACTAGACCCGTCGCGCCACGCGACGGGTGCACCTATCTCTTTCGCGTGGCGCGAGGGAGGCCAAAATCCAGGTATAAATAGGGGGCAGTGGCACTTGAATTCTGCTGAAGATTCGACGTTAAAATTCGAATTATACACTGAGTTACAATAGAAATCGTTCACACACACACTAATATCGAATCGCTGCCGCAGAACAGGGTAATTACTCGATCGCTATTACGATTCAGTTTCCGGGATCAATATACCCAAAGAATTTCTAAGTGCCGCCCACATTGGGCTATGCTTTGTCGTTGTCGATAATTCGATAATGAGTTGAAGCATTGTACTTTGTCGTTGTCGATAATTCGATAATGAGTTGAAGTACTATACTTTGTCGTTTGTCATTTTGATAAATGAGTTGAAGTATTGCACTTGGTCATTCATTACGAGTATTTGATCTCGGGAAATTATCGTAACTGCTGTATTGATCACTAACTCTGTTTTGTGTGCATTATTGTGAAATTAGGTTAACAGGGATAAAATCATATTCTGTCAGTACTAAATCTGCAATGTGAGTTATTCTTCTTTTATAAATTCTTTTCTCACCGTTTGTGAGTTATTAACTATTTTACAATACTCCAAATTCATTTTCCGAGATTATAATACCAGTGATTAAGTTGATGTAATCACCAAATTACAGCCAGTATGTGGGGTATTGTGCACAATATTACAGTTTAAATCATTTTAGGTGGGCGAACCTAATTTAATTGATTTACGTCATTCATTGGGGCAGCCAATGGTGATATGACCACTGTCACAGATTCGGTCGAGTGACAAATACTGTGGGTAGTTGGTTGATATCAGAAACATGCGTAAAAGATCTTAACACTGTGAATAATTATAAAATGTGTCGTTTTCAGTAACTAGAATAATTCACTCAGTATTTCCCCGCTGACAAAATCTTTTTCAAACATGTTTCAGGTGATCTGCTGTAATTCAGGAAAAATGCAAGGGGAAGCATTTCAAGCTTAAGATAGTGGCTCAATATAAAATAAAGAAATGTGTTTTATTACTAAAAACTTATTATTGTAAATTACCAGGGTTTTATCCCGAATTGTGAAATAAAAATAATCGGGAAAAGTTTTAACTTAGCCGATCCTGTGAAATAAATTTTCCGCTGCTAAACTCACAATAAACAAAATACCGCAGACTTTCTGTCCCGCGGGTCCAAAAACGGGTCAAACCGGGTCAGGGGCCGTGACATTTATGCCGGCGATCTAGATTGATCAAGGGCTTTTGTAACACCCCCAAAATTCCACCTGCGGAAACCTCGCGAGGCGTGTTACGCATCAGAGTTCGAGCCACCAATCACATTGAACCAATGATAGATATTAAATAAGTCATGACATTAACTACTATTATAAAATGTCAACATGTTATCAATTCTCAAAAGTTGTGTAGCGGAAGCATGTATTAATTCGTTTAGTAATAGTTTCACGATAACATTCAAAATCAATGTAACGTTTATAAGTCACCCAAGAGTCTCGATCCATGACCACTCCAGCACTCCCAGATAGCAAGTCCATGTTCCAAACGTTAATGACCTACAAGCATGCAAACAAGTGTGTCAGACTACGCTGGTGAGTTCAAAGTGTTGCTTACGTGTTGTGTTACCAGTTATATGTTAATGCGATTCAATGATGCGTTACGATGTTGCTCATGTTAGTTACCCTAGGGACTATGCCCTTACGTAACCGAGGAGTGTGCCTCTTAGCAACCCACTATGTTGTTCAGTTAGTTACCCTAGGGGAACCGCCCTTACGTAACCGAGGAGTGTGCCTCTTAACAACCATAGTGAAACCCAGATAATTAGTACCTAATAGCGCTATCAACTAATCACCCCCATTGCCCTCCAGGCAATAACCAAAACCGATTAAGTTATTTACCCAATGTTTCCCTTCCAAATGTTTACCAGTTGTCCCAAACCACCGGGACGCATGCTTGAGAAAATGCAATGAACTCACCTTCGGTTGCTCGGTAAGACTTAGTTACTTGTTTTCAGTTGTTCAATCAAATCCTATCGTGGATTACCAGAGACAGTCAGTTACACGAATTCACAACCCACATGCCTAGTTACATGTACTACTCAAACAACAAATAAATAAACATATAGCATCTTGTACATCCTACTAAGCATCCAGATCATGGTCATGATATATCTACAACACTAGTTCATGTCTCATATTCTATTTTACGCATTTAATAATGAATACCATTTGCAAATCCGCATAACAGGTTAGTCCTACCCAATTCCCCAGGTTCGGGTACCCATTACCCGCCCCCTTATGCGGCCCATGTCACCCAATTTCATACTTCAACCTAACGTAGCCCAGTAACAATAGTAATTAGCGGCCCATTATTAGCAGGCTTGATCAAATAATTCACACTTAACAATCAGGTATGTTCATTTAGTCCCTCAACCCGATCTATTAAGTGCAGCCCATAACCCAATCCCGTCCGGCCGAAGCCTCACTTCACATCGGGCCCAACAGACTTGGCCCAATTGCGGATGGTCGGAGTCCGCGCCTCACTACTTTACTGCGGCCCAATCCAACCTCTTTTTACCCAAATCTGACCGGCCCACAATCCTCTAACAGCCCTATTACCATAATAACCATAATTTTGTGAACATGAGCCTGCTTGTTACCTACTGCCCGACCAAGTTCTATAATTCGCCCATTTAATTACGATCAAATCCCAATCCCTCGCGTATCTATACATCATCGGTTATCATTAAACAGCCATTTAATTACATCTAGCCAACTTAGTTGCATAATTCCTTATTCATAGAGTTTAATTCACAGAATTCATACAAGAGTATAAAACTTGCATAAGAATTGCACATATTAATAAACCGTCCTTTTATTAGCCCATACGGATCACACAATCAGATTATCATGCACACTTAAACACATAATTCTTAGTTTCAACCAATGATAATTCTTAAACACACAATCGGATTATCAATTCAGCATGCTTGTGTACTTAGAACAGGGTTGTTTGTTTGATTCTTGATCGTATTACATGCATGTCATATTGCACCTAGATTAGTCTAAATAACAACCACATCATCCTCACACAAACATGAAAGCAATCGATGAATATCACTAACCAGGAACCGAGGATGTAACTCGAACAAGGGGGAAGAAATCTCCTACGTCGGATGCGAATCAAAGAAGGGGAGAGGTAGGGTTGCTTCTATTGCCGTGCGTAACCAAAGAATAGGTAGGTTGTTATGTTTTAAAGTGATTGCATTTGATTTATATTACAATACGTATGGAGTGTTGGGCTTAGATTTCAATACTTATGAAGAGTTGGGTCGGGTAACTAATTAATAAGGGAATTGGGTCGATTAATTAATAACAAGGATGTTGGGCTTATTACTCGAACTTAAACAGACGATACAAGAGTTGGGCCGGTTTAACAGTCTATCATGCTTAGCGGACTTCAGCCTGTCAGCTTGTCGGGCCTCATGATGGGCTTAACTAATTGTAGTGAGGACCGGCCCAATGGTGATATAGCCCACTAATACATTTGAACATAATATGGCGCGTTTACATTAATTAACTAGTCGTAGCGAAAATGAAGGAGGAATAACGAGGAATCAAAGTTAGCGAGACTAACCTTAAAAGTTCGGGTTGTCACATCATCCCCAACTTGAAGGAAATTTCGTCCCGAAATTGGCAAGCGTCAAGTGTGAGAGAAACGAAGTAAGAAATCAGAGTTGTTGCGGGTTTTGCTCAGTTGTGACATCATCCCCAACTTGAAGGAAATTTCGTCCCGAAATTCACCAGTGATATCAAGAGTTGGTTCAATCCCTTGAACAATTTGAGAACATTGAAGTTTTAACATATCCTTTCGTTCCTATGTGAACTTCAGTCCACGCAACGAAGTTTAACAAGCTCTCACGATTGTCATATGACTCATGCTAGCGGACCCTGACATATACAACTGATCTGATGACCTCAAATTCCGGTAAGGGTATCTCCAAGGTTTCATCGGACAACCACTACCTAATATTAGTTATTCCGTTTCATCAATTAACCTGAGTTTGTGAACCAAGTCACCGGTTGTTCCTGTATTCCGAATGTCTCACGCGTCGGAAAGTAAGCTTGCCAAAGAATGAGACCCAAATGCGTCCAGTTATGTAGTAAGCGCCGTCTGCCTTCTGTTCTAATCGCCGTCGTGAGCCACGTATGGCTTCAGCATTTCGTATTTGTGCTGGAAGGCTAGGCTGAATCGTAAGCTGCAGCACTCGCACGTGCCGAGGTAAAGCGTCCTTCCGACTGAGGGCGTCAGCCACAACATTGGCCTTGCCTGGATGGTACTTGATAGCGCATGCGTACCCGTTCAGTAGTTCAACTCATCGTCGTTGACGCATGTTCAAATCCTTCTGCTTAAGAATATGCTCGAGACTCCTGTGATCGGTGTAATCGTGCACCGGGTACCGTACAGGTAGTGTCGCCATACCCTAAGCGCGAAAACTGCAGCTCCCTGCTCTAAATCGTGTGTCGTGTAGTTCCGTTCGTGATTCTTAAGTTGGCGCGGAGCGTAAGTAATGACCTTGTCGCACTGCATTAATACACCCCCGAGACCTTGGATGGATGCGTCACAATATACTATGAAATCGTCTGTGCCCTCTGGCAAAGAGAAAATAAGTGCGCTGCAAAGCCTATCCTTCAGGTGCTGAAAAGCGGTCTCCTGGGCTCTCTCCATCGATAAGTGACACCCTTCTGTGCCAGTAGTGTAAGTGGCTGCGCAATCTTCGAGAAATCCTTGGTATACCGTCCGTAGTAACCTGCCAACCCAAGAATTGGCGTATCTCCGTTGGCGTACGTGGTGCAGGCCAGTTCCTGATCGAGTCTACCGTGGATGGATTGACATGGATCCCATCCTTGTTCACTACGTGGCCTAGAAAGTAGACTTCACGAAGCCAGAAGTTGCATTTCAAAAACTTAGCGTACAGTTGTTCCTTCTGAAGAAACTCCAAAATAAGGCGTAGATGCTGCTCGTGTTCCTCCTGGCTCTTGGAGTAGATCGGAAATGTCGTCGATGAAAACAATGAAGAACTTGTCTAGTTAGGGTTTGCACACCCTGTTCACAAGGTTCATAGATACAGCAGGTGCGTTCAATAATATCAAACCATCCATCATATCAAACATAAAGTATAGTAGCTAAAATAATTCATAAAACCCAATACGATTGATGTTCAAACCAAACTTTGTTTGAGTAGCGAAAACATAATAATGAAAACCCAAAATAAGTTATAAGTTCAAATATCGTTCATTGCGTCCCCTTGTCCTAACACGAAAGCTCGACCTCTTGCCCCGTTGCCATTGCTGTTGTTTCCAGCATTGTCGTTATTCTGGCGGTTGTTGTTGTTGGCGTTCTGGTTTAACTGAGGGCAATCCCGTTTAAAGTGACCCTCATCACCACACTGATAGCACCCCTTCCTGAAGCCCTGGTTCTGCTGGGGTGGTTGCCCCTGTTGTCCTTGGTTCTGCTGGTTCTGTTGCTGCTGGTGTTTGGGTTGTGAGGCCCTACAATCCCTGGCCTCATGGCCTGACTTACCACATTTGTTACACGTCCGACCACACGGTCCCCAATGATGATAGCCACACCTGTTGCATCGTGGCTTCCTCCCTGCATACGAACCCTGGCTATGGTCGCTTCCCTGGCCTGGATTGACAGAAGACGACTGGCTGATGTTGCGGCTGCTGTTGTCTGGCCTTTTCTGAGTCTGGCCAGCACTAGATGCTTTGTCATGATCACTCCACTTTCGCTTGTTATCATTAGTGGACGCAGTGGCAGTGGGTGTAGCAGCAGTAGCGGCCGAAATACGCGGAGGTAACGATTCGCTTTCCACCTCTTGGTCCACAATCTTATGAGTCAGACGAACAATCTGTGTCAAATCATTGAGATGGGCTGCAGTGACCAAGCTCTTCACACGCGAAGGCAACCCTTTGATGAATAACTCAATCCTCCGGGACATAGGTCGGGATAAGTTTGGGCACATGTCGGCCAGTTCATACGATCGCTTCACATACGCTTCGACTTCAGATCCAACCATCTTCAAGTTATAATATTCGTTTTCCAATTTCTGGACCTCGTCCCGAGGACAGTACTCCTCCCTGATCAGTTCTTTAAAATCTTCCCAAGTTGTGGCGTTCGCTGCCTCGATGCCCAACAACTGTACCTGGGCGTTCCACCACGTTAGGGCACCATCAGCCAAGGTACCCGCAGCATATTTCACCCTGTCCCCAGCGGGACAGTTACAGATAGCGAACACAGACTCTGCTTTCTCGAACCATCTTAGAAGTCCCACAGCCCCTTCAGTCCCGGTGAAGGTCTGTGGCTTACAGTCCATAAACATTTTGAATGTGCACGCAGGCTGGTTAGGTTGAGGTTGCGCTTGTTGACCTAGATGACGGAAGGGAACACATTATAGGAGTGAAGAGACGTGTATGCGGTATAAGAGTAAAAAGTACTTGGTACATTCCGTACCAGCTTGATAGGCTGCTAAAGCCTCAGCTACGCGAGTATTGATTAGGTCTGTCAACTCAGCCTGAGTCATGGTGATGTTACCACGTCCGTGTCCTCGTCCACTCATGTTTCTATAGTTGGGAATAAACCGATTTAGGAATCGAAACGAGATAGGAGTCAAGTATCATACTGATATTTACGTACTACCAAGTTCACACATAGTAAGGCAGAACCCTTCTCACGCTCGATAAGCCTCACTGGGACTTGCATGCACCCCGCGTTATTATTAAGTGTGCACCCATAATAATAAGGCAATTTGCATGTTTATCTCAGTGCCTCTTAGCTTGCGCTCAAAGCTTCCCCCGTTCAAACAACACAACAGATGATATCATAGTTCTATGGTTTACATGAGTCGAAGAGTAGTGTCACACTATCAAGTCACTATGGTGTTAAATGTTTCAGTTCATGTAAGCTGTGAGTGGGTGACTGCTAAGCAAGTAATGCATAAAGTGAGAGAGAGACGAACCTTGCAATCTGGAGCTGAGTGTCATGATCGATTTTCGAAGTTGTTCGGTTATAGTCTGGTTTTACAAAACGTTTTAAAACCTAGTTCACTATAACCAGTGGCTCTGATACCAACTGTAACACCCCCAAAATTCCACCTGCGGAAACCTCGCGAGGCGTGTTACGCATCAGAGTTCGAGCCACCAATCACATTGAACCAATGATAGATATTAAATAAGTCATGACATTAACTACTATTATAAAATGTCAACATGTTATCAATTCTCAAAAGTTGTGTAGCGGAAGCATGTATTAATTCGTTTAGTAATAGTTTCACGATAACATTCAAAATCAATGTAACGTTTATAAGTCACCCAAGAGTCTCGATCCATGATCACTCCAGCACTCCCAGATAGCAAGTCCATGTTCCAAACGTTAATGACCTACAAGCATGCAAACAAGTGTGTCAGACTACGCTGGTGAGTTCAAAGTGTTGCTTACGTGTTGTGTTACCAGTTATATGTTAATGCGATTCAATGATGCGTTACGATGTTGCTCATGTTAGTTACCCTAGGGACTATGCCCTTACGTAACCGAGGAGTGTGCCTCTTAGCAACCCACTATGTTGTTCAGTTAGTTACCCTAAGGGAACCGCCCTTACGTAACCGAGGAGTGTGCCTCTTAACAACCATAGTGAAACCCAGATAATTAGTACCTAATAGCGCTATCAACTAATCACCCCCATTGCCCTCCAGGCAATAACCAAAACCGATTAAGTTATTTACCCAATGTTTCCCTTCCAAATGTTTACCAGTTGTCCCAAACCACCGGGACGCATGCTTGAGAAAATGCAATGAACTCACCTTCGGTTGCTCGGTAAGACTTAGTTACTTGTTTTCAGTTGTTCAATCAAATCCTATCGTGGATTACCAGAGACAGTCAGTTACACGAATTCACAACCCACATGCCTAGTTACATGTACTACTCAAACAACAAATAAATAAACATATAGCATCTTGTACATCCTACTAAGCATCCAGATCATGGTCATGATATATCTACAACACTAGTTCATGTCTCATATTCTATTTTACTCATTTAATAATGAATACCATTTGCAAATCCGCATAACAGGTTAGTCCTACCCAATTCCCCAGGTTCGGGTACCCATTACCCGCCCCCTTATGCGGCCCATGTCACCCAATTTCATACTTCAACCTAACGTAGCCCAGTAACAATAGTAATTAGCGGCCCATTATTAGCAGGCTTGATCAAATAATTCACACTTAACAATCAGGTATGTTCATTTAGTCCCTCAACCCGATCTATTAAGTGCAGCCCATAACCCAATCCCGTCCGGCCGAAGCCTCACTTCACAGCGGGCCCAACAGACTTGGCCCAATTGCGGATGGTCGGAGTCCGCGCCTCACTACTTTACTGCGGCCCAATCCAACCTCTTTTTACCCAAATCTGACCGGCCCACAATCCTCTAACAGCCCTATTACCATAATAACCATAATTTTGTGAACATGAGCCTGCTTGTTACCTACTGCCCGACCAAGTTCTATAATTCGCCCATTTAATTACGATCAAATCCCAATCCCTCGCGTATCTATACATCATCGGTTATCATTAAACAGCCATTTAATTACATCTAGCCAACTTAGTTGCATAATTCCTTATTCATAGAGTTTAATTCACAGAATTCATACAAGAGTATAAAACTTGCATAAGAATTGCACATATTAATAAACCGTCCTTTTATTAGCCCATACGGATCACACAATCAGATTATCATGCACACTTAAACACATAATTCTTAGTTTCAACCAATGATAATTCTTAAACACACAATCGGATTATCAATTCAGCATGCTTGTGTACTTAGAACAGGGTTGTTTGTTTGATTCTTGATCGTATTACATGCATGTCATATTGCACCTAGATTAGTCTAAATAACAACCACATCATCCTCACACAAACATGAAAGCAATCGATGAATATCACTAACCAGGAACCGAGGATGTAACTCGAACAAGGGGGGAAGAAATCTCCTACGTCGGATGCGAATCAAAGAAGGGGAGAGGTAGGGTTGCTTCTATTGCCGTGCGTAACCAAAGAATAGGTAGGTTGTTATGTTTTAAAGTGATTGCATTTGATTTATATTACAATACGTATGGAGTGTTGGGCTTAGATTTCAATACTTATGAAGAGTTGGGCCGGGTAACTAATTAATAAGGGAATTGGGTCGATTAATTAATAACAAGGATGTTGGGCTTATTACTCGAACTTAAACAGACGATACAAGAGTTGGGCCGGTTTAACAGTCTATCATGCTTAGCGGACTTCAGCCTGTCAGCTTGTCGGGCCTCATGATGGGCTTAACTAATTGTAGTGAGGACCGGCCCAATGGTGATATAGCCCACTAATACATTTGAACATAATATGGCGCGTTTACATTAATTAACTAGTCGTAGCGAAAATGAAGGAGGAATAACGAGGAATCAAAGTTAGCGAGACTAACCTTAAAAGTTCGGGTTGTCACATCATCCCCAACTTGAAGGAAATTTCGTCCCGAAATTGGCAAGCGTCAAGTGTGAGAGAAACGAAGTAAGAAATCAGAGTTGTTGCGGGTTTTGCTCAGTTGTGACAGCTTTCCTCGTATATCCCGTGTCACCTGTTACCTTTTTTGCTCATTGTTTGATTGTAGATACAGCTCAATATACTGAGCCGTATCCTGAAACTGTTTTTGCAAACCACTTAATTAACACTTTTTTGAACACATTCTCTTAGCACACTACCTCACTTAACTAATTTGATCACTTAATTGCTTCGGTAATTTTTGACCAAAACAACATTCAAGAAGGGTTTAGTTAGGTGTTTGAATCATTTGTTGAGAAGATATTAAAATAGTTATTATTTGCAGAAATTTTTTAACTCATACTCTGTTTCTATGATTAATTTCAGTAGATACTCTGTTAATACAAAAACTTAATGTCATCTTCGAAGCCAACTTTTTAATTTCAATGTTTTAACATCTTTACTGATTCAGGTTTTATCATGTATACTACATTTGTCAAGTTTCTTGATAACCCAGAATCTTTGAAACTTGTATGACATGTTTTTATATACATAATTTATTTTTATTGAGATATATATTTAACAGTTGTTATGGTTTATATTTCCTACACTACTTAAAAATTATATACAGGATGTACCTATAGCATTTGCTAATCAAAAGTGGGGAGATTGTTGGCAAAAAAATAAGTTGCGAATCTATCATGAGTCTGGTAAAAAATGGGTTGTGAGGGTCAAAACAGAAAATTCAACGCCAATAATAACTGATGGTTGGAACAGTGTTGTTAAAGAACTCAATTTGCCGAGAGATACTTTGTTGGTTTTTAGACCATTAGGTGATTTTGGGCTTAAACTTTCATGTTTTGTTGATGGCATGTGTGGTGAATCTTATTTCACGTTTAATCGTTATGCAAGATTTGGTTTTACGGTATGACTATTGATCTTAACTTGAATCCTTTTGCATCTTAAACGTGTCAACACTTATTCTCATAAGTTACATAATTCACGTATAGTATTCATTATTTTTAATTTTATGCAGGTAATCGAAGACTGCTTCATTAAACAATTTTACGTAAACAACCCACCAAGTGGCAAATTTCAAATCTGTTATAAGGGTTCCTATTGGAATGTTGAGGCGTCTAAGGTTGATACCAACTTTGTATTTGCTAGAGGATGGCCAGAAATGTGCAACGGTGTTGGGATACTGGAGGATGATTTGCTTGTGTTTAGCAGAATTGATGATGTTATTTTTGACGTAGTAGTTTATAATGATGAGACTGAGATTTGCTTTTCGAAGAAACCTGAATCTGACGATGATAGTGTACTTGAGATATCGAAGGTTGATTATGTTGAGAATGTATTCAAGGTACATATGTATTTAGCATTAGCAATAAAAATTTTAATTATTTTAGCATTATATTAATTATTTCATTAATGTTGACTAGGACATCTATGAGGATGAAGAAGTTGTGTCTGTAGGTGAAGAAAGAACCGTTACTCAGGTACTTACTAAATTATTAAAATTATTTATTTTTAATTTAACACATATAAGAATTTAATGTTTTTACAACTATTAGTAATGTTGTTTACTGATGTTACATTTATCCAATAATGTATTATTTAGAAGAAGTTACCAACCAATGCCGAATGCGCGTCGAAGAGACGCATGTCTTCACGATTGAATAAAACACAAGATGTAAGTTTACCATCTTAAAGATTGTTATATTACTATGGTTATTAAAGTTACTCTATGACAACAGGTTAAGAAGAAAGGTAAAGTTACTTCTGAGAGAAAGGAGACGGTCAAGAACATGACTAAGGGAAATGCTGCCTTACCTGTCGACACAAGTGATCATATTGGATGTTCTTCATCTGCTCACAAAGTTAAGGTATCTATACTCGCCACTTAATTAGTATATCTTATATAAACTGTTTTTTTGTGCATATATTCAACATTCCTTTAATTCACATGTATATGTTTACTTTTTCATCAAGGGGAAGAGAGCCGCCAACGTTCAGAAAAGCTTATCTGTAGAAATAAGATTACAAAGACTGCAAAAAAACATTCTGGACATCTTCTCGACCCTGAGTTCTTTCATTTTGATCACAAAGGAGACTATAGGCTGGTATACCATTTTTTATAACAAACTAATGATTTATGTTTATTTGTCTGACTATTATTTTTTTCTACACAATACATTTAGCGTCTTCCTGTTGAAGTTGCTAGATGAGCAGGTCTTTCTGTTGATCTTCATCCTTTGAAAGTTCAAAACATGGTTGGAGTTGTGGAGGTTTATGATGTTAAGTCGGAGTTAAATGAATTGAAGCCACGTTATGCGTTGTACGGTTGGCGAAAGTTTATGACTGAGAATAACTTGAGGTTTGGTGATATGTTGCACTTCACATACGTGTCTTCGCAACAGAAGATCGTATTAAATCAAGTTACCTCAGTTTAACAACGACATTTAAGTATGTTCTGATATCAGATATTATAACTATGAATTTTTTGATGGTGATGTTGTATCTTTTTTTTTTTAAATTATTAACTTGATGTTTTGTTGCTATGTATAGCTAACATGATAAAACACTGTTATTAGCACTTTATGTTTTATATATAGATGATATCATGCTTCTTTTTGCTAATAGTAACTGCAACTAGTAGAAACTTGGTTTATTAATCGCAAATGTGACATTCTTCTGCATTTATGGGTTTATGAATTCAGAATAATGGATGGATATATATGAATGTATTTGGCATGATGATGTTGTGTTTCATGTTGTAAAAACCAGGGAATTGTCAGATAATATATTGCTTTGGCCGATTAGATTATGTGTTAAATTATAGTTCTTTAAGTCATTGTTTCGTTTTCTTGAATTTTATGTAATTTTGTAAAGAAGTACAATAACAAACAGTGGTTTGAACATCTGTTTGCCTTTTGGTCAATAGTTAATGGAAACCCATGTTAGGTTCAACAATGTTTTGAAGAGGAAAACAGTGTGAGAAGACAGTAGATCTGATTAAGTTAAACATCTGTTCAGACTTACAGATGTTTGGCCTTTTATATAAGAGGTTTCGACTTAAACAGTTGTCTGACCTTAAACAGTAACAGTTGTTTGGCCATAAACAGATGTTTCACCTTAAACAGATGTTTTGCCTTAAACAGATGTTTGGCCTTCTATATCAGATATTTGGACTTAAACAGATGTTTTATCTTAAACAGATGTTTGGCCATAAATAGATGTGGGGCCTTAAACCTAACATCTGTTTAAGGTCAACGTCTCTTTGACTATTGGTCAACATGTGATTGACTTTTGGTCAACATCTGTTTGAATTTTGGTCAACATCTCATTTGGTATTCAACAGAACTTTGAATAACTCAACATCTGTTTAATTTGTTGTTTCGTTTTCTTGAATTCTATGTAATTTTGTAAAGTAGTACAAAAAACAAACATTTTTACAAAATCCCAAATCACCCTATCATTAGTTTAATTTTGTAAAGTAGTTTGCTATCAACAAAATGTAATTGCTGTTGAATAAACCTATTGACCATTAGTGTATATCAATTTTATAAGTCTGCACTAATTATTTTTTTACTCTCAGTCAATATGGGCTATGCATGGTTTTCTAAGAAACGACTCGTGTTTACACACGGGTCTTACCGCTAGTCTACTATAATAAAAAAAAACTATTTATGAGACACATGTCATTCATTGAAGCCATCTACCTAATTATCAATAATTAATTTAATTAAAAGATAATTATACAATTGAATTTAATATAAATTTAATTATTAATGTTACACTCATATCTTAACTTCATAAAAATAATTCGTATATAAGATAATATAATATTTTGAAATTTTCAATAGATTTAATTATTTTTCCTTAAAATCTGATATTATGTTATTCAATTAATATAAACATAATATATTCACAAATTTCAAATCACCGTTTAGTAATCCTTTTATATTATTGTTGTTGTTGTAATAAAAGAAACCAATAAGAGGACACATGTCATTCATTAAAGCCATCTATTTTTTAGTTTTTTTCCCCCTCTTTCCTACTTAATTATACATAATTAGTATTAATTAAAAGATACTTATAAAATTAAATTTAATATAAATTTAAACAATTCGTTTATGAGATAATATAATATTTTGAAATATTTATTAGATTTCAAAATTATTTATCCTGAAATTAACAAAAGAGTACAACAAATATAAATTAATATAACATAAATGATTTATTTATTTTATTAAACTAAAGTAGCTTAGGGTAGAACCTATTTCATAAATGTTTATAAGGGGAAAACAAAAACATTAATCAATGTTTATTGGTTCTATACTTTTATTTTCGTGTTCAACTCTCAACTCAAATACGGTATTCACTATGTTTACGTGACATTTATAAGAATCATCACCGCAATCATCTCATCCATCATATATCGAGTATATCCGTTAATTTTTTTAAAGATATAATTTTTTATTAGATTCATTCAACCCGTGTAATAAACGAGGTTTTTTAAAAATATAATATTTTTATTATTTACTATACAAAATTACATTTATGCAACTCGTGTAATACACCGGGTTTTTAAAAATATAACTTTTTTTATTGTGTGGTATATAAAATTAGATTTATTCAATCCGTGTAATACACAAGGTTTATAAAGATATAACAAAATATAACTTTTTATTGATTGGTATATAAAATTACATGTGTTCAACCCATACAATACATGAGGTTCTTAAAAATGTAACTTTTTTCATTATTTAATATATAAAATTAAATTTACTCAACCCGTACAATACACGGGGTTCTTAAAGGTGTAATTTTTTTATTATTTAATATATAAACTTACATTAATACAAAACAAGATTTTTAAAGATATATTGTTTTATGATTTGGTATATAAAATTACATTTATTCAACCCATGTAATAAGCGAGGTTTTTAAAGATATATTGTTTTATTGTTTGATATATAATATTATATTTAGTCAACCCGTGTATTACACAGGGTTCTAACCTAGTTAGATATAACATAATCAAAATACATAACTTAAAGAAAATCTCGTTTTGCACATAACGAGCTACTAGAATAAAACTTCATCTGACAAGAGTTAGGCCTTATGTGGATATAAGGTTTAATCTTTTTTTTTTTTTTTTTTTTGATATATGGTTTGGGTAACATGCATATGGTTTTAGGTGATTCGGTCGGATATAACCTAATTCCATACACATTATTGCTTGCTAAATATAGTTTTAATCAACCTATACTTGCTACAAATGTTTTGGATTTCAAGTATACCCATCGGGAGTGAGTATTTTTGCCATCCCTACGCCCACTAATTTGTTAATATTTAACAAGATCATTGTAACGATACACAGAAGATTAATATGGACCATTGTAATTGCCTAGGCAAATTCTACAACTGTTGTGGTTAGGAGAGATTTTTGGTTCATAAGGACTGCCCTACTTCTTAATCACCAACAGACGTTTTGGACACATTAGCCGTGGAGCAGATGAAAACTCCACTTTAAACGTGCTCATGTGAGAGTAGTATTAAGATGGATAATCTCTTGAAAAGTCTCACCAAAACAAAAAAAACAAATGTGAGTTTCTGATGAGCAACTTATCAGAAACAAAGCAGATAATATTGATAATCAGTTGTTACAATTACATTACATCATACATACAATCTAAATTTTTATATACAAAGTAAAGTAAAATACCAAATTACCATCAACTCTTAATTCTTAACAAACACAAAAGAACACCCTAATTACATTTTCACTCTTCCAATAACACCCCTAGAAAACTAGTGAGAAAGAGACAAACGGAGGTAAGTAACATGTCCAAATCTGTCATGTTATCATCTGGCTAACTCAGTGTGCAAAGATGCGTTTAACTCCACTTGTTCAACCTCCCATCTTGCCTTAGCCACCACTCCATCATGCATCGGTACGTAATCCTGCACACCACACCCTTACATGCATCAACCACTTGTACTGTACAACCCCCCTACTCCATATTACGTGTACTCTACTACCAGCACATATATTTATTCTTATTGATAAGAATTCAAATTCCATTCCAACTTTATAGAATTCAAATGCTTAGAATAATTTTATTTTAATTTATATAATGAGTCAAACTTTTACTCTTATGTGTTTAAACGGCCAATTATAAAGAAAAATGGCAAATAAATTTTTAATTGAGAAATATAAAAATGCTATTACCTCAAGCTTTTGTACAAGATCTTTTGCGTTCGGGGCAGAGACGATGATGTGACGTTGTATTGGCATGATGAACCCGTCGTCCACCGCCTTGTCAATGAAGGTAAGTAGGGAGTTATAGTAACCATCCACGTTCAATAAGCCAACCTATCCAATTGTTGAATGTTCACTATGAAATTATTTATATAAGGTGATTTACACGGAATAAAAACTAATTTATAAAAGAGGAATCTCATTATGAAATATATTTATCCACACAACCTCAAGAGTCTTTTATCTACTTTATTTTCTTTTCTATAACAATACGTTAAAGAAAAGTATAGGACGTTGATACATTATATTCTCCTAATAACAATATTAAAAGAAATGATAAAATTTAAGGAAGAGACGAAACACTCTTATTTTCTAGTTATAATTAAGGTATTTATGGTTCGTTTCGGCTAGTTTTCACACGTTAATTACGGTTTCAGGGAACGAAAGAGCGCATTGGCGGGGTTGGATTGGTTGCTTGGATCAGCCGGTTTAGACAAACTAATAGTTCGGTAATTGTCGTTTGAATCATGACTATATATACATAATTATATGTTTCAAAAACAAAAAGAAAATTATAAATTATAACGGTTAATTGAGTGGCCTAGTTTACAGGACCAGTCTCAAGTTCAAAACTGAAACAAAACGTTAAACCACAAAATAGTCAAAACCAAACAATGAAATAACGTGTTTGGATCTCAAAATGGTATAATCGGCTGACATGTTTTGGTTTCGACGGTTTGGTTCGATTATAAGGTTTACGAAGAATCCTTATTATTTGGAAAATGGTTTAGAAGAATCTAATGAAAAGATGTTTTGAACGACCAACAGAATCAATCCTGAGTGTTCTTAGGGCACCCATTGGACAAATGGAGTACTTCAAGAGTAACCTGAGTCCACCACCAATCCGGGAAAAACCCAGTAACCCACCCGCCCGTAGGCACGACAGTGAAATTACCAGTAAAACTCGTTTGGCTCAAGGATCCAACCCAGATTTCCCTGAGTCTCCTATTATTATCCAACAGTGTCTCACTCTATAGCAAGTGGGAGTTAAACCTCCATCTCTCAAAAGAAATAGAAGTGTTCCAGCAATTGATTAGAGATCATTGGCTTTTGGTGACTTTTTAAGGTTTTTTTTCCTTATTTGGGATAATATAGAAAGTTAAAGGCTGGTTTGGTTACTTACGGGTTTGTCATGAATTCCGAGTTGGGCCCACGTAATAACCTCCAATAATTCTTCCAATGTTCCATATCCACCTACAAATATTCATTACAAATTCATTACAAAAGTTGAATAAAAACTTTAATTAGTCATCCCAACAAACATGTGTTATGGTAAATGATTCAATAAACACGTGTTATGGTAAATGATATAATAAAGATGTGTTATGCTAAGTGATAGTTACTGGTCATTTTAGTTATTTTTTTGATCCATTAAATAGTTTAAACATTAAACATTGTTAAAATGTATTTTATTAATTATTTATAACCAATTAATTGTCATTTGAAATATTGATCCAAACACGTATTAAAACCGTATATGTGACCAAAAATATATATATACTTTTAAAAAAACAACTCTGTTTTTCTTAAAATTTATATTAGAATGTTTAGGAAAAAATAAACAAGATTGTGAGTGTGTGTATAACCTAATGAGCCCAAGGTATTTAAGAAAAGTTAAATTAAATATATTAGAGTAAATTTTTTAAAAAAGTATGGTATTGTGTTGCTTTGTGAATGACACCACCAAATAATAATAAATATTATTAAAAACCCATGTTGCACCCTCTCATGTGGAGATGATCCGTGAGCCCACTCACGCTCAAACCCATTTTCACGTTCACAAACCTTGCGGCACAGTGTTAACATGCTAGTGATAATGACATGTCACCCCCACGCTCACATTCACGGACATAACACATAATCTAACTTTTATACATATACTTGCAAGTAAAATAGAGAACTAGCACCTGGTAAGGCAATAAAACAATCAGAATGACGAGCCATCTCAGCTTTTCTTTGATGCATATTAGATACCGCTCTTACTTCTCCTACTGTCTCACCCGTTATCTATATTTTATGGAAATAATCTATATTATTATAGAATAACATAATAATATAAAAATTAAACTTATAAAGTCATACCTCTTTGCACATGAGAGTCTTTGGAATAATCCTGAGAAAGTATTAAAATATTATTTTTTTGGAAAAAACTAATGGTTTGAAATTAAGATATAAAATAATTCAGTATGTATGTATGTATTACCCTAACACATGGCCACCACCATTGTGAACTTCCTGTGAAACAATTCCCATCAACCCTACACTCCCTCCACCGTAAACAAGACTCAGCTTCTTTTTCACCTTCAATAACAATACACTATCAAAATAAATACAACTACTGCTACTAATCATAATAATAAATTTGGAATTAGCAACCTTTTATACATAAAAGCGAGAGTTTAATTACTAAAAGCACAAAGAATAAATTGTCAACTACACCCTCAGTGGGCGCAACTTGTTGTTCGTCTACCTGCCATTAGTCTGTAATCGTCTCTGTTTATATTCATAAAAAAAGCGTACCAATTCTTGGCCTAATTCATGAGCGGCATCTCTGTAGCAGTCTCGTTTACCAGTACTGCTGCCACAAAAAACACACACGCTTTTGAACCTTGATTTTGCTTCCTCCATGTTGTTGTACTTGTTTTGCTTCCAAGATGTTATTTTCGTTGAAGAATAATGTTTGAATTTGATAGTGGAGTGTTTAGAATAACATAGGAATTATGGAAGGTGGGTTGGTTTATATAAAGTTATAATTGGAGGACCAAATAATGATAATTCCAGTACTCTATTTTTATTGGGCCACGTACACCCGACTACAATCAAAATTTATTTATTAAAGAGTAAACTGCCATTTGGTCTCTGAGGTTTGGTCACTTTTACCACTTTAGTCTAAAACTCAAACCTTTTAAATCTGGGTCCCTGTGTTTTCACTTTTATTGTCATTTTTGTCCAACAATGAAATCAGCTGATATTTGGCTAACGAAATCCTGTTATTTTGTCATTTTCCTCAGGAGCAAAACGGTCAATATAATTTTATTATAACACATTATTAATTAAATTAATGAAATTAGCTTATATTTGGCCATTTTGCCCCTGAGAAAAAGGACAAAATAACAAGATTTTATTAGCCAAATATCAATTGATTTCATTTTTGGACCAAAATGGCAATAAAAGTGAAACCACAGGGACCCAGATTTAAAAGGTTTGAGTTTTTGACTAAAGTGGCAAAAGTGACCAAACCTCAGGGACCAAAATGGCAGTTTACTCTTTATTAAATTAAGGTCCCAAAACTAATTAAAAAACTAAAAAGTTTAGTTACTGTTATAATATATAACTAGCTTAGAACTCTGTGTATTATACGGATTGAATAAATATAATTTTATATACTATATAATAAAAAAGTTATATCTTTTAAAAACCATTATGTAAATCATTTATGAAATATAAATAGATTGTGTTAAGTTATTATTTAATATTATTATTTGATGATGATATTTTGTTACAATTTGTTGTTTAAGGTGTTATTCTGGATCTATCAACATCCCCAACTTTTTAAATTTACGGTTCTTTGCAGCGTTGGTATAAGCCTTGTTAGGGTACAAAATACAAGAAACAAATAAAAAAATTGAAAAAAAAATAAAGTTAGAAAACACATTAATAACATATACATATATAAGATAATATATATCATACCATCTGAAATGTTAGATAAGTTATTTTCTCATCACCTACAATAGAGTTAGTCATATGTTGTATTCTTGTTATTTTACGTGTGTGACATTATATTTTACAAATAAAACATGTGAATAATAACAAACTTAAAATTTGATGTATCGGCGTTGGTAGGTTTTTTAGAAGACAACATATTTGAGCATTTGATCTGTTTAACATTTCCTTGTATAATGAGAACGCATAACCAGTGGCGGATCTAGGATTCCGACCAAGGGGTAACGTTTTATAAATAAGCCGTAACGAAATCGAAAAAACGTCAAATTTTTCCAAAATTTATACTAATTTTTCCAATTTTTTCTGACCAAGGGGTAGCGGACGCCACCCCTTAATAAGCTATAGGTCCGCCCCTGCGCATAACCATAGTATACAACTAGCTAGGGAGTCTAATTGAAAATTTTTGGTGACAGTTTAGTGGACACACCAGTTCCGCCATTTAATTGGATTTAAAAAGTCCTTAAGAGACATGTTGTGATGGTAAGATGCGTTTCATTTATTTAAAAGATGAAAATTTCAAATTTTTCAATGTGTATGTATAAGAATATGTGAGAGTATATTAATTTGTCCTTAAAAACTTTAGACACAAAAAATAATATAATATTATAATTAATAGTGTACTATTAAGTGTGATAACTATTATCATTCGTAAAAACAACTTATAGATGAAATAACAAGATAAGTTTGAATACAAAATCTTATATTTTGTTGAAACAAATTTAGGGATGAACGTTTCGCGGTTCTAACCCACCATAACTTTGGACCCAGCCAGCAAGAACTTCGGACCCAAACCTTTTTGAATATATAGGTCGGTTTCCGATTCTAGATTTATATAATATCGGTTCCAGGTCGGGTCTCAGTTCTAACACTAGAACCGTTTGTATTTTAATTAGAATCTACAAAACAACCTACAATTTATAGAAATGGTCCAACAGATATGTATTGCTAATGCAAAAGATAAAACAATACTCTTCTTTCGTCTCTTTGCTATTCTTTTATACATGTTGTAATCGATTTCAAGTAATATTAATACAATATCAAAAATATAAATTTAAAAAATAACAATGGAATTTTTCGTGAACATTTTCCAGCTAGATGTATATATATGGATGCGATATATTACATAATACATTTATTATATCTAATTTGAAGTATATATTTATGTATATTGCTATAATGTATTTATATGTATGTATTTTTGAAAAAAATAAAAGGAAACACACCACAACTTATGGTATAAAGTTATTACATAACTTTGGATTAGTAGATTATGTTTAATTTGATATGTTCTCTGATGTATATATACAAATATCTTTGTTTTGTGATGTATACATAATGGTTTCACATAATGTTTCAAGTGACGAGGTCGAGAATGATAAAAGTTTTACTTTTCTTTTGAAAAGTAAATAAAAAAAATGTTGACTTAAAAAGGAAGCTCTTGGGCTATTGTTGGAACCATACAGAGGAATTCTTTGACGGAATTGTTAAAAGAATGGGAAGATGTAACCCTTAAAGGCATGTTACGTAAAAAAGTTCTGACCCATCAGAACCGCTATGACCTGAAACTACATAGCCTTTCAAAATCCGTTTCGTAGTTCTCAATTTCATCAATAAAAGGATGTTTGGTTCTTATGGATCTAGATTGGGTGAGGTAACCATTTGCAAACCCCTGGCAACAATAATCAGATAAAAACAATCATTTTATCTCTGTTCAATCGGATTATCTCCAACTTAAAAAATACTGTAATAAGATTATTTTATTTCAAAAAGTGATAGCATAAATAGAAACGCACGCACAGAAAAGGTCATGTCGTTATCTTGAAATGCTGGAGCTTGTACGAGAAAGAGTAATACAGAGTTAGAGACAACTCAACTTAGGCTGATTCTCTTTGAGGTATTAAACATTTTAAACAAGGGGATTAGTACAAAAATAGCATTCCACAATCCACATCAAGAAAATCGGCCCTTGCATTATAGACAAGGGATATTTTGATGGTAGGATAAGTCTTAGGAATCATGAGGTTTTGGGTTCGATTCTCACAAGTGGGTTTTTACCAGATTGTGTTTTCTCCTAAGTTGGTAAAACATTATTGCCTAGCGGAGATGTATATAATTGGATAGTTCCGCTTGTCACACAATGATATTCTTATGGTCTGTCAGTGATCCAAATTTACAGTTAAAAAGAGATAAAAAAATCGAGATAATATCTATTGACTTTTCATTTATAAAATTATCTTGTTTCACCTTTTTATTAAATTTGTTTCAAATGAAAATCAGTGATAGTATGTGACGTAAAAGCATGAGTCATGTGCATCAGGGGCGGACTTAAGTAGAGGCCTAGGTGGTTGGGCATACTCTTGAGAAAAAAAAAATTTGTGTATTTTATAGGTTAAAATCGTGATCACACATTTTGAAAATTACGATTTTGACCCCTGTGGTTATATCACTTTTACCCTTTAAGCCTAAAAAGGAATCTTTTAACATCTGAGCACCCAACGTCTTTTTTTCTAATCCTTTTGGCCCCCAACATCTTTTTTTCTAACAATTTTGGCCCCTAAAAGTATATGGATGGGGTTACTGTTATGGGCCAAAAAGGTTAGAAAAAAAGACGTTGGGGACTCAGATGTTAAAAGATTCCTTTTTAGGCTTAAAGGGTAAAACTGATATAACCACAGGGGCCAAAATCGCAATTTACTCTAATAATAATAATTTATATATTACATATATACTTATATTATATTATATTGAAAAGTGATTATTTGATTTTTATAATATTTATATATATATATATATATATATATATTTATATTTTTATCATTTCAATACTACAATAGATTATTATTATATTTATTTTTAACCTTAAATATTTATTTTTAATTTTAACTTTTAATGCCTTTTTTAGTATTACTGATACTATCTGAACAACATCGTTGTCGGTACCGTACAACATCAGTATAGTTTTTTTTTTATTATTAACGTCATCGTGTGCCTATTATTATGTACGATTCGATAAAAGTTCTACTCGAACGAGTCATGTATAGTTGATTTTTTTATCATCACAAACCGAGGATATATTGATCAAACAACATTGGTATTCAAACAGGTTATATATAGTTAATTTTATTTATCATCATAAACCAAAGATATACCGACCAAACAACATTGGTATTCGAACATAGTTGATTTTTTTAATAATCACAAACCGAACATATCCCTACCAAGTAACATCGGTAACGGTACCGTATTCGTTTTTATAGAATTCTCGACGTGGCGGTATAAAATTCCTTGAACACAAAGTAATACTAGCAATAAAGTATTTTTGGTAAGGTAAGCTATATCGAGTGTCTGTACGATATTGGTATCGTAACGGACTGATAACGACCAAACAACACTAGTACCGGTGCGGGTATTCGTTTTTATTGGTTTTCAATCGATGTAAAAACGTGTCGATTGGCAACGATTGCTATGCCGAGTGCCGGTATCGTACTGCTACTGTAATGAACCAGACCGATAATGACAAAGGCCCGCAGCAAAGTGCGCAAGAATCCCATTAGTATAGGTGTATAACAGTTAATGAAAGGTTTATGAACAGTGACCATTTATTTTGTTCTTTATGGCTTTTTATTCTATATATAGCAATTAATATTAGACCTTAAGTGTGACAACTGTCACTTTTCCATACATTCCGTACATTAATTGAACAGTAATTTGTGCTTTAATAACTGTGCATGATCTAGTTTACAAGACAAATGAATTTCTGATTTCTGTTATATACATACAATTGCATTTCATGTTGCAAGACTTTTATCATTACTACATGCAACACGATATAGTTCTAATAATGCACAGAACATAATTAGCACCATTATCAGACAAACTAAAAGCACTGACGGGAGTTCAGTACATAGACAGACAATGTTTTGAGACCCAGTATGAGCCAGAAACCAAGTTCCACACTAGTATAGTGTGTAGGGAAGTAAGTACCACAAAACTGCATTCCTAAGTGATAGTTTAAGTGCCGGGAAGTGCCTAAAACTCACCCAAAGTGCAGAATTCTGCATAATTCAGCAAAAATAAGCTTTTTAACAAGCTAGTTTCATGTAAAAATATGACTAAATGGTCCTGAATGCTTTCCTAAGTGTCGGGAATTAAAAGTGTCACAAAAGGGTACATAAAGAACACTAAACAGTATAGTTTGACAATTTAACGAACCGGTATCTAACCGAACAACCGGACATTACCCGAAACACCAAAATTATACTAAAGACATTGTTTTAATGTTTCTGAGCTAGTTATGATCCCCGACCACCCTAACACACTATATAATGCATGATACACATAAACACTAACTAATACCCTTTGAATTCTAACTAGTTATCTAACTAAACATTAAAACCCAACTAAATACCCCCCCCCTAAGTGGACGGTCACCATGTGACCCCACCATGATCTTCTCAATCTTGCTAGATCTTATATAATCTCATTTGATTTGGTGGAAGATTGTGTGGTGTACTTAAGTGACATAAGAACCATTGGGTAATAGCTTAACATGGATTATAAGTTCTAACCTCAAGATCACAACCTCATTCATCTTTCACAACTCACAACTCTCCTCCTCTCTCCCTCCCTCTCGGCCGAGAACTAGCACCACCACCACCATCACCATTTTCATCTCAAGTTCATCCATTCCAAGACCATCCTAAGGTGTAATAAGGTGTTTAAGGAAGCTCGGTGCTCTTGGATCTTGAAGGACCTCTCCCGATTGCTATTATCCTTCACTTTTGTCATCATCAACATGAAGTGTTCTTCCCTAGCCTTGTGCTAGTAGTAAGGCCCTTGTGAACTCTTGTTACTTCATATATTATTGGTTAAAAGATGATATACATTATAAATCTTGATGAACATTAAAAGACATATTCATAAAACTCTAACATAAGCTTATGAACATATGAATACTTGTTGATTTGTGTTTATTTGTGTTTATTTGCTTCTTGTTGATTGATTATTTGTGTTAATGATGTTAGACATCATATGGAACCTACTAGATTGTGATTAAACACATGATCTAGTAAGTTAATGTGATGATCTTGTGAAAGATCAAGATCATCATGCCTTATGTTTACATGAACTTGAATAATAAAAGTTGTTTTCATGTAATGATGATTTAAACAAAATACAAGTCTTGTGAGTGGATGATTTCTAAAATAGTTTTCCAAAGAAACTAAGTTAAATCACAAAGATTTACATGAACATTGTTTTAAAAAAGAACTAATCATGTTTCTAGTGTTGAAACAAGTATAAGAACACTTTGTTTACAAGAAAAATTCAAAAGAATGATTTTTGGAAAAATCATCTAACAAGTTGTAAACACTCAAATCTTTCAAGAATGAGGTTTTTAAAGAAATAAACACACTTTAAAGGGTAACTAAGTCTACTAAGCATACTACCAAGTTACTACAAGTTTTTATGAAAGTTCAAGTTCATGATTACTATGTAAGTAGCATTGTGTTGGCACTTGGTAAGTGTAGGATGATTGTTGATTGTTTGTGATGATTTTGAAAAGAAAACGATATGCTTTGATAGCATGGACACCTCCATTTTTAGGGGAAACTATGGCAAAATTTTCTAAAAACACAAACACTTAGAAAAATATTTTCTAAACAAATATTTACAAGTGTGTTTTAACTATGGTTTTCAATAAAAACTTTGCCATAGACTTTGTTACAAAAATACAAGTATTGGAGGTTGGTTTTTTATAAATAGAAATGGATAAATATGTATTTAGAATATATATTTACATCAAAGACACATTGTGTGTGATTATTTGTATACTTTGTGTATCAGTTATATTATTTTAGGATTTAAAATGATATGACTTAACAAAATACCAAGAAACTTACAATCCAAAATAATACCAAAAATCACAAGGAATACATATATAAGTTACCCACTTAATATTGTGGAATCGAACGCAAGAATGTAACTTACAAAATATTCCGGAAAAATACCGTTATAAATATGTTTTTGGTAAATATTATTTTGGACACAAGAAATGAAAACATGATTTTTGTTATTATTACAAAGTATATCATATTTTCGACAAAGAGAAATATATTATTTTTGGAAGTAAAAATATATTTTCTTAGAATATTTAGAAGATATATGATTTTTGGGAAAAATATATATTTTCTGGACAATACATTATTTTTTGGACAAAATAAGTTATTATATATTTTCTAAAGTGAGACTTGAAAATATATTAATTTGGAACTACAAATACAAGAATACAAGAATACATGTATGAGATACCCCCCTCCTTGGGAAGGAAATATGAAAATAAATACTTGAGAAGTATTGTTACAAAAATATTGTTAACTAATTTTTCCAAAATTAAATATAATTTAAAGTTAAAATAGTTATTATTTTAACAAGGAATTATAACTTGGAATAATACTGGAGACATAAAAGAAACGTAAATACTAAGTCAAGGCATGACCCGTTCGTCTAATAGACCCTAGTACATTGTAGGGAGTCGTGTTTGCTAAGGAGATTTGAGTTACAAGTATCGAAGACGCAAACTAGTGAGTTCATGCTCCCCCTTTTCTCTTAACTATTTTTTTGTTTGGTTTTATAACTCTCGGGGGTGGAATACATGTTACGAATGCTTAAACGGTATGAAATGCCAATGAAATGCACTATTAGATCATGTGAGCATAGACTTAATATTGAAATGCCATTAATTCTTAATTAGGGACGAAGGTTAGATCTAACGGGTATGGCCAAGCCCCACTCATGGTCCTCATGTGATCACTTGAGTGCTTCGGTGTCCCAGTAAAGGGAAATCGACATAGTCAAGGGAAATTGACACAGTCAAGGTAAATTGACATAATCGAAGGGAAATTCGACATAGTCGAGGGAAATCGGCATAGTCGAGGGAAAATCGACAAGGGTATAAGCCTACTCATTTCGAGTGCTCCCTATGTCCTCACATGCCTTAATGTCCTTGTAAAACATTTATTTGGTATGTTCATACACACTTTTCATACCTGTTTTCAAAGGAGTCTCTCAAAGGTTTTCAAGTTTACCAGTACTCACACAAAACACATGAACTCGCTCAACTTTTGTTGATGTTTTCCAAAATTACATGTATTTCAGGTAACAAGATGGATCTTGAGCGCGGGTGTTGTTTCTAGAAGTAAATTCCAAGTTTAAGATGTCATCCACTTTTGTTGAATTGTATCTTAGTTGAAGGTTGTTTTGTTTGAAACTTAAATAACTGGTATTTGTAATACTCAAATTTTATGAATGGATGAACACCGTTTTGATCATGTAGTTGTTTATTATGATTGAATGCAATGATATTAAACCAGTCACACATCATACGCTTTCGCAAAAGTCAGGGTGTGACATTAAGAGCAGTATAACACGTAGTAGTTGTGCACAAAAAACCCGAACCTGGACCTGGACCCCGACCCGAAAATAAAACCTGGAACCGGGTATTATAAAACCCGGGTTTTTTATACCCGAACCCGACCCTACCCATAGGGTAGGGGTTGGGTATGCATTACTGTTATAAACCCGAACCCGGAACCGTGTTTTTTATACCCGTTTTCAACCCGGGTTTTACGAGTACCTGGTTTCAACCAGAACCCGGAACCGGGTTTTTTCAATACCCGATCCGGATTTCCCAATACCCTGTTCAGGTTTTTTAGTTTTTTTTTGTGTTTTTTCGAGTTTTGTAGCTTGGTAATGGCTATATAGCCGTTAGAAAGTGTATTATCATTTGTTTTGTTTAAATTATATCTCTATACCCGATGAAAGGGGTCTTTGATGACGAACAATAAACGAAGACGATCAAGTTATTCGAAGCTATCTATGTTCATCATCTTATTCGATCCGGTTCAATGATTATTTAGGTGTCATGTATTTCTATGTTTTATGAAATAAAAAGGTTTTGCATTTTATATTTCTATGATTTATCCAAAAAAAAATGAATACCCGAGGCATACCCGAACCAAACCCAAACCCAACCCTACCCGAATCCGAAAATAGGGTATTATAATACCCGAGTATTAGAAAACCTGACCCGAACCCTACCCGAACCCGGACCTGACCTAGGTATTGTCAATACCCGATTTTGTAGAACCCGATCGTACCCGAACCCGGTTCCATACCCGGAACCGGGTATTCAGAAAACCCGATTTGTGCACCACTAACACGTAGCAAACATTTGAAGCTTATTTACCATACTGTCTTGCTGGTGTTGGAATTGGGTACTTGTGCCTGCTAATGGGCCAGAAGCCCAACAACTTCGTGATATTCAAAATGAGCTCAGGGGAGTTTCTTTAAGTAATAAAATGTACAGTTGGGCTTGGAATGATTCAGGTCCAGATTCCTTGATTGTGGCAAAAATAAGAGCAAAGATTCATGATTTCATTTAGAGTAAACTGCTATTTTAGTCCCTGAGGTTTGGTCACTTTTGTCATTTTAATCCAAAACTCAAACCTTTTACATCAGGGTCCCTGTGGTTTCAGTTTTATTGCCATTTTAGTCCAAAAGCAAAGTCAACTCAGATTTCTAATAAAAAAACCTAGTTTTTTTTGTCCTTTTCCTCAATTTAGTGAAGGGCATTTTGGTCATTTTGCCCACTTGCCCACCCCCACCCCCACCCCTCTCCCTCTCTCTTATCTCCTCTCTCCTCTCTCCTCTCTCTCTTTCCCCTTTTCCCCATCATGATGCACAACAGATTCATTCAAATTATCCATATTAATCTGCAAATAAATTAGCAACAAAAATTACGAAACAATGTATTCAAGAATAATGAATTTGCAAACAAACAATATAGGACTTACAACTATAGAATTATTAGGAATTCATATGTATCTGCAACTAGAATAAGTAACATAAAATTGATTAGAAGACAATACAAAATATGATGATGAAAAGATAGATGACTTACAAAATAAAGAAATTGTGACAGGGTTGAGAACAAAACGGGCAACAAGTGTGAGGAATAGTAAGAGTAGGAGTGGGTTTCTAATCCTGATCGTGATCCTCTTCATGTTTAAAAGAAAACAAGAAAAGGGTACGATTGTTTTAAATTATGAAACAATGAATTCAAGATGAATGAATTTGCAAAGAAAGAATGTAAGACTTACAAGTGCAGAATTATTAGGAATGAATTCATATGTATATGCAACTCATTCGCCTACCCCTTTCTTCTTCTTCTTCTTCGTACAGACATCTAGGTCAAAATCAAACAAAAAACAACTCAATTAAAGTAACACAAATTCATAAACAAATCAAACCACCTGAAGTAATCTCTAAACAAATCAAACCAAAGTAACACAAAGTTACAACAGATCACACACATCTAAGTCAAAATCAAACCAAAAACAACTCAATCAACAACATCAAACACAAATTAATAAACAACATCAAACCAGCATTATGAGAGAACTGAACGATTTTGTTCACCGATTTAGAGTTGCAGAAGCAGTTAGGTTTATGGATCTGAATGGTGGCGACATTGGGGTTTCAAAGTGGAGATAGAAAGAGGAGATCAGAGTTGAGGGTGGAAAGGAGGAGGTATTAGTAGTGGTGGTGGTGGTTTATTGTGGTGTTCAGTTGACGATCGGAGATGGTGATGATCTTAACGGCTGGAGTTGTGGCTTATGGTGGTGGCAACGGCGGTGTATTACAGTGGTGGTGGTAAATGGTGGTTTATGGTTGTAGGTGATGTGGTTGTGGTGGACACGAGGAAATGGTGTATGGTAGCAGTGGGTGGTCTTTAGAGAGAGATATATGGGGGGGGTTGGGTTTGTGAGAGTATGAGAGAGATATGAAGAAGAAAGGTGCAGGGGAAGGAGGTAGAGGGAGAGGGGTTAGTGGGGTTCACTTAATTAAATATTCTTTAATTTTTTCATAAAAAATTAAAATGACCATTTTGCTCCTGAGAAAAGAACAAAATAGAAGGATTTTATAAGACAAATATAACCTGATTTCATTTTTGGACCAAAATGGCAATAAAACTGAAACCACAGGTGTGACAACCCGAGCTTTCAAGATCTTCCCTCGACACGTTACTCGTTTACAATCGTGTTTTCGTAATTATTTGTGTTGTAACTTGTATATTTGAGCCCAATGATAAACCAAAAGTGAATTGATATTGTTTGGCAAATTCCATGTGATCAAATCATGACCTAACAAAATCTCTTGGGCCAATACAATTTAGATCAGATAGCATGTGAATTTAGATAAGATAGCATGTGATAATAACCTTTAGTTCTTGGCCCATTAATTGCAATACATTACGGTCCAATAGAAATTTAGTAAGTTCAGAATTCTTATAATTGTGTTGCTGTTCTATATATAATTAACTAGGTTAGAACCCTGTGTAATACACGGGTTGAATAAATGTAATTTCATATATCAAATAATAAAAAAATATATTTTTGAAACCTCGTTTATCACACAGGTTGAATAAATGTAATTTTACATACCAAATAATAAAAAAATATCTTTAAAAATCTCATTTATTACATGGGTTGAAAAAATGTAATTTTATATATTAATTAATAAAAAAAGTTATATCTTTAAGAACTCTGTGTATTGTACGGGTTGAGTAAACTTTATTTTATATATTAATAATGAAAAAAGTTACATTTTTAAGAACCTCATATATTATATGGTTTGAGCACATGTAATTTTATATACCAATCAATAAAAAGTTATATCTTTATAAACCCTGTTTGTTATAAAACTTTTGGACTAAACTGACAAAATGGCCCAAACTACAGAAACTAAAATGACATTTAACTCTTTACATTACATTAATTTTTATATAGTGTACGTCTTTTGTTAATGTCAAGATAAATAATTTTGAAATGTAATAAATAGAGTAAACTGCAATTTTACCCCCTTGGGTTGGAGCCAATTGGCACTGTTAGCCCCTCCCAGGGAATAGTTGCAATTTACCCCCCCCCCACATATGATGTTATGTCGCAATATTACCCCCTGCCGTCAAATAAGTTAACAGATCTGTTAAATGGAATGTGAAATGACTATGTTACCCTTTCATATTACCCCCTATGGTTTGTTCTACTCTGTAATATTACCCCCTGGTATAAAATGACTAAATTGTCAATACTTATTACCCCCTATGGTTTGTTGTACTCTGCAATATTACCCCTCGGTGTTAAATTGTTCTTGCAAACCTTACCCCCTGCAGAAAAAAAAACCTTTTCCGCCTAAATCACCATCCACCGCCATCACCCACCTCCACCACCATCAGCCGCCCCCACCCACCTCTACCTCCATCGCTGCTACCCACCACCCACCTCATCTCCTCCATCACCCACCTAAGGTATTCTTTATAGTTTTACAAGCCGTAATTTTATCCGTAAACACAAGCAGTCAAATTACAAAGTTGATCGCTAAAAAAACTAATAAAAAACCAACTTGATTTAAAATTATAAATTGCAATTATTTCCTGGGAGGGGCTAACAGTGCCAATTGGCTCCAACCCCAGAGGGTAAAATTGCAGTTTACTCTAATAAATATTTCAAAAGATTATATTATCTTCTATACGAATTGTTTAAATTTAATTTTATAATTATCTTTTAATTAATATTAATTATCTATAATTAAGTAGGAGATAAAGATTAGAAAACTAAAAAATAGATGGCTTCAATGGATGACATGTGTCCCAAACTTGGTTTCTTTTATTATATAGTATAGATTGGTGTATGGAATTATAATTGGTTAATTGGTCGTACATGATAGTTATGGTTTGTATATTGTGAGTTGTTAAATGTTTTGTGTGAATTATAACCTAGTCGCATATGTGACCGCACACCATGTTCGGAATTGTTGGGCTGTCCTCGGCCCAAGTCATCCCAAACCCGTAAACGAAACCCAAGGGGGGGGGGTCCGGTTTAGTTACGTCGAACTCATACATACCCCCATTAGCGCCACATTATTAATGGATTAAGTATCTTTAGCTTTTATCATATGTTCACCTCATGAGAAACCGTGTATATCTCATCCCAATTCTCGACCCACCTTGTGCCAAAGCTCAAACCAAAGCCCAAGGTTATTTTGGGCTCAAACTTCTCGGAATAAAGGCGCACAATTATAATATACGTAGTTGTGTTTGTGAATGTGAAACCATAACAAAACCTAGCACAAATTTTGCACCCCTTTGGCGATTGGCGACTGCCACTTTCTTCGAAGCCATACCCTCCCTCGAATCCCGCATTCTCTCCTACGTTTCATAATCTGGTTAGTGTAACTTTGTTATCTAATGTTGATCCCTTGATACACTTGGCCGAAGATATTCTTGTTGATTGTTATGTTATTTGTAAAAGAGTGGATTGTTATGTTATTTGTAAAAAGATAACTGTGATTGATATGTTAATTGTGAAAGACCAACTGTGATTAAGGAGTGCTAGAATTGGTATGATTAAGAGTGTATGGATACCGAATACAAACCCTATGTGATATTTTTGTATGATCCGAATTGAGTGTTCCTTGTTGGTAGTTAATTGATAACTCTTGGTGATGTTGGATCATTAGATTTATGTTAAGCATTGGTTATAATTTGATCTGATAAACGGAGCATGAGATTAATATAAAAACTTGTGACTGTTGATTTTGTGTTCATGGGTAAAAACATGAGGAATGAAAATATGATCATGCATTAGAAATACAAAAGGAATGATGTTTGGGATGATCAGTAGGTTACTTGAAATTGTTAGGTAGTGGGCCACGCGATAACATTAAATCAATCCACTTGGGTCGGGCATGTGAACTGGGCCACACGCGCTGAATCGGACCAGTTAAATGATGGATCATATACTTAGCATGGGCTCGCGAAATTGAGTTGGGCCTAACCTGGCTGGGCCGATCTTGTTAAGTACCTTAATAAGTAATTAGGGGATTGTTGGGATTGAACCCTACCAGAGGAACAGATAATGTAAAGCCAAAACCAGAACACATCAGTGGACTATCAATAAGCAGCAGTTTACTCTTAGCTCTCCCCTTGACAGTGGTATTCTAACAGCTGATGGATCTTAACTGCTGCTCAACTACAACAACTGATAAACCAAACACTGATGATACTCCAAAGACTGCTGAAGACAAACTCTGTTGCTCTATCTACTTCTGTGTTCTAAGTACTGCTGAAGACTCAAGCACTGCTCATTCAAAGACTGATCACCTTATGAAGAAAGCACCGATGTTCAAGTAATCAGTGCTTAGGCTACAACAGTGGAACGTGAAGCAGTAGTTATCTCTTTGTATTATGCTGATTATCAGATGTTGTATATCAGTAGTTTGTATAGAACAGTGTTTGTAATTTGTTAGGGTCGTTAGATGTCACTATCATGGTGACGTCAGCTGAGGTACATCAGTAGTTTGGTTTGCCTATAAATGGAGCGGTACTCTGTACTGTTACATTTGATTCGTTTTGAGTGAGTTCTCCTCCTCAATTCAATCCTTTCATCTTATGCAACCAACTCTGGAGTATCAGGCTGAGGGGGAGTTTAGTATGTAAACATGTTGTAATCATTTGCTTTGTACTTTAATCATTCGACTCAATGAGAAGCAATTGTTTACAAAACTATTGTCTCTATATTGATTGTGTTTACAAAGTTTGTTTTCATTTCCGCTGCACTTAATCTTGCTGTATCGTCATTGATTTGTCAAAACTAAACAAACAAGCACAATCATGTCAGCCTCGGATCCTAACAATTGGTATCAGAGCTTGGACAGTCAAATTCGATCTAACAATCAATTTGACATAACAGTTCAGCTCAAAATTCATTGATACTAAAGTTGCTTGTATTCAGTTGAAAAACAGAGTAATGAGTGAATCATGATCAAAATGGTTATTCAGAAAACTCTGTAAAACAACCAAGATGTCATATGACACACAAATTTCACGCAACAAGTGATTTCATGCACAAGTCTCTCATAGTTTTCAGATCTGTAAAGTATCTGATAAATTATGGGATTTTTCAATATTTTCAAATTGATTTCAGTTGTTGCTTGGTTATTTGTGATGTTTTTCATATTATTCACTAAAGTATGTACCTCAGAATTAGCAAAATCTAAGTTCATATAACCCTTAGTGTTTTTCCAATTCTAAAAGAGGGAAATAAAACTTTAGTCGAAAATTCTTATGTGCTAAAAGGCAGGTTGAGTATCCTCAAAAGGACCAAATCAACTTTGTCAAAACACATTAAGAAAATAAGGTGTCAAAATAGTCCAAATCATGCGTAATGTGAGATCTGGTAATAAAACATGTACAAATATGACTAGATCTTTCAAAACATTACTTCAAAGTGATTATGGACTAAGCATGTTCAAAATAAAATCTCCTAGTGAGAATTTTTGAACATATGAATAAAAAGGGTTGAAAGGGAAAAAGAAAATGAACAAATCTCAAAGTGTGGCTATCTCAAAACTTTTGTATCCAAAAGGAAAAGAGTATAAGCATAAAACACTCTTGAGGTTACAGTTGGGTAAAACAATGGAGTCATGCAACTGTGTGCACTCATCAATGCAGAAATTGTTCAGGTAACAATGGCATCACCAGTGATAGCTCTTAAAAGTAGGATTTACAATCAATTGTCAAGAAAATGACCCCAAACTATGGTCAAAATAACTTGAGAATGATATGATCATGAACCTAATTAAAAAGTTGTCAGATCCTTTTATTTTTTTTTCAAAAATTTCCTTTAGTTTTTCTTAAGGTGTTTTTCTCTAAATAAAACCAGATATGTTTTATTTTTTTTATAAAATATACTTTGTACTTTTACTCAATTTTGATAGTAAAAGTTCATCTCTGGTTAGGATGTAATTTCCTTATTTTTGTGTGAAATTACTATCCTTAAAACTGATCAAAAGGAAATGACACTCATATCAAGGTCATGTTAAGCTCAAGTTTGGTTTTCACTGATCAAAAATTAATTGCAAATTGATTTTGAACTACTAGACACTCATGTTCTAGTTCAAGTAATTAGACACAAAATGAGTAGGTCTAGTAGAAAAGTTTTCATCATCTGTGATACTAAACCACTGTCTGAAAAACTAGACAGTTGGCAAAACCTTGAACAAGATTTCTGAAGTTTACTGATGACAATTTAATCTTAATATTTTACATCTAAAATGTATTTTGTTAAGAATAGCATTTCTGGTACTCAACAGATGATAGATTCCTACATCTGAACAAACAGATGCTAAAATTATCTGTCAGTAGTCAAAACACTGCTGCACAACCAGTTGCTATACAAATTGCTCTTATCCTCTGTTGTTCTTAAAATGCTGTTGTGCCTCAAACATCTGTTTTCTAAAGCCTGTCCACTGCTGAGAGTCAACCTCTGCTTCTACAAAAACACTGATGTTTAAAATCTTTGTTTCATCCACTGATACATCCACTGTTTCATTTCATTACTGTTGTAACCACTGATGATCGCTCCATCAGTAGTTGTCAAAACAACTGTCCTCCATTATTTACCATTTCATCAGGGGTTGGCACGTGGTCAGCTTTTAGCCGTCAGATCATTATAACCGCTCTCACATCAGCATTCACTTTTTTCTTCCTAAATAAAACTCTACCCTAACACCAAAACAGGGTTTTACTGTCGAATTGAATTCCAAAAGTTCTCTTCTCATAGCAGTTTCCCTCTCGTAACTCCAAAAATCTTCTTCGATCTTCTTCGTCCAAAATGACGAAACCAAAATCGAAAACAAAATCAAAACCATCATCTTCCTCCACAACAGCAGATGCCACTCAAATGGCCGCTGAAACAACGGAGATTCGCTACAAAGCCCCACACAACTATGTAGGTATACTCACAAAACCTACCGATAACCACACCTTCGACTCCATCCTTGACATCCTTTCTGCATCAAAGTACAAAACTTTGATAACAGCAGACGCTCCCATTTACCTTGATACCCAGAGAGAGTTCTGGAAAAATGCCACCCTTGAAAAACAAGGAGACATCATCGCCGCCATCAACTCCTCGATACAGGGTAAGAAGGTACAAATCTCTCCAAAATCCATCTCTGAAATCTTTAAACTCGATGATTTGAAAGGAAAAACCTCATTTACTAAAGACGAGTTGATAAAGGATTTCATGAACAGGGGCTATGCAGAACAACCAAATAGGGATACCCTACAAAAGGGTTACTTCCCTTCTGCACCCAGATTTTTATTCCGCACACTACTCATGTGTGTTTCTAATAAAACAACGTCTTTTAATGAGATACCAACAAAAATCCAATGCCTGGGGTATGCAATTTTAAATGATAAAAACTATAATTACTCCCAGGAAATATTTGATGATTTGGTAAAGAATGTTGATAGTAAGGCATTTCTGCTCTTTCCAAGATTTCTAAGCTATTATTTTGAACAAAAATTTGTAGAGAAAGATGCAAAATTACCCAAACAAGGTGTCTTTTTCAAAATAAATTGTTTAACAATTGAAACATTTTCAAGAATGATGGCACCAATAAAATTAAAAACAAAAATGCCTGAGCAGGTTTTAGAAACTGCCACTGATCCTCAGGCAACCTCTGCTGAGTCCACTGCTCCAGGTGATCAAAGCAGCACACCCACTACTTTGAAACCCACACCTGCCACCACTAAAAAGACCAAAAAGAAAATATCCAGAAAACCCACCAAACCCACACCAAAGGCAACTCTGGAAGATGAGATCCCAGAGTCAATGCCAGTGACAACACAAAAGTCACAAGTAACCACTGCTGCTACTTCCTCACAGCAGTTGGAAGAAAGATCTCAACCCCAGCCTAAAACTCCTCCTGCATCCTCACAAAAGGATCAGGTTGTAACCACAGGGTCTCCACAATATGAAGCTCTAGATTCACTCGGATCTATCTTCCACAATCCTGATCCCAAGGACATGTCTCTTTCAACACCCATACCCTCACCAATCATATTGCCACAATCAATAATACCCCTGTTGCATGCAGTTGATATGGCACAGACACAAACCAGTTCCTCTCTATCACCCATTACTGAGAGTATACCTCCACAAGTGACTGGGTCTGATGCTCATACCTCTGCTACCCCAGCAACAGTTGAGGAGGTTACACCCCCTGAGTTACAAGTAATTCAAGTGGAGCAGCAACTACAACTGATGGATCAACAGATCTTCAGTTGGACAGTTGTTACATCAATAAGACTCCCTTGAAGGCAATTTCTTCCATGGCAACTTCGGTAACCACCAGTGAGTTAACTTTAAACACTGGTACCATCAAAGGTTTATCGGTTGCTGAAGAAAGAAGTCCCCAGTACCAAGAAAAAGGGGCATCAATGGATGATTTTTGGGACTCTGTTCCAAAGTCACACATTGATACAACCACCACTGGTGGGGTTTCAGATGATCCTGTTAATTCAGGTGATGATTCAAAATATAATGAATTGACGGCCAGAGTTGAAAACTTGGAATCTTCTGTTGTCGAGATAAAAGATATGGTGCAGCAGCTGTTAGAAGCTCAAAAAGCCCAATCAACTGTTCCTCCTACTCAAGCATCTGTTCCACAAGCATTTGCTGCAAATGAGCTATGGAATATCTTCCAACCAATGCTTGAAAAACAGCAACAAATGGCTGATAAAAAGCATGCTCTTCAAGTACAAATGCTGACCAACATGGTGGAATCAAGGTTCAAAGACACTCAAGCAGATATCAAAGCTGTAAAGGCTAGCATCCAAAAGACTGCCCAGAGTGAAAAAGCTCCATCTACCATCTTCTTCATGGATACACCCCTGGCAGATAATGCCAAAAAGGGGGAGAAAATCAAGTTGAGAAAGAAAGGTATAGAAGATGGGCTGTACATTGAACCAGAGGAACCCAAAACCTCAAAAACTTCAACTCAAATAGCTGATACACCAGTAGTTACAAAAACTACTGTCTGTAGCCAAACAGCTGCCATATCATCAACACAAACACCTCCAACACACACCACATCACCACACACCACCACAACTACTGTTCCACCACCACCATCTGTGTCCACAGCACAAAAACCACCATCAAAACCAAAAACTACCAAACCATCATCACCCCCTGCCAAAAAGCAGAAGACAATAGATGTTACAAAATCTGTTGTAATGGCAACAGTGGTTGAAGCACCAGTTGTTTCAACTACTGTTAGTCAACCACTGATCACCACCCAAACAACTGCCACAATAACCCCTGCTCAAAAGCAGAAGACATCTGCTGATACATCAGTAGTTGTAATGACAACAGCAGTTGAGACACCAGTTGTTTCAACAGTTGTTAGTCAACCATCCACCACTGCTCTATCCTTTCCTATATCACAACCAAAGCTCCTCAGTAGAAAAAGGAAGCCAATATCTGCCAATGAGGGAACACATGATCCCAATGCTGCAAAATATCCACTGGAAATTGAAGCTCTCAAAAATGAGATGAGGCAATTCTATACAGAAGAAGATCCTTCAAAGAGAAGATTCTCCTCACTCATAGGCTACATGCCACCAGAGGATATGGATGATTATCTCAAAATAAAGGCAAGGCAAGCTAAAGTAAAAGCTAAGGTTGATAGTGAAAAGGAAAGTCTAAGCGAAGTAGGCATTGCTAAAAGACTGGAGTTCTACCTTACAAAGGTAAAGCAGATTGAAGAATTTGCACAAGAGCTAGAAAAGGAAAAGGCTGATCAAAAGAAGAAGTTAAGAGAACAACTTCTAGCCTTCATCATGAAAGAAAAGTTATATCCTGCTGAAGAACAACAGTTTAAAGAATGGCCATTAGTAGCTTTAAAGCATAAGGCTGAAAGGATCCAAAGAATCAAGAATGATCCTTTAAAGAAGAAAAATGCTCCAAACTGGAGTAAATACAAAAAGCTCATTGCTGACCTCACTGCTGAATATAAAGGAAAGAAAAAGAAGCTAGTGGATGCTAAGATGGACACTGCTGAAGCCATATCAAAATGGTCTAGGCAGCAAACTGATGAAGCCTATGAGAGGCTAAAGAAAAAGAAGAAAACTGCTTCAGATGCTTCAAAGAAAAGAGAACAGATGATGAAGCTTGAACAGAAAATTTAAAACCTCAAGACAATGTTAAAATTAGCAGACAGTCCTACTCTTGGGTCAAATCAAGATGAAGGCAAACAGCTGACTGAAGAAGAGGTCATAGAAAAAGAAGCAGAGTATCTCAAGGACACCATCTTAAAAATGGGTCTGAATGAAGACAGCTCATCAAAGCTTCAAAACCTTTTTAAGAAGGTACTCAACAAATCTGCATCTCCAAGCACTGCAAAAGACAAGACAGAAGTTGAAAGACAAGAACTTATTATTGAACAAGAAACTGCAGAAGATATAGCTGCAGCAGACAAAGTCATTGAAGAAGCTTTCAATAGAATGTCTGAAAGTCTGCAGATGTTTTCAAGGCCATCATCCCTCAACTCATCATCAAATAAGTCTCTCCCAAGAAACCCACTTGGCTTAAAAATACTAAAGTGGATGTCTGATCAAAAGACACACGTATTGACCCTGGTCAGAGCCAATGGCGAAGTAAAGTACATATCAAGGAAAGAAGCACTAGGCCTTAGTGTTGAAGATTTGCAGGATCTCCTTGAACTTTCACTGTGCAGGGATGAGGATGACCAGAGTGCAAAGGAATTTGAAGCTGTATTCAAAGAACAAGCTAAGGCACTCTTGATGAGTAATAAAGGTCCTGAATAATGAAGGGTTTTGGCATTATCTGTTCCAGGGGGAGATTGTTGGGATTGAACCCTACCAGAGGAACAGATAATGTAAAGCCAAAACCGGAACACATCAGTGGACTATCAATAAGCAGCAGTTTACTCTTAGCTCTCCCCTTGACAGTGGTATTCTAACAGCTGATGGATCTTAACTGCTGCTCAACTACAACAACTGATAAACCAAACACGGATGATACTCCAAAGACTGCTGAAGACAAACTCTGTTGCTCTATCTACTGCTGTGTTCTAAGTACTGCTGAAGACTCAAGCACTACTCATTCAAAGACTGATCACCTTATGAAGAAAGCACCGATGTTCAAGTAATCAGTGCTTAGGCTACAACAGTGGAACGTGAAGCAGTAGTTATCTCTTTGTATTATGCTGATTATCAGATGTTGTATATCAGTAGTTTGTATAGAACAGTGTTTGTAGTTTGTTAGGTCGTTAGATGTCACTATCATGGTGACGTCAGCTGAGGTACATCAGTAGTTTGGTTTGCCTATAAATGGAGCGGTACTCTGTACTGTTACATTTGATTCGTTTTGAGTGAGTTCTCCTTCTCAATTCAATCCTTTCATCTTGTGCAACCAACTCTGGAGTATCAGGCTGAGGGGGGAGTTTAGTATGTAAACATGTTGTAATCATTTGCTTTGTACTTTAATCATTCGACTCAATAAGAAGCAATTGTTTACAAAACTATTTTCTCTATATTGATTGTGTTTACAAAGTTTGTTTTCATTTCCGCTGCACTTAATCTTGCTGTATCGTCATTGATTTGTCAAAACTAAACAAACAAGCACAATCATGTCAGCCTCGGATCCTAACAATTGGTATCAGAGCTTGGACAGTCAAATTCGATCTAACAAGCGCAAATCGATTATCGCAATATAACCTTGAAAATGTGGATACTTATATACGACCTATTTATGGCTAATCATAAATAATATATGTATATATATATGTATGTATGGATATGTGTAAACAAACTATCGCAACGCTTAACAATCGGAACGAAAAGTCGGAAAACTAACCCAAGCAAGCCATCCGATCGAATGACCATTCGATCGAATGGTCATCCGATCGGATGGCCATCCGATTGAAGGGCCCTCCAATCGCACCATTACACCGCCTCTCCTCTCCTGTCCCCTATAAATAGCACCTGTCACATCACTGTTCAGGTGATGTGACAGCTCTCGTTCGACCAGCACACTTTTGGCCTATTTTCTCTTGATTCCTCGCAATTCTTGTAAGTTTTCTCCTCAAATCTTGTACTTCCTTGATCTACACACATTTCTTCACCATTTCCACCGTTAAATTTTAACTTTTCACCATGAAATCGGTGGATTTGGGCTGTTCTAGGATGATGTCATCATGGGTTCCCATGAACTTCAAAGTGTGACCTCATTCCACCAAGAACAACTCAGATCTAAGAGATTTCAACATGCTTTAACAATGATTTCGTCATAAACTAAACGTTTTCCAACTGATTTCTACTTTTCTTCAAAAGTCTTAACTTCCTACTCAAAACCCCGAGCTCATTCAAGCCTTCTACTCATTCTCTAGTGAAGTGCCGGTTTGAGAATTGGTTTCTATCGATGAGATGACCGACTTAACGAGCTGAATATGAAGTTCCGTCAAGAACAGTTAAGTGATCGGACGGGTTGATTCCTATCCTATCGGGTTACTTGGACTTGGTGGAGTTCCGTTGTTCAACGCGTTGTCATACCGTCTCGGTCAAACCGTAAACTTCCTAAACTTAACAAATTTTCCAGATTTCAAAACAAACAGGTTACCAAACGGATTGCCGTCCGATCGGATAACCATCCGATCGAACGACAATCCGATCGGACGACTTGTGGACTTTCAACACTTGAACAAAATTTCAAAACATAATAGTTTCCAACGAATAGTTATCCGATCGGATAACCATCCGATCGAATGACTATTCTAACAGGAGACTTGGTTTGTGAAATGTCTCACTTGGACGGATTGCCATCCGATCGAACAACCATTCGTCCGGATGACCGTTCGATCGAACGACCATCCGTCTGGATGACCGTTCGATCGAACGACCTGAAAAGTAGAGATACTTCTCTCATTTTAAAATGCTACAACAAAAACTTCAAAGTCACATCATACACAATACATCCATCCCAAACGAATGACAATCCGACCGAATGGCCATCCGTCCGGATGACCATCCGTCCGGATTGTCATCCGATCGGATGATCCTTCGTCACTCAGTTCACCGACACACTGTTTAACGCACTGTTCATCGCTTACGCTATCATTCTATGATTAGGCTAATCTCTTACGCGCTCCCTTCAATCCAAGATTGTGTTTACTTGTTAAACACGAATTGTGAGTATACTTGAACCCTTTTTATAGCACTTTTAGGTGTAACATACGTTTATATCAAAATCGCACTTATCGAAACGAATCAACTGTTTAGACTATTTATCACTTGCGAAAGACTGACTTACATATTGACACGTGATGCTAGTTACATATGTGCTAGGACTTTTACTCACGACGTCCCGCCTTAACTAGTATAGTACTATATGTAACACCTCGAATTTTTGTGTCCAATGATGTGTTAACACGTGTCATTTGTTTACACGTGGCATCTATAATAAATAAAGGACTAATTTTGACAAACCTTGAAAGTATATAAATTCGAGGGTTATAAATGTCAACAAGGGTAAATATACTGTATAGTATCCCTAAATAATGCTTAAACCTTCAAACGAATAAATTATAGATCGTACAAAAAACAAAACGCGAAAGAAAGTGAGAGATTACAAACTACAGGGGTTAACTGTGTCAACATGTTTAATAATACCTCTGAGTGACCCTTTAACGTTCCAAAGACTTTGTAACGGTATTATACCCTCACTAAAATAATATATATGAATTTCGCGAAGTTTCGATATGAAACGAGAAAGTTACGATCGAATTCGTAGAAGAAGGGTTAAAAGCGTCAACAGTGAAAGTTAAGGCTTTCCAATATAATTAATAAATAAACCGGGGACTTAATAATGCGGGTAAATAACACGAGGCCCCTATCGGTAAATAACCGAGGGCCAAACCGCAAAGTTACCCCTTCAAAACCGAAAGGTCAGGTAAATCATTACGAAAGATTTCGTTATTAATTACCGGATTCTGATAATCATGACAAAAGATTTTAAAAATCTGAAAAACAGACTTCTCGCGACCCGCGTGAAGGTTAGGCTTAAGTGTAAGCGGGCCGCGAGCCTCCTAAATAACACGCCTGAAATTTGAACTTTAGGCGACCCGCGTTAAAGTGCATGGGAACTCCCATGCGGGTCGCGTAAAGTGCCCAGATGCAGAATTGTTGTAACTACTTGGCTTTTGGAGCTTTTGAATGATCATGAGCCAATAAATGAGGCATGGGCACCCTACATTTGACCCATACACCTTAGGGGACATATGCCCATCATCCATGATCAGTATAGGCTGAGTTGTGATGATCTTGGACCTTAACATTGGCTATAAATAGCAAGGTTGTGAACATAAGTTCATCACACTCAAAACTCACCCATCTGATCATTCCAAGAGCTCTAAAGCATTCCTCTGTGTTCTTAAGTCTTCTCTTAAACTTCTGTAAGTAATCCAACCTTTGTGGTTCCACATTTGCTTAGTAAATGGCTAAGAACCAAACCGTCGTAACTACGGTTTGACTTTACAATAAATCAGTAATGGTTCAGTCTTATGACGAATCAAAAGTGGTTATGAGTTGGTATTTATGTGGGTAATAAACCTCTAAAATGGTTCCCCCTGATCACCACTCTAACTATGTCAAATGTCGAGTCAAACGTACGGTTAAAAAAGTCAACAGAAAGCTATTTTAGCGATTTATGCATAATCTGTAATGTATATGTTATGGAACATGTTTTGATAATCATAAAACATGATAATAAGTATATAAACATGTTTGCGCTCGTTTGAATCGATCATTTGCTATATTGAACCGGTTCGGAGCCGAAAGTCGCAAAAGTTTGACTTTTGTTTTTACTTCAGTTCTGACCCGTTTTAGTGAGGTATAAATATACCTTAGAACTCTCTTAGGACCAGGTCACATGTTGGTATACGCCTCTGTGGTCGGTTCATGAGTTACCCGAGTCTTTTGCGCAATTCCGTCATTCGCCTAAAAGTTGACCGTAACGGCCTTTTAAAATTAAAACGAGTATTTCGGACATGTGAACGGACCAAAACCTTGCTTATTAAATTATAAGCATGTCCTTAAAATTTCACGTCAATTCGAGGTCTAGAATGAGAGTTATGCTAAAAGGCGCACTTTTAAGAAAGTTTTGTAATTAACGGCGCAATTAGCATAACGCCCATCTAACCCAAGTTTTTGTCACCAAAACTCTTACCCACTGTGGTAAAATAATATTTTGGGAATTTTAAAGATTTTTAATAATTTTTACCTTGCTCATAACCTGCGGTTATGGCTACGGTTCGGTAAATACCGAATATGCCCTTTTTGGCCAAAACGGGAGTTCTACAAGGTCTTTTGACCCGATTCCAGTTGCCACTGGTTTTAAATAATAAATAAAGTATTTTAAGCTTTATAAGCTGTTCGGGAAACTCAGATTTCCTGTAGAACTCAAAAAGCCCTTTTAAAGTCTTTAAAATGACCGAAAAGCCCCTACGGGGCATAATATTAACTTAAACTCGTTACGGGCATTACGGAAGGTATCCTACTGATACCAAAATACTTTTAAGGCATATTGACTTAGGAAATAAGCGTAGGACACTTATGGTTAACCGTTTCGCCTATTTGCGCACACGGTACGGCTCATGGAACTAGTTTTCGTGCAATAGCCGATATGGGTCAAATTATATTATTTGAACCCCAAAATCCAGAGTATGAACTATAAACCCATATAAAACAAGTCTCTGAACTTGTTGGGTCCAAATCATACTCCATTCTCGGTTTTCGCCTTTTCGTGCGTATTAACCATATCTATGTATCGGAATCAACCGGTTTAAGCTACGGCTAATATAAGGACCGTTAGGATTCTAAGAGGTTAATTAAAACCTTCGTTCCAGATTAGGAGCCCCAGTAAAAGCTATCGGTGACTTGATCTAAATTAAGGAATATACTTGCAAAGGTAAATACTTTAACTTATTTCCCCTATATGGGCTTGGGTTACGGTATATTAATACCGCTTGATTGAGCATTATATAATTCCATCGCTTAGGTGGTTAATTGATTAAATATGATCGGCTCATTTAAACAGTTTTGTTGCTTATAAGCCTTTGGGGGGTTTAATGACCGTTGTCCCGGATATCCTTGGCATCATTTTACGAAATGGCCACGACCATCGACATCCCGGTGTAGGCGTACACCCGGTATAAAGTGTCGACATTAAAATTAAAAGACGTAGCCGTTGGTTTTTATACTACGGTTTTACGCAACGTGGTGTGTCTATAAATCTTTAACCCGGCACGACCCGGGCTACTGAACGCATAAAAGAACATGTAAAACGTTCACAAGATCATTATGAATTTTCCCAAGTTATAAAAGAGTTTGTGCCTTGTGCATTCAAATCAATTTTAATAAACATTTTCAAATGTGTCAGTTGAATGTATTTACCAGTGTAAACTGACGTATTTCCCCAAAAAGATTAAGTGCAGGTACCTAAACGTAATTGGCTGGTATTAGCTCCCTAGCGTCGGGATAAGCCTCGCAAGCTTGATTGCAGTATCTAATGGAACAATACTTTATCTTTATTTTCGATCCGCTGTGGATATTCAACTCTGTAATACATTATGATATTACATTCAGAGGTTGAAATTTATATATTTATCTTATGCTTCCGCTGTGCATTATATAATTGTGTGGTTTGACTATATTGTTGCCAACATCGTCACGGTAATCCCCCACCGGGCCCACCGGTGAGACACGTGGAAATCGGGGTGTGACAGGTTGGTATCAGAGCCAACATTGAGTGAATTAAACACTACCCTATTGTGTTTAATCTCAATAACACAATTGCACATACTTGAGTCTAGACAAGAACCTAGGACAAATTCGGATTATTACTCCTTTTTGTCTTTATTTTCGACTCGATTTTTAATAAGTTTTGGAGCAGGAAAATGCCACCTGTTATATTCCGAGGAAGAGGAAGAGCACGTAGAGGCCGAGGAGAAATCGTGACACATCACGATCAAGAAGCTGGACCATCTGGTACAAGACATCCTTCGATGACACGGAGCGAAGAGCCACAACGACGAAGAGATCTTTACGAACCAGCGAGGCATTCTACTTCGCACAGCTCGACGCCATCCTACCGGCACTCCTTTGGGCCAGACTCAGAAAATGATTCCAATAACCCACAACCTTCCTTCATACCTCTACAGCGTTCGGTATCGCACCGAAATTACGACGACCCTACTCCCTACTACATAGGTCAGTTCAATCCGGCTGACTACATACAGGAACCTTCAGGTTTTGTTCCACTAGGACCACAGTATCAAGGCCCAGACAGCTTTATGGCCTTGTTTGACCGACATGAGTGGTACAACACACCATCTCATCAGACATCGCAACCGAGACATCCACAGGATCCATCTGAGGATTCACGCTTTGAGGCAGTTACGCCACCACCTCCGCCACCGGCACAACCAGTTATACCTGATCCGCCGAGGCGTAGGAGGACCAATGCTCGTATGTCTACACGAGGAGGAGGGGGTAACCACTTCAGCACTCCTCGACATTCTAGTAGTAGCCACTATCCGCCACTACACGAAGAAGGACCTTCAAGTCCTATACAGGAGGCGAACTCCGCACCTACTGCACGAAATTCGCCACCATTTGGGTATGACCAACCCATACCAGCTTACACAGGTCCAACGGCTTACAACCCGTTTGAACCATCACAAGCCCAATACAACTACGGCTATGAGCGCGACCCATATGTGGTGTCGGCTAGATATAATGCGCGCTACCCTGACGGAGCACATGGAAACATGGGACCACCGGATTACTCAGCTCATGGGTACCCGATACCTCCCAGACCTCCAGTTCCGCATCAAGCGCCGCAACCACGATTTTCTCCTCCTGAACAGGAAGAAATACTCCATCGATTAGATCGTGTGGAGAGAGAGTTCGAGGAAGAAAAGAAAAGCCACCGAGGATTTCTCAAAGGCTTGGCGAACCTACTAAAGGGCAAAAAGAAGAAACGTGACCACTAGCCTTTAATAGTAGTACTACTGTAATTTCTACTTTGAAATAAGTCCCTGCGTGGACAACTTATCGTATTTCAGTCCCTACGTGGACTTATATTTAGTCCTTGCATGGACACCTACCTTGTATTAGTCCCTGCGTGGACTTGTCACTTATTTTAAAAACCTCTATGGAGGTATGTATTATTTGAAAGACCCGTTTAGGGCAATATGTAATTGTATTTGAAATTTCGGAATGTATGTTATGAGTTTGTTTTAATATATATAAAAATAAATCAAAATCATTCCTTTTACATTGATCTGCCTAAATAAAGAATCTTAAGGGGGTGAAACCTAGCTTGGGGTCTTTTAAGATCAGTCAAGATGGTACGACCTAGCTGAAAAGATTCTGATTCCCTGTTAACCTCTGTACTCATGTTAACATTCATGGCAGATGTGATTCGTTATAATCACGCACGTCATTATTATACAATAATCCTTTAAGGATTTCAAAACCCAACTAAATGATATATAGATCGTGGGTTAAATCACCAACAAAGGTGATCAATATTATAAAGACATCCATTTAGCGATGCAATGCCTACGGGCCAATATTATAAAGACATCCATTTAGCGATGCAATGCCTACGGGCCAATATTATAAAGACATCCATTTAGCGATGCAATGCCTACGGGCCAATATAATAAAGACATCCATTTAGCGATGCAATACCTACGGGCCAATATTATAAAGACATCCATTAGTGATGTAGTGCCTACGGGCCAGTATTATTAAAACATCCATTAGTGATGTAGTGCCTACGGGCCGATATTATTAAAACATCCGTTAGTGATGTAGTGCCTACGGGCCAATATTATCAAAACATCCATTAGTGATGTAGTGCCTACGGGCCAACCATATTAAGACATCCATTAGAGGTGTAGTGCCTATGGGCCATAATAATTGTCTTATAAAACAAAAGGCAGTAGTAGTCTATGACTCTCTGTCAGAAAGAGATAAAAGAACTACGGTTCGACTCTCTATGCCTTTGATTCTCTGGAATCTCGGCTAATATTATAAAACATCATCATGATTAGGCTTTATGCCGCCAATACTATTTATATAGTTGAAATAGGAGATATTCAGATCCTAATATATAATGAAATAATAAATTAACCAGATATGGTCTCCGGACCATGGTTGACAAATTGTCATAAAAGACAATCATATAATAATCTCCTAAATTAAAATTTTGTTATCTTCTGTAACAGATTCAAGTTACAATGGCGGATCCCAATGGAGAGAACAGCCACACAAACGAAGATGACTATGACAATGCGTCAGTGCATTTGACAAGCGCACAACTGAAGGCTCTGATTGACAATGCTGTTCAGGCAGCTATTGATCGTCAAAATACTGAGTCTCAAGGCAGAACCGTGTCTAAACCACCCTCTAAACCAAAGACACACTCCAAACCACCCTCTGAACCCAAGAAAGATGACGACAAGCACTCGTCTACTGAGCACAACGTTCATCGCGATAGAGAATATACTGATGCGTCAAGTGCTAAGGGTTGCACCTACAAATACTTTGTATCATGTAAGCCCCGTGAATTTACAGGGGAGAAAGGTGCGGTTGACTGTATCACCTGGCTAGACGAGATGGACACGATAGTGGACATCAGCGGGTGCGCTGAGAGGGACGTGGTTAAGTTTGTGTCCCAGTCATTCAAGGGCGAGGCCCTGGCATGGTGGAGAGCTCTGGTGCAGGCTTCAGGTAAGTCTGCCTTATACAAAATGTCATGGGGGGAGTTTATTACCCTCATAAAAGAAAACTACTGCCCTCAGCACGAGGTTGAGAAGATTGAGGCTGACTTTGTCTCACTGGTGATGACAAACCTGGATTGTCAAGCATATCTGACAAGTTTTAACACTATGTCACGCCTGGTGCCATATCTTGTGACACCAGAACCTCGAAGGATTGCCCGATTCATTGGGGGCTTAGAGCCGGCGATCAAGGCCAGTGTAAAGGCCTCTAGGCCGACGACCTTCAGGTCAGTTACTGACCTCTCCTTGTCTCTTACACTTGATGTTGTCCGTCTGAGGGCACAAAGGAGCAAGGAGGCTGAAAAGCGAAAACGTGAGGATGATACCTCACGCAAGTCTGGGAAAAAGCACCGTGGAAACGGTGAAGGCAAGAGAGGGTCGGAGGCAAAGAAGGAGGGGCAAGCTGATGGAAGACCTCACTGCAAGGTCTGCAAGAAACCACACTCCGGAAAGTGTAGGTTTGCGTCTGGTTCACAGTCGCAACAAAAGACTCCATCCTGTGGGCTATGCAAGTCCAAGGATCATAAGACAGTGGAGTGCAAAAAGATAAAGGATGCAACCTGCTTTAATTGTAACGAAAAGGGGCACATAAAGAGTAATTGCCCGAAGTATGCCAAGAAGGCGGAAGAGACGAAGAAGTCGAATGCGAGAGTTTTTCGCTTGGATGCAAAGGAAGCGGTTAAGGACGACAATGTGCTTACAGGTACTTTTCTCGTAAATAATATATTTGCAAGAGTACTGTTCGATTCTGGCGCTGATAAATCCTTTGTAGACCAGAAATTTTGCCAACTACTAAATATGCCGATCAAAACCCTTGACGTGAAATACGAAGTAGAGTTAGCAGACGGCACGATAGAAACCGTCTCTACTGTTCTAGAAGGATGTGAAATGTCCATTAGGAACCATTCTTTTCCTTTATCTCTACTTCCTTTCAAACTTGCGGGTTTTGACATTGTGCTAGGCATGGACTGGTTATCTCCTAATCAGGCCCAAATCATTTGCGGCAAGAGGCAAATAGTTTTAAAGACTCCGAGTGGTGAATCTCTTACCATTCGAGGGGATACGCATTTCGGATTGCCCGAAGACGTATCTATGCTAAAAGCTTCAAGGTGTTTGAACAGAGGCTGTGTAATTTACATGGCTCAGGTGATAATTGAAGAACCAAAGCCGAAGATCGAGGATCTTCCTGTCATTTCTGAATACCCCGAGGTTTTTCCTGAAGAACTACCTGGTTTGCCACCAGATAGACAAGTGGAGTTCAGAATTGACATCATTCCTGGAGCAGCTCCGATAGCAAGAGCACCTTACAGATTAGCTCCGACGGAAATGAAAGAACTAAGGACCCAGTTGGATGAACTGCTGGCAAAGGGTTTTATAAGACCTAGTTCATCTCCCTGGGGAGCTCCTGTCCTATTTGTAAAGAAGAAGGACGGATCGATGCGGTTGTGCATCGACTACCGAGAGCTAAATAAAGTTACCATAAAGAATAGGTATCCTTTACCAAGGATCGATGATCTATTCGATCAGCTGCAAGGAGCAAGCTACTTCTCAAAGATCGACTTAAGGTCGGGTTATCATCAACTAAGGGTCAGAGATGAAGATGTACACAAGACTGCATTTAGGACTCGCTATGGTCATTACGAGTTCCTAGTGATGCCTTTTGGGCTCACAAATGCACCGGCTGCGTTCATGGATCTCATGAATCGCGTGTGCAAGCCGTATTTAGATAAATTCGTCATAGTGTTCATAGACGATATCCTGATCTATTCTAAAAGCCAAGATGACCACGAGAAGCACCTCCGTTGCATTCTCGAATTACTACAGCGTGAGAAACTCTACGCCAAATTCTCGAAATGTGAATTCTGGCTAAGAGAGGTTCAATTTTTAGGACACGTTGTGAGTAAGCGTGGTATCCAGGTGGATCCCGCTAAGGTAGAGGCAGTCATGAACTGGCAGGAGCCAAAGACGCCTACCGAAATCCGTAGCTTCCTGGGGTTAGCAGGATACTACCGGAGATTTATTGAAAATTTTTCGAGGATTGCTGCGCCCTTGACTTCCTTGACCAAGAAGAAAGAAAAGTACATTTGGGGACCAAAGCAGCAAGAGTCCTTCGAAATACTGAAGCAAAAGCTAAGCAATGCACCTGTGCTGACATTACCAGAAGGTACAGATGAATTCGTAGTCTACTGCGATGCATCACACACGGGCATGGGGTGTGTGCTTATGCAAAAGGGCAAGGTGATTGCCTATGCTTCAAGGCAATTAAAGGTGCATGAAAAGAATTACACCACCCATGATTTGGAGTTGGGTGCCGTTGTATTTGCACTTAAGTTGTGGAGGCACTACCTCTATGGCATTAAATTTGTGATTTATTCTGATCACAAAAGCCTCCAGCACCTGTTCAACCAGAAAGAGTTGAACATGAGGCAACGCCGTTGGATGGAGACCCTGAATGATTATGACTGTGAAATCAGGTACCATCCCGGCAAGGCGAATGTGGTCGCCGATGCCTTGAGCAGGAAGGAAAGGGTAAAACCCATTCGAATCCATGCCAAGAGCATTGAGGTTAAAAATAATTTGATGGAAAGGATATTAGCTGCGCAGCGTGAGGCTGTGTTGGAAGCTAATTATTCTAATGAAAAGCTGGGAGTAACTGAGGAGCAGTTGACTCTTAGCAAGGATGGAATCCTTAGACTGAACGGACGTATATGGGTTCCGATATATGGAGGACTACGAGATGTTGTTCTCCAGGAAGCCCATAGTTCCAATTACTCAGTCCATCCTGGTGCTGACAAGATGTACCAAGACTTAAAGGCAAATTATTGGTGGATAGGCTTGAAAAAGTCTGTAGCCGCCCATGTAGCAAAGTGCTTGACTTGTGCTCAAGTCAAGGCCGAGCACCAAAAGCCGTCTGGCTTGCTACAACAGCCTGAACTTCCCGAGTGGAAGTGGGAATGTGTAACTATGGACTTCATAACCAAGTTACCCAAAACCAGGAAAGGAAACGATACAATATGGGTCATAGTCGATAGGCTGACTAAATCAGCTCATTTTCTACCCATCAAGGAGACATATAGCTCCGATATGTTAGCCCAACTTTATGTTGATAAGATTGTAGCCTTACACGGCATACTTGTGTCTATTATCTCCGACAGGGATACTAGATACACATCTCATTTCTGGAAAAGTTTCCAGCAATCTTTGGGCACGCGTCTAAACTTTAGTACGGCTTACCATCCACAGACGGACGGTCAAAGTGAGCGTACTATCCAAACGCTAGAAGACATGCATCGTGCATGTGCGATCGATTTAGGTGGTAACTGGGATAAAAACCTACCCCTGATCGAATTCTCCTACAATAACAGCTACCACACCAGCATAAAGGCTGCGCCTTTTGAGGCATTATATGGTAGGAAATGCAGATCGCCTGTTTGTTGGGCGGAAGTAGGGGAGGTCCAATTATCAGGACCAGAGATTGTTTTCCAGACTACGGACAAGATTGTCCAGATCCGGGAGCGTCTCAAGGCTACGCTGATCCAAAGCGTAAGGATTTTCACTTCGAAGTGGGTGAAAAGGTATTACTTAAGGTGTCACCCTGGAAGGGGGTGATGCGTTTCGGCAAGAAGGGCAAGCTGAGTCCGAGATACATAGGGCCTTTTGAGGTCATTGAACGAGTCGGATCAGTTGCCTATAAACTAAACTTGCCTGAAGAGCTCAATGGAATTCACAATGTGTTCCACATCTGCAATCTCAAAAAGTGCTTCGCCGACGAATCGTTGATGATTCCACACACAGATGTGCATATAGATGAGAGCTTAAAGTTCATAGAAAAACCTTTGTCGATTGAAGATCGACAGGTGAAAAAGCTTCGCAGAAAGCACGTACCGATTGTAAAAGTCAAATGGGATGCTCGTAGAGGTCCTGAATATACGTGGGAAGTCGAAGCTACAATGAAAGAAAAATACCCCTATTTATTTAAGTAAATCTCGGGTCGAGATTTATTTTAAGGGGGTGAGGATGTAACACCTCGAATTTTTGTGTCCAATGATGTGTTAACACGTGTCATTTGTTTACACGTGGCATCTATAATAAATAAAGGACTAATTTTGACAAACCTTGAAAGTATATAAATTCGAGGGTTATAAATGTCAACAAGGGTAAATATACTGTATAGTATCCCTAAATAATGCTTAAACCTTCAAACGAATAAATTATAGATCGTACAAAAAACAAAACGCGAAAGAAAGTGAGAGATTACAAACTACAGGGGTTAACTGTGTCAACATGTTTAATAATACCTCTGAGTGACCCTTTAACGTTCCAAAGACTTTGTAACGGTATTATACCCTCACTAAAATAATATATATGAATTTCGCGAAGTTTCGATATGAAACGAGAAAGTTACGATCGAATTCGTAGAAGAAGGGTTAAAAGCGTCAACAGTGAAAGTTAAGGCTTTCCAATATAATTAATAAATAAACCGGGGACTTAATAATGCGGGTAAATAACACGAGGCCCCTATCGGTAAATAACCGAGGGCCAAACCGCAAAGTTACCCCTTCAAAACCGAAAGGTCAGGTAAATCATTACGAAAGATTTCGTTATTAATTACCGGATTCTGATAATCATGACAAAAGATTTTAAAAATCTGAAAAACAGACTTCTCGCGACCCGCGTGAAGGTTAGGCTTAAGTGTAAGCGGGCCGCGAGCCTCCTAAATAACACGCCTGAAATTTGAACTTTAGGCGACCCGCGTTAAAGTGCATGGGAACTCCCATGCGGGTCGCGTAAAGTGCCCAGATGCAGAATTGTTGTAACTACTTGGCTTTTGGAGCTTTTGAATGATCATGAGCCAATAAATGAGGCATGGGCACCCTACATTTGACCCATACACCTTAGGGGACATATGCCCATCATCCATGATCAGTATAGGCTGAGTTGTGATGATCTTGGACCTTAACATTGGCTATAAATAGCAAGGTTGTGAACATAAGTTCATCACACTCAAAACTCACCCATCTGATCATTCCAAGAGCTCTAAAGCATTCCTCTGTGTTCTTAAGTCTTCTCTTAAACTTCTGTAAGTAATCCAACCTTTGTGGTTCCACATTTGCTTAGTAAATGGCTAAGAACCAAACCGTCGTAACTACGGTTTGACTTTACAATAAATCAGTAATGGTTCAGTCTTATGACGAATCAAAAGTGGTTATGAGTTGGTATTTATGTGGGTAATAAACCTCTAAAATGGTTCCCCCTGATCACCACTCTAACTATGTCAAATGTCGAGTCAAACGTACGGTTAAAAAAGTCAACAGAAAGCTATTTTAGCGATTTATGCATAATCTGTAATGTATATGTTATGGAACATGTTTTGATAATCATAAAACATGATAATAAGTATATAAACATGTTTGCGCTCGTTTGAATCGATCATTTGCTATATTGAACCGGTTCGGAGCCGAAAGTCGCAAAAGTTTGACTTTTGTTTTTACTTCAGTTCTGACCCGTTTTAGTGAGGTATAAATATACCTTAGAACTCTCTTAGGACCAGGTCACATGTTGGTATACGCCTCTGTGGTCGGTTCATGAGTTACCCGAGTCTTTTGCGCAATTCCGTCATTCGCCTAAAAGTTGACCGTAACGGCCTTTTAAAATTAAAACGAGTATTTCGGACATGTGAACGGACCAAAACCTTGCTTATTAAATTATAAGCATGTCCTTAAAATTTCACGTCAATTCGAGGTCTAGAATGAGAGTTATGCTAAAAGGCGCACTTTTAAGAAAGTTTTGTAATTAACGGCGCAATTAGCATAACGCCCATCTAACCCAAGTTTTTGTCACCAAAACTCTTACCCACTGTGGTAAAATAATATTTTGGGAATTTTAAAGATTTTTAATAATTTTTACCTTGCTCATAACCTGCGGTTATGGCTACGGTTCGGTAAATACCGAATATGCCCTTTTTGGCCAAAACGGGAGTTCTACAAGGTCTTTTGACCCGATTCCAGTTGCCACTGGTTTTAAATAATAAATAAAGTATTTTAAGCTTTATAAGCTGTTCGGGAAACTCAGATTTCCTGTAGAACTCAAAAAGCCCTTTTAAAGTCTTTAAAATGACCGAAAAGCCCCTACGGGGCATAATATTAACTTAAACTCGTTACGGGCATTACGGAAGGTATCCTACTGATACCAAAATACTTTTAAGGCATATTGACTTAGGAAATAAGCGTAGGACACTTATGGTTAACCGTTTCGCCTATTTGCGCACACGGTACGGCTCATGGAACTAGTTTTCGTGCAATAGCCGATATGGGTCAAATTATATTATTTGAACCCCAAAATCCAGAGTATGAACTATAAACCCATATAAAACAAGTCTCTGAACTTGTTGGGTCCAAATCATACTCCATTCTCGGTTTTCGCCTTTTCGTGCGTATTAACCATATCTATGTATCGGAATCAACCGGTTTAAGCTACGGCTAATATAAGGACCGTTAGGATTCTAAGAGGTTAATTAAAACCTTCGTTCCAGATTAGGAGCCCCAGTAAAAGCTATCGGTGACTTGATCTAAATTAAGGAATATACTTGCAAAGGTAAATACTTTAACTTATTTCCCCTATATGGGCTTGGGTTACGGTATATTAATACCGCTTGATTGAGCATTATATAATTCCATCGCTTAGGTGGTTAATTGATTAAATATGATCGGCTCATTTAAACAGTTTTGTTGCTTATAAGCCTTTGGGGGGTTTAATGACCGTTGTCCCGGATATCCTTGGCATCATTTTACGAAATGGCCACGACCATCGACATCCCGGTGTAGGCGTACACCCGGTATAAAGTGTCGACATTAAAATTAAAAGACGTAGCCGTTGGTTTTTATACTACGGTTTTACGCAACGTGGTGTGTCTATAAATCTTTAACCCGGCACGACCCGGGCTACTGAACGCATAAAAGAACATGTAAAACGTTCACAAGATCATTATGAATTTTCCCAAGTTATAAAAGAGTTTGTGCCTTGTGCATTCAAATCAATTTTAATAAACATTTTCAAATGTGTCAGTTGAATGTATTTACCAGTGTAAACTGACGTATTTCCCCAAAAAGATTAAGTGCAGGTACCTAAACGTAATTGGCTGGTATTAGCTCCCTAGCGTCGGGATAAGCCTCGCAAGCTTGATTGCAGTATCTAATGGAACAATACTTTATCTTTATTTTCGATCCGCTGTGGATATTCAACTCTGTAATACATTATGATATTACATTCAGAGGTTGAAATTTATATATTTATCTTATGCTTCCGCTGTGCATTATATAATTGTGTGGTTTGACTATATTGTTGCCAACATCGTCACGGTAATCCCCCACCGGGCCCACCGGTGAGACACGTGGAAATCGGGGTGTGACACTATAGCACCCGACGGGGTCTAGTTAGGATGAATAGCAATTGCATATCGCAGCTCGAGTGACTTAGCTGGTACTATCTGTCTTGTATATATGTTGTGTATCTCGTTTATGTATGTGGTAATTCGCAACACTTTTTATCTACTATTCTACTCTATCAAAACTTGTATACTCACCAATACTTTTGTGTTGACGTTATTTTAACGTATGTTGCAGGTTTAGTCGCAGTCTACATCAAATCAAGCTAGGAAGTCTAGAAACACCTAAAATCTAGGTTTTCGGATTTGTATTGTTTGAGAGAACATGAAATTTGTGACAGCTTATGTGATTGTATTTGTTTATTAGTATGGGATAATGACGCATTAAATATTGTCGCAATTTAGTTGTTATAGATTCTCTTGAGCAATCTGATTCGCCTAGTGCCGCGCTCCGATTATTCCGCCATCGGTTGGGGTGTGACATCTCACCTGTTAGAGATCCATTTATCACACACATCACCTTTTCTTTTGTTCGAACAGAGTTGTTTGTGATCAGGCTGAGGGGGAGTTTGTAGAGTCGATGATGTAATGTAAACTACATCTGTTTCCATGTATAGTTTGTATAATAATTTGAGTCGTTCTACCATTGGTTTTGTAAATTACTGTGTTATGTATGTTTTCCAGGGTTCCGGAAGTAAAAACGAGCTAAAACGTTAAAGAAATGAGCACACAGGAGAAGGTTTGGGCTTAGTGAAGGACTCTCACAGAATGGAAATGGATATTTAAGAAGATGAGATGATAGGGAATTGAATTACGAAGACGTAGGCGAAAACGGTGAAAAAACGGAGTTGAAACGAAGAAGTTATGACTAAAACGAGTTTCCGAGTACAAATGTTGGTCGCGTCGCGCAACTAGCAGAGCTTAAGGAGCCCGTGAGGGACTGTACTTAAATCGGTAAATTAACATCCTATTAGGGTTTCCTAAGTGTTTTCTAGAGAAGGGTCGGGGTTCCTGTTCGGTTTCCCAGTAGGTTTAGTACTCTAAGATCTCGGTACCACATTTGTTCCAAAACCGATAGAAGCTTGTCATGCATGTGTAGGATTCTGACCTAGGTGGTGACTTTCCATCATATGATCACATCTCCTGTTTAGTTCGTGTGTCTAGTCAGTTTTAGTTATTTTATTTATTTTAGTAGTTTGTTTCAAAACCCCCCAAACAACAAAACAAATTAGTTGAGTCAGTTTAGTAATAGTAATCGAGTTTAGTAAACGTAATTAGTAGAGTCTCATGGGTTTGATACTTAGACTTAGGTAATACTGCATTGATTGGTACACTTGCCGGTTGTGTGGTCTAGGTTTTAGAGAGTATGTTTTTATAAATTTAAAACTTAGCGTGTCTAGTTTAGGTTAATATAAGTTAGTTTTTAATTGACCACTTCAAGCACATCAGTCGATATTTCTGTAAAACATTTTGTAATCATTTGGATTCAATTGGAAAACAGTTGTTGATGATAATTCCTCGCTTGTAATTGTTATTTTACTTTTACAATAAAAAAAATGTTTGTTCTTAAATTGTCATTGATCACAAGCCTTGTAAACTCATACCTAACAAAAACCATAAGGGCGGTCTTGCAAGTGACTTGGGAGATATGGAAGGCAAGAAACGACAAAACTTTCAATGATCAGAATATCAACTTCACGAAAACGACATATATTATTAAAGATAACTCCTTTCTTTTTCTTAGTAGTAGATCCAAATTCTGTAACCTCAAGTGGGAAAGGTGGAGTGAGTTCAATGTAAGATATGTAAGCGTGTAATTTGAGTCCCAATTTCTTGCTGTCCCGACCTTTCTATATTTTTTTATAGATGTTTCGTTGTTAAAAAAGTTGGTATATATAGTATAGTGGTTTTATTAGTTTTTTTTACCATAAATAGTGACATATGTCTTTCATTTATTTGTGAAACATGGATCCATTTAATCTCATTGGACGGCCATTAGCAATTCATGGGCTCATGCCAATAACATGAATTCCTTAGTAATATTTTTAATAGTGCTTCCTTAGTAATAGTTAATTTGAATTTGAATCATTTACATTCGTTAGTTTAAAAAATTACGTAGATATGTTTATTTTTTTGTCAACATTGCGATATAACGTTCTTTTTAAGCGGATTTATATTAAAAACGAATCATTTTTTTCATAGTAAACTATACGAGTATCAATACCGTAACGATATCGCGCCATACCGTATTGAACCAAACCAGTATCGACGTTTCGATAGGTATTCGTCTTTATGGTCTTCGCCAGATAAAACACATGTAACACATGTACTGATATTCTTTTATGTATATCATGATTTTATTTTTTTAGGTTTCTCTTACGTTTGCTATAGAGAGCGAGTGTCAATACTATAACAAACCAAACCGATTCCAACCAAGTTCCCGCTGCGTAGCACAGAGAAATCCAAGAGTAAATTACAAAAATCGTCCTTTATGTATGTCACTTATTGCAAACTGTGTCCTTTGTCTTCAATAATTACAGAAAACGTACTCGATGTTTGCAAACCCTTGCAAGTTATGTCCTTTAGCCCTAACTCAGTTAATTTTTGTGGTTAAATCTGAACAAATGGACCCCACATGAGGGTATTATTGTGATTAAATCTGACCAAATGGACTCCACGTGAGAGTAAAATGACCAAAATACCCTCATGTGGGATCCATTTGGTCAGATTTAACCACAAAAAATTAACTGAGATAGGGCTAAAGGACATAACTTGCAAGGGTTTGCAAACATCGAGTACGTTTTCTGTAATTATTGAAGACAAAGGACACAGTTTGCAATAAGTGACATACATAAAGGACGAGTTTTGTAATTTACTCGAAATCCAACTAGTTTATCATAGTTTTTTGTTTTGTTTTTTTTTTTCTATCATCGAAACCAACATTGATATTCTCTTTTATCGATCACGTTTATGGTTTCTAATGAGTAGAGCCAACAACGACCAAATATGTGCCACATAATACAGGGGAAAAACGATCAAACTGTCGTTGCGTAGCACAATGGGAAAACCTATTTTTTAAAATTTTTTTAGTTGGTATTATCGGAACCGAAATATATATTCGCTTTTATCGATCTTCAATTTTGTGGTTTTCAAATGAGTCGAGCTGATAATGACTAAAGTGACGGCGCGTAACACGAGGGAAAACCGATCATACTCGCGTCGTGTGGCACGGGGAAAACCCGATATAAATATTCGCTTTTATCGTTTTTCGCTTTTATGGTTTCCGATGGGGAAAACGATTAAACTTCCGTCGCATAGCAAGAGGAGAAAATCCTAGTTCTTAAAAATGGTAAAATCACAAGAAATGTTTACTCTCGTTTATATATATGACTAAATAATATAGAAAATACAAACAAAAAACATATGGCTGATGGCTTTTTTTTTTTGTTATTAATTGTAGTAAGGTAGGGGAGTTACATCCTAGTTACCATCTAAATTCCTCATTAGTGTTTTAGATGGGTATGAAATTTAGTGATATATTTGTTTACCTGATCTGTTTACTCGATAATGTATACATATGCTATATACCCAAAATAAAGATAACCTATAGCCTATACTATTCACAATAGATTACTACATTGTTCTTGGTATATTATACTATACACTTTTGTTCTTAATTCTTGAATTATGGTTTTTTTCTATAATGTAATCAACACTAAAAAGATTGCATACCGATACTTCAAAGATATATGATCAATTTAATTCACATACACCCAAAATTGGTATCCTCGAAGAGAGAAGATGTATGACCCATTCTAATAAAATTTTGACTGAAATCAATGGTTATTTTCGAATCCATTATTCAAATTTGACCATTTTTTATTTCAACTGCGCAACCTGAGAAATGCAATTGATTAATAGTTATTCGACGAGTTCTGAGCCAGGTTACGACAAACTTTTATTATCGAGTATGAGATTAAAATCATCTAAACCCACCTCTTTGCCATCCCTAGATAACATGACACATTTTAATCGGATAAGTTGATGACATTGATTTGCATAAATTGGGGGTGTATTGTAAAATTTTCAAAACAGGAGGTACCTAATATGTTAAACGTTTAAAAGTTAAAGGACCAAAACAAACATATTTGCAGATCAAAATTCTTCTAGTTGATTCTGGTTCTAAAGCTAAAATCAAACCACCCAAATTCACTTATCGGATAACACAATGGCTACACCGCCGGTGAAGGTGTACGGACCACCGTTATCAACCGCCGTGTCAAGAGTGTTGGTCTGTTTGCTTGAAAAAGATGTCCCATTTCAACTTGTCCCCGTTAACATGGCTAAAATGGAACACAAGAAACCTGATTACGTTAAAATGCAGGTAACAACAACTCATGCATTTCAACTGTTTGTTATAATGCCTCAAAGAAAAACAAACCTGTTGACTTGTCTTTCTCGTACAGCCCTTTGGCCAGGTTCCTGCATTTCAAGATGATGACATCACCTTGTTTGGTAAATTCTTATCTATGTGATTATTATCTTATTTATTGTTTTTCAAATATCAAAACATCCCCTTATCATAAGAAATTCAATTCTTTCTATTTATACCATAACTTTTTTTTAACGGAGTGAAACCAAAATTCTAAGGATTTGGAAATGTATCCGAAAATCATCCAACCTACTTATAAGTTGTAAGGGGAAATCGTAGTTTCCCTTTACGCAATGTTAAGATCTTGCCTAATCTGGCCTCTTAGGGGCATTACCATGGCCCGATTTGGTATATTAGAGTCCTTTAAATTGTCTAAAATACACAAGCTTGTCTATGAATTGTTATATTGTGCAAAAATGTTTGGAATTGTCACACCATCAAATTCTGAATATTTTAAGGAGTGACAAGTCATTAATTTCTTTTATTCTCCAAATTGAAATATTAACTAAGGAAGTAGACTATTTTAAATTCATGCATAACGAATTTACATCGAGATAGTTGGTAAACGGGCAACAAGCTGTGCCGCTACCCCTTTTTGGATAGCAAAACTAATTCTTTTAAAAACTACGTACATAGATCTCGGGGTCATAACATTACTATGCATGACCCTTTGAACTCGATTAAGTAAGCCCACAGCCTCTGGCGTCAGAAAACCAAAAGTATCAAAAGCAAATTAGATAAACACGTGCTGGTTGTCAAGGCACGCTTTCTCGTGTTTGGTCACTTTACCCGAAGCAGCCTGACCCATCGTGCATGCATTGTATACGAGTTTAAGGACCTTGATATACCATAATTGGGTCGATAATTCATTAAATGTTTAGGGACTTTATAATCTCATAACTAGATTGATGGACTTTTTTTTAAATATTTACCCAACTGGATATTGTGCATATGAATACAACAATTGTTTTGCATATTAAAGTTGCTTTTGATTGAATGGTGCGGAATAAAGGAATGTATATGATTCCTTCCTTATAGGTATGGGTTTCAAAATTGGTTTACTTTTCTATTGAACTATAATACCTAATACCTTGATGAGCAATGTAAGTCTAAGAATGAAAGATTCTTTGTGTAATTGTGTTAATAACAGAATCAAGAGCCATATGTCGGTATTTAGCTGAGAAATACCCAAATAAAGGAACTGCGGGTCTTTTTGGAACAAACCCGTTGGTCAAAGCTTCAATCGACCAATGGCTAGAAGCCGAATCACAAAGCTTTAATCCACCAAGCTCGGTTCTCACCTTTCAGCTATTTTTTGCACCGTTAATGAAACTCAAACAAGACGAGGCGTTGATCAAACAAAATGAAGCAAAGCTTGAGAAAGTTCTTGATGTCTATGAGAATAGGCTTGGCTCGAGCCGATACTTAGCCGGTGATGAGTTCACTTTAGCTGATCTTTCGCACTTGCCTAACACTCAGTTTTTGGTGGAGAAAACTGACAAGGCTGAGCTGTTTACTTCCAGGAAGAATGTGGGTCGGTGGTGGTCCGAAATCTCCACCCGACCCGCTTGGAAGAAGGTGGTCGAAATGCAAAATGCATAATTTCAGTTATTTGTTTGAATAATAAACTTTTGGCTTCTTGTATCGAGTCGAGTTTTATTTTTATTGAATAATTTTCATGTAAATGAATCAAACCGTTTGGGAATTACTTAAAACGCCTTGTCAAAACAAGCTCAAGCCTAAACTGACATCCACTTGATAAACACGCTTGAGATCAAAGATCATATACTGAAATTTGATTAGACTCACAAACTTAAACATCATAGTATTTATATAATATGTTATAAACAATGAACTTTGATTCAAATAAGCGAATATGAGCGGGTTTGTTTTCGAAAGTAAGTAAACGATAATTAATCCCACATGGGTGTAAGAAAAGTTATACTAGTGGCTAATATACAGTGGTGTACATCTTTAAAATGGGTTGGGATTGATATTATGTTAATCTGCATGGTATGAGAGCTATTTAGTTAGCTATAAAATTGTCTTAATTATAAATGGCTCTGATACCATGTTAGTTAATTTGTATCAATTCTAGACTTTTTTTTTATTTTTTATTTATTTTTGTATCATGTTTAAACAAACTCAAGTTGAACTCTGTGTCCATTTGATAAACAAGACTGAGATCAAACGATCATGCCTACAAATTTGATTACGTGACCTTAAACGAAATTATTATTTGTATACATAATATTACAAACTAGTAAACTTTCATTAAACTTTGATTCAAATAAGTAAATATGGGTGGTTTCCGTTTCTAAAGTAAATTGAAGTTTTAATCCCATAGGTGTAGATGAAATAAATTGGTTGGGATTGTTATTATGTTAGTGATCATGGTATGGTATGAGGGTCAATTTAAAAAAAAAAATCTATGAGTAAATTGTACTTGAGGTTTGGGCATGTTTGCGAGTTTCATCTAAAATAACTTTTTTGTATCATATAGTTCTTCACTTTTGGGATTTTTTTGTCATTTTCATCCAAATGTCTAATTTGGCTTATTTTTTCTTGCAAATATTTGGATGAAAATGACAAAAAGTTCCAAACCTCAGGGACGATTTTGACAAAAAAATGTTAGACGTTTGGATGAAAATGACAACTTAGCTCAAAAGTAAAGGACAATATGGTATACAAAAGTTGTTTTGAATGAAACTGACAAACGTGGCCAAACCTTAAGGACGATTTTGAAAATTTACTCCAAAATCTAGTGTTAATAGGGTATTTGATCTAGAGTAGAGTAACATCAAGAAAAAATAAATATAAATTGCCAGTAATTTATATACATTCTAAACTTTTTTACTCTTTGGTATATTGGTAATTTGTAGTTTGAAAAGTTAAAAGCTGGCCAAAAAGTCATAATATTGTGACTTATTGAAACCTCATTTTTCTTCTTTGTAAAAAGCCATTTCTAAAAGGACTTTTGGCTTAGCCAAACACAAAAACAACTTATTGGCTTTTTGATAAGTCAATAAGCCAATAAGTTGTTTTGAAAAGCTTAGCTAAACATGCCCTATATATATCTAGTAGATTGACAACTCTAAATTTTCACATAGGAAATGATGTAGGTATATGTAGGGACAATACAACGTGTTTCATTTAGTTTTAACTTCAATTTAGATAATGAAGGGGTATGATCCAAGATCTCGCATCAACATGGTCGCGAGTGACCATTACTCTTATCAAAAAACCCTCACCGGCAAGAATTTATTTGCGTCCGTGCGGGCACGCGCAAATGCAGCGGTCGAATCCAATCTGTCAAGTGATGAGAAGACTTACCTTGTGTATGAAAATGGGTGCTACACATAGCGACGCGGCTTAGCACCGCATGCTGACGTGATGTCGTGGTCACGCAAATTTAATCCCAATAACAATTATGTAAATAGTGGCAAGTGGGTATCGAACACAGGGAGTTTGTGGAAAATGTGCTATTTGCGATGCTTCTCTAGGTTAACTAAATTAAACTAAGTGCAAGAAAATAAAATTCACGAGTTGTTTGGAGTTGAATGGTTTTAAAAACTAAGATTAATTAACTAATTTGCGAAATGAACTTGAGGTTGTAAACAATTGAGAAATAAACGACTATCTTGTGTATTCGGTTTGCTTCAACTTTTGTGTTAATCATTTAACTAGAAAGAACTACATAGACATAGTTCATGCATAAACAATTGTAGTGATGAAAGGGGACGAAGTACTCAGATTCCGAGAACGTGAGGTTATCACCCGATGATCAATCAACCCTTACCCAAACCTAACTATACCCATGATATCCCGATTGCCAACGGCACCAAGAACGTATGGTTTCTAATTAGTTTAAAATAAGAATCAACCTGTTACTAACAATCGATTACACACCATAACAATCAATTTAAATGAAAAGAGATTGATATTCTAGAAATGCAAATAAGAACACAAAAGTCTAAACAAACCTTCACCACAAGATAGTCATTAAAGTACCTAGCCACTCATGGCTTTAACACGCTTCATGACAAAATAGAAATAACAATGTTCACAAGTTCCACCAACTAAAACAAGACAAGAATTTAGTAAAAGATTGTTCCAAAATGATTCTAGTGAAAAGATTATGCAAAAGATATGTTTCCTAGCTCCCCAAGTGCCTTCAAATAGTCCCCCACTCGTTTTTCTCAAGTAGTAACCGACCAAGCATGATTAGCAATCATAAAATGTCTTCAAAATACTCATTAATGCATCGGTTACGTTTGTGGTTCAATCGGCGCCGTAAGCTACGGCCCCCTGCCGTAGCTTACGGTGATCAGTGGGTTCCGAGACTCAGTCAGCGCCGTAAGATACGGCAGGTGGCCGTAGCTTACGGCGAGCAGTGATCTTCTACGCCTCCTCGCTCCTGTCTTACGGCACTCATTTCTTGTATGTTATAGGGACCGTAAGCTACGGCCAGGTGGCGTAGCTTACGGCTCTGAGTGATCTTTTGCTTCCAATTCCTTCATTTCCCTTTGTTTCCACACATCTTGATCACGCCAGCCTCTAACATCCTTCAAGCTTCCTTAAACCTTCATTTTGTACACTTTAACACCTGCATCAATAGCATCTTGTGATTACCTAATTCACGCAAATAACCGGATAAAATGTAGAATGTGCGTTATGTTTAAGCCTTTTAAGGGTTGTCCTACGGACCACCCGTCACATCCCCACACTTACCCGTTGCTTGTCCCAAGCAACCACTTCAAAAACTGTTTTTAACTATAAGCAACCAATCATGCAAACCAAACCAATCGTGCCGTCCTTTTACTAGCTTTTTATCGAACCACAAGACACACCCCTCACAAAACTCTCGGTGACAAGAAAAATTAGCAAATTACGCTAAACCACTCAATGCGTATATGTGTGTGTGTGCGACAATAAGCTTGTATGAAAATCAAGTTGCCTCCTAACCAATGTCTAGCATGCTTTTGAATCAAGGAAACTTACGGGTTGTAATGGGGCTAGGTGCAAGGGTAGGAAAAGGAATATATATGTAGTAGCGAAGGATTTAACCCGGTCTTTTATTACACAATGAAACAAACGAACAACTATCAAACTTAACTACTATATACAAGACAACTAAGCATCACCTTTTTTTTTTTTTTTTTTTTTCATATTTTCATTGCTTTTTCTTTTTTCTTTTTCTTTTTTTTTTTTTTTTTTTTTTTTTTTTGCAAATAAGAACACAACTAAATCACAAACTACTAAACAACCACTAATATTATAAGACCGGGTCAAATCGGGTAAATTTTTAGGAAAACTAACTAGGGGGTAACAAATGATCGGCTTTTAGGCACAAAATGGGCAACTAAATGTCCAAACCCCCGCCCCTCTCGCAACCATGCTCATATATATAATTAATGAGGTCCAACCCCCCAAATCCCACACTCGCACTCATCTAGACGAGGCATCCTAGAAGTCCCCTATCATCTTCAAAAGCATGTTGACTCTAGGATTTAACAAGTATTCACACACAAGTTCTATTAACACACAACACACAACGCCACTCAAACAAGAAAATATCACTAACAATCATGCGTGGCTCAATTCTCACCAAGAAAAGATTTGAAATGGGTGTCGGTGTGTCAAATGGAACAATATCAAGTTTTCAAATTTTTACACTTTCGCTTGGATTTGCAAATTTTTTTGAATTTCTCAAAAATTTCCCCCATCCCCACACTTGGGATACATTGTCCCAATGTATGGTTTTGAGGGAAAGATCGCTTTCAACAAGAACATCCCCAATTGCTTATATTCTCAAACCTATATATTTTTTTTTTTTTTTTTATAGACACCACCAACGCTCACAACCCACAAACATATTAACACAAACACCACCCAACCTCCCAACCGCAACATAAACATAAACACATAAACATATATACAAAAATGTACAAAGGAGCGAAATACGACCTGGCTAGTAATACTTCGACTGTGGGGGCCCAAAGATGGATGTCATCACATCCGTCCATTCACCAAAACCAAATGCTCCACCGCCACTACTGCTTCCTTGATCACTGCTTGGATTTGCTTGTTGGTAACTCATAGCATGTGGATCCACCCATTGAGAGTGGTGCAATGGTGGGGTGGGGTATGACACACTACCATCATATGGTGGAAGTGTGGTGTAATCCACAACGGGTGGATCTCCCACAACAGGTTGCCCCGCATGCCATTGATCATGCATGCGCCTTTGTCGATCATCCAAGTAACGGTTATTCATCTCTTCTTCATGGGCATATCTATGAGCACGGTTCAATTGCTCATTCCTATCATAGCTTCTTTTGATAGCCCTTTCCGCACTAGCACCCAAAAAAGTTTGATGATCAAATAACACTTGGTTTGGTTCACTCCAATTGCCGAATGTGGGTGGCCGCCTTTGCTGAATGATTTGACCCATATCCCCCGAGTGGGCCCAATACGGGTCGTAAGCTTGTTGTGCATAGTCAAGTGCACTTCCCACATAGCCAGATTGTACGCCGGCTCCTTGAACCCCCGCTTGACCGACACCTCTTACTTGAGCATCTACCGTGAATGTGTCTTCGCGGTAATCATCATCCCCGCTCACTTCATCATCCGTTGACTCGGGCTCCTCTTCCTCCCCCGGTCGTAACGGTCTCGCATCTACTTTTAACGCTCTCCACCTTCTACCATCCGTTTTCAACTTATGAAACCTATCCGATTCGGTGTACGTCCAATCCGACCCAAGATTCTTAAGGTCGAATGGTCTAAACCTCTTGTACGAACCTCTTTCATCTCCTTTGATTGCCCCGTACTTCTTGAGTAATGCCGTAATCAACCGGCAATGGGGTATAATCTTCCTTTCCCCGCTATTCTTGCTCAACCAAATGTTGTTTAGTACCAAAAATCGGAAAGGAAACTTGGGTGACCCATTCATCAACATATACAAAACTGGTACTTCTTGAAACCGCACCTCCATCTTGTCACCCCGCCTTGGCATGACATTGTACATGCACAACGTCAATAACAACTTCGCTTCCATCCGTAAATTTCTTCTATATAACTTCCCATGTGTTGTGCCCGGAAGGAAGAGGTAATCAAGCATGGCTTGCCATTGTTCATGTTTCGCGGGCTCATGATAAAGATCCCTAAGACTCGGGTAGATATATTCATTGGCCGGCCCATCATCAAACTTTGCCACCCGGCGCAAAGAATCATATGACATTTCCACTTTTACACCATTACACTTCCCAACTAACCGCATCTTGTTCGGAGCCTTGAATGGGGGACATTCGAGTGATGCCACCCACTCTTGAATTTGCTTGTCATACATTTTCTTCGTCTCACCATCATAGCATTTTGTGGCCGCTCCCCAACCCAACGCGTTAAACTTGGCGATGATCCCAAACGGGGCAAAATCCGCCTCCCGGATTTCTTTTTCACAAATAAACGCTTCTCCCCGTTGTTTTAGCTTGTTCATTTGTTCGTGAAAAAGATCCTCTCTCCATTCCGCGGGTTGGTCTAACAATGAACCGGATGTCCAATCCGGTTTTGGCCCCCTTGGTGGTGCATCCTCCTCCGAATCCGGGTCACCAATCCGAGCCAATTTCCTCCTTTTCTGTTGTGCCGCATCCCCTTGGGAAGAACTTGCAATTCCCTTTCCTTTCCTAGACGCCATACCTACACACATTCACAACCAAACAAACAATTCAAGTTAGTTATCTTTATCCCAACATCCCCACACTTGCTTCATGTTATAGATATAAATGTGCAAAAACCCAAAATTTTTATTTCTCAAACAAAATTTTGGCATGATGTCTCCTAAAATCAGAATTTTCCAACAAAGTTTTATAAAACATCAACACATTTATACTAATAACAATCAATGGTTTACAAATTCTATCATCTATCTCATACAAGCAAGTGTGTAAGTAAAAACATGATGGAAACTTACAAACCTCAATGTACTTCAAAGAATGAACAAAAATTGCATACCTTGGTGTTGTAGAAGATGAAAATCACTAAAGCTTGAAGTTCACACAAAAACCCACAAAAAGACCCAAATTTTCGGCACCTAGGGTTTGAAATTCGACCCAGAAAACTAAGGAATCTTCAAGATTCAATACTAAATCTGAATTCCTTGTGAAATTCCACCCAAAATAGACCCAAAAATCACCGGAATTGGACTTGTTTTGAGAAAGTTATGAAAGTGTGAAGTTAGGGTTTCTAAGTGAAGAAGGAGAAGTGGAGAAGAAAGGGAAAAAGATGAGTGGTTGAGGATTAATGGAAGAAAAGGTGTGGTTGGGGTGTTTTAGATAATTATTTTATTATTTTTATTAATAAGTTTTCGGATTTTTAAATCTTTTTTTTTTTTTTTTAATATACAAACAACGACACGGAACAAGTCCCAACTTCCGCTCGGCGCCGTACGCTACGGCTTCATGCCGTAGCTTACGGTGATATCTGGGGAAATCTGGTTGTCGTAAGACAGGAGCCTATCGCCGTATGACATTGTTTGTTGAATGGGTGCCGTAAGCTACGGCCCCCCCCACCGTAGCTTACGGCGGTTACTGGGCATGGGGGGTTGATTTTTCTCAAAAAAAAAACTTTTTTTTTTTTTTTTTTTTTTTTTGATTTTATAATTTTTTTTTTAAGAAAAACATAAATTTTACCCTACCCCCCGTTAAAAACCCGTGTTGTCCTCAACACTATGTTCGGGAAATTCGTGAAAATTTCCCCACACTTGTTTCGAACACCGGTTTGAACGAGACTTATTTGAAAAAAAATAAACTATCCTAAATATTTACAACTACCAAACCTGGGCCTCTTTCACGTTTCTTCATCATCCACTGGGCGTAAAATGTAGCCCACTTTATCTAGCTCAAGATTGTTGATATCATTCCCTTCCAAATACGGTTTGAGGCGATGCCCGTTAACCGTTTGTTGCTTGTTTGTTCGTTCGTCTTGAATATCAACATCTCCGAACCTTCCCACTCTTCGGACAACGTAAGGACCCATCCACTTGCTTTTTAGTTTCCCCGCAAACAATTTCAACCTTGAATTATACAACCACACTTTCTGACCCACTTCAAAGTTCTTTTTCTTGATCTTCGCATCATGAACTTTTTTAAGTTTGTCTTTGTATGCGGCTGCACACTCATAAGCTTGGTCCCTTATTTCCTCTATTTCATTCAATTGAAGCTTTCTCGCCCGACCCGCTTCATCATAGTTTGCGTTCACCGTTTTAATTGCCCAATACGCCCGGTGTGCCAATTCCATGGGCAAATGACATCCTTTCCCATAAACCATCCGATAAGGAGTGGTATCAAGTGGAGTTTTGTAAGCCGTTCGATAGGCCCACAATGCATCGTCAAGCTTGCTTGACCAATCCTTCCGATCCGTTCTCACCGTCTTCATTAAAATCTCTTTAATTTGCCGGTTAGATACTTCCACTTGACCACTCATTTGCGGGTGGTAGGGTGTGGCAATGCGGTGGTTCACATTGTATCTCTTGAGCAACTTCCCAAAATTGAAATTCTTGAAATGCGACCCGCCATCACTTATTATCACCCTAGGCACACCAAAACGAGCAAAAATGTTAGATTGCACAAACTTACAAACAACGGAGTGATCATTGGTCCTTGTGGCAATAGCTTCAATCCATTTCGACACGTAATCGACCGCCACCAAAATGTATAAGAACCCATTTGAGTTTGGGAAAGGACCCATGAAGTCAATTCCCCAAACATCAAATACTTCTACTACCAAAATCGGGTTTAACGGCATTTCATCACGTTTCGAAATACTTCCCATTCTTTGACAATTGATGCAATTCCGGGCATACTCACAAGAATCCTTGAAAATCGTGGGCCAATAAAACCCACTAGATAACACCCGATAACCCGTCTTGTTCCCACTAAAATGCCCACCACACGCCGATGAATGAGCATGAATCAAAATCTCTAGAACTTCCGTTTCGGGAACACATCTTCGTATCACTTGATCGGCTCCGATTTTGAACAAGTCGGGTTCGTCCCATATGTATTGCTTCACTTGACTAAGAAATTGTTGTCGTCTCTTCCTAGTCCAATGACTTGGAATTGCACCCTTAGCCAAATAATTGACATAATGGGCATACCAAGGTGCAACATAAGTGGAGACGGCCAACAAGTCTTCATCGGGGAACCGTTCATTTATTTCACTTGGGTCATCGACACCTTCTAACGGGATTCGGGACAAATGATCCGCAACAACATTTTCACATCCCTTTTTGTCCCGAATCTCAAGATCGAATTCTTGTAGTAAAAGCACCCAACGAATCAACCGGGGCTTTGCATCCTTCTTTTCCATCAAATATCGGACCGCGCTATGATCCGAATACACTATCACCTTGCTTCCCCAAATATAAGATCGAAACTTGTCCAAGGCATACACCACCGCTAATAATTCTTTCTCGGTTGTGGTGTAGTTAAGTTGCGCCTCGGACAATGTTTTGCTTGCATAGTATATCACCACCGGCTTTTTATCTACCCTTTGCCCCAAAACCGCTCCAATAGTTGTATCACTAGCATCACACATAATCTCGAACGGCTTTGACCAATCCGGTGGTTGCAAAATGGGAGCCTTCACCAACTGTTCCTTCAACACATGAAACGCTTGCAAACATTCGTCAGTAAAATCAAAAGGAACATCTTTTAATAACAAGTTACATAAAGGTTTTGTAATTATACTAAAACCTTTAATAAACCTTCGATAAAATCCCGCATGTCCCAAAAAAGATCTCACCCCCTTAACATTCTTGGGTGGGGGTAAAGATGAAATTACCCGAATTTTTGCTTTATCTACCTCCATTCCCCGGTCCGAAATGACATGCCCCAAAACAATACCCTCTTGAACCATAAAATGGCTCTTTTCCCAACTTAGTACCAAGTTTGTCTCAACACACCTTTTTAAAACTTTTTCTAATTCATTAAGACACGAGTCAAAACTTGGACCAAAAATGGAAAAATCATCCATAAACACTTCAAGAGACTCCCCAACCATGTCCGAAAATATACTCATCATACATCTTTGGAATGTGGCGGGAGCATTACATAGTCCAAATGGCATTCGCCGAAAAGCAAATGTACCATATGGACATGTAAACGTGGTTTTGTGTTGGTCATCCGGGTGAATAGCAATTTGGTTATATCCCGAATACCCATCCAAAAAGCAATAATATTTTTGACCGGAAAGTTTTTCAATTATTTGGTCAATGAAGGGTAACGGGAAATGGTCTTTTGAGGTAGCCGCGTTTAATTTCCGATAATCAATACACACTCGCCACCCGGTTACCGGGCGGGTGGCGATTTGCTCACCTTGTTCATCTTTTACTACTTGGATGCCGGATTTTTTAGGGACTACCTGTGTCGGACTTACCCATGCACTATCCGAAATGGGGTAAATGATCCCCGCATCCAACCACTTGATGACTTCTTTCTTCACCACCTCTCTCAAATTCGGATTTAACCTTCTTTGTGTTTCACGGGTCGGCTTTGCATCCTCGCTTGTAATAATCTTGTGCATCACAATGGATGGACTAATACCTTTTAAATCGGCTATCGTCCACCCAATCGCCGCCTTATGAGCCTTCAACACCCGCATCAATTCTTCCTCTTGAGCTACCTCCAAGTTGGAAGCAATGATTACCGGTAAGGTATCATTCTCTCCCAAGAATGCATACTTTAGGTGCTTTGGTAGCTCCTTCAACTCTACACTTGGTGGACTTTCCAAAGAAGGCTTGGTGCCCGAATCGATTTCCACCGGTAATGTATCCGTTTGGTAAGTCCATGGTGGACTTCCTTCCTTCACCGCGAGAGCTTCTTGCTCCTTCTCTTCAACCTCTAACTCGCATGTATGAACCTGCAAAGACATATCACAAACACAAGAACCCAAAATTTCTTCTTCGAACACCTTCGGGTCATAGCCATCTATAAAATCTGCCAAGAAACACTCATCACCATACACATTAGTACCGTTAGTAAAAACATTCAACCTCATTTTTCTATTACCGAATGTCATGTCAACTGTGCCATAGCGACAATCAATAATAGCATGTGCGGTGTTCAAAAATGGCCGACCCAAAATAACATTTTGTTGTTGAATTGGGTCCGCGGATGAGTAATCTAGCACAAGGAAATCAACGGGATAATAAAATTCATCAACTTTAACTATAACATCCCGTACGATACCCCGGGGAAATTTATGAGACAAGTCGGCTAATACAACCGTTGTCTCAACCCGCTTCAATGGACCAAAATCGTATTGGTCATATAACCCCCCCGGTAGGATACTTACTCCGGCTCCAAGATCCAATAATGCCCTTGTAGTTTGAAAATTTCCAACTTGAATATTTATTAAAGGCGTTCCCGGATCTTGTAACTTAGGAGGAAGGTCACCTTTCAATACCGCACTTACCCGCTCCGTCAAATCTACCAATTTAGGTACTTTTTGTTGCCTCTTTTGAGTACACAATTCCTTTAGAAATTTGGCGTAAGCGGGTACCTGTTTAATAGCTTCAAGCAAAGGAAGATTAATTTTAACCTGTTTGAATACCTCCCACATTTCCTCTTTTTGAGGACCCCGTTTTGAAATAAAATTTTTTCTACCCGGGTCTAATAAAGCCGAAGGAAACGGTACTTCACTAGACCCCACACCCTCATTTACTTTTTCTTTTTCTTTAATAATTTCGGGTTTTTCAAAATTGGGTTTTTTAGAAGAAACAATGGGTGGTTCGTTTTCTTCCTCACTTTCTTGACCCGTTATATCCTCAACCACCCCTTCAACCAAATCCGGTGAAGGATTGGTTTTATACTCTTTCCCACTTCTCAAAACACTCACATGATGAATATTAACATTGTTACCTCTTGACGTACCGTGAGATGGATTTACCTTAGTGTCGCTTGGTAATTGACCTTTACCCTTCTTCAATTCGGACACTTCGGTTGCAAGTTGACCCATTTGAGTGGTCAAAGTTTGGATTGCTTTGTCTCGCGCCTCATCCTTTTGTATGCGTGCGTCATCCATTTGGTTTCTCTTTTGCATCTCCGCTTGCATACTCTTCAACATTTCCATCATTTCATTTCCACCCGAAGACCCCCCTTTTTCTTGACCCGCTTGGTATTGCCTTTGGTATCCTTGGTTGTTCCCACCTCTATATCCACCTTGATTATTGTAAGGTTGGCGCGAACCATAATTCCCTTGGCTACCTTGAAAGTTCGGGTTTGATTGATTCGAAGGGTTCCCATAACGAAAATTCGGATGATTTCTCAACCCGGGGTGATAAGTGTTAGAATTCATGTTGTAATTTCTACCACCCCCTCCTTGACCTTGAATGGCATGAACTTCTTCAAATTGCCCTTCAACCATTCCTTGGCAATTTTCCGCCGCATGACCTATTTCATTACACAATGCACAAACGTCATAAATTTGATTAGAAGTTTGTATATTACCGTCATCAACCGCGTGCACTTGTGTTCGAGTAACGGCCGGTCGTGCTCTCCTTGAAGCTTGAGCCTTTCTCTTCGAGGTGATCGCCATTTGTTCCAAAAATTCCCAATCCTCATGCTCATAATTTGTGCCAAAAGTTCCATTTGTGATGGACATCAAATCTCGTGCATCTTCGGCACACAACCCTTCATGAAAAGCGTTCATTAACTCCCAAAGCTCAATCCCATGGTGTGGACAATTTTTAATCATCATGTTCAAACGCTCGAATGCTTCATGGAACATTTCGCCTTGTTGTTGTTGAAAGCTCCTCAATCCTTTTCTCGCATCATTGGTCTTTTGGGCGGTATAGAATTCGTCTAAGAATGTTTGTTGCATCTCCGCCCAAGTATAAATAGATGCTGAAGGCAAAGTGTAGAACCACTTCTTTGCCTTGTCCTCCAAAGAAAATTGAAATAGTACCAACTTGATATCATCGGCCGAAAAACCTTGACTCCCAAGAGTATTGCAAATTGAGTCATAGGCCTCCAAATGGAAATAAGGCTCCTCCGTTGCTAGCCCCTTATATTTCGGCAAACTTTGTAACGAATTGGTTCTTACTTCAAAAGTTCTCCCTTGGTTGTTATGAGGAATAACCACCGGTGAAGGATTGTGCGTTATCACCGGTCTAAAATGTGCTTCAATTCCCCTTGCATTTTCCCTAAGATGCCTCCTTGGCACACCAAATCGACCTCTTGGACGAACTTGACCCATTGGCCTTTGCATGGGCCCTTGTGGTACGATTGGTTGTTGAATTGGCCTTTGAATTTGCGGTTGCACCTGTTGTGGTCGAACTTGTTGCAAAGGAACCGGGCGTTGCATTTGCGGCCCTTGTGGCCTTGGCCTAATATGTTGAGGTATGAGTTGTTGTTGAACCCCACCAACATTTGGAATCACTTGTACTTGGCCTTGCGTATAACCGTACTCCCCTTGCTCTCCATCACCCCCATAACCGTATCCTTCTTCATCAAAACCTTCAAATTCCTCATAACCTTCATCATACCCATCTCCTTGAATTCCCGATGATTGCCCAAATGGAATAGTCGAGTATTGGAAACCCGATTGATTTGGTGGTCGATACGGTGTAGCATGGACAATAGACGAAATTGGTGCCATAGTATGGCTCGAATATGATGGACCCGCACCCGGGAAAAAATGGGATAATGGTGGTATAGTAGTGGAAGGGTTAAAGGTGACGGTTGGCTCTTCTTGGGTAGTAATGGGCTGTGTGGTGTTGGTTGGTGTAACATGTTGAGGTATGGTGGGTTCGGTAGTATTTGGTGGAATGGTAGTGTTAGGTGAAGGTTGAGTGGATGTTGGTATGAATGATGAGGTAAATTCACCCGTAGTGGGTGGTGGTGGTGGTGGATCCATGTATCGAATTGGTGTAACTGGTGTTGTTGGTGAACTATTGATTGTATTTTCCCTTAGCAAAATTCTGTTTGCTCGCAAAGTTCGCTCGATTTCCGGATCAAACGCCAATGGTGATAGCTTGTGAGAGCTCCTAGTACGCATGCACCTGTAAATACCTGCACACTAACACACCTCGCGTAAACCAGAAAAATAACAAACTTAAAGCAAAAACAAAAATAACACACGTTGCGCACTACTCCCCGGCAACGGCGCCAAAATTTGACGTGATGTCGTGGTCATGCAAATTTAATCCCAATAACAACTATGTAAATAGTGGCAAGTGGGTATCGAACACAGGGAGTTTGTGGAAAATGTGCTATTTGCGATGCTTCTCTAGGTTAACTAAATTAAACTAAGTGCAAGAAAATAAAATTCACGAGTTGTTTGGAGTTGAATGGTTTTAAAAACTAAGATTAATTAACTAATTTGCGAAATGAACTTGAGGTTGTAAACAATTGAGAAATAAACGACTATCTTGTGTATTCGGTTTGCTTCAACTTTTGTGTTAATCATTTAACTAGAAAGAACTACATAGACATAGTTCATGCACAAACAATTGTAGTGATGAAAGGGGACGAAGTACTCAGATTCCGAGAACGTGAGGTTATCACCCGATGATCAATCAACCCTTACCCAAACCTAACTATACCCATGATATCCCGATTGCCAACGGCACCAAGAACGTATGGTTTCTAATTAGTTTAAAATAAGAATCAACCTGTTACTAACAATCGATTACACACCATAACAATCAATTTAAATGAAAAGAGATTGATATTCTAGAAATGCAAATAAGAACACAAAAGTCTAAACAAACCTTCACCACAAGATAGTCATTAAAGTACCTAGCCACTCATGGCTTTAACACGCTTCATGACAAAATAGAAATAACAATGTTCACAAGTTCCACCAACTAAAACAAGACAAGAATTTAGTAAAAGATTGTTCCAAAATGATTCTAGTGAAAAGATTATGCAAAAGATATGTTTCCTAGCTCCCCAAGTGCCTTCAAATAGTCCCCCACTCGTTTTTCTCAAGTAGTAACCGACCAAGCATGATTAGCAATCATAAAATGTCTTCAAAATACTCATTAATGCATCGGTTACGTTTGTGGTTCAATCGGCGCCGTAAGCTACGGCCCCCTGCCGTAGCTTACGGTGATCAGTGGGTTCCGAGACTCAGTCAGCGCCGTAAGATACGGCAGGTGGCCGTAGCTTACGGCGAGCAGTGATCTTCTACGCCTCCTCGCTCCTGTCTTACGGCACTCATTTCTTGTATGTTATAGGGACCGTAAGCTACGGCCAGGTGGCGTAGCTTACGGCTCTGAGTGATCTTTTGCTTCCAATTCCTTCATTTCCCTTTGTTTCCACACATCTTGATCACGCCAGCCTCTAACATCCTTCAAGCTTCCTTAAACCTTCATTTTGTACACTTTAACACCTGCATCAATAGCATCTTGTGATTACCTAATTCACGCAAATAACCGGATAAAATGTAGAATGTGCGTTATGTTTAAGCCTTTTAAGGGTTGTCCTACGGACCACCCGTCACATGCTATGAACATTTTCATCATGACAAGGGATCTAGGTAAACAGCAACAGTTACCGCGATTGGCGATGCGACCTAGAACCGCATCCCGCACTTGTCTTGACCAAAGCAAGGACGCGGAAACAACGGCAGTAACCGTGAGCAGCGATGCGGCCTGGCACTGCATCCTGCCCACAAGGCAAGTGGGACTGACACCACGCAGCAAGTGGCGCCAATGACAGTTGCCTGTCAGCCCACACTGTCACAACCCCCGGTCCCTAGTTCCCGGGAACGGGCGGCCGTGAGCCAGTTTCGGTGGTATCACATTTATTTATCCAATTTGGCAGCGGAAATTTTCATCAGGACCGTAGTTAGGAAATATTTAATCAGAGTAAACCACCATGTTTTATAACATTAAACATATGGGTAAAAACCCAAGTTTTCAATACACACGTTTCATAGGAACAAATCCTATTTATTTAATAACACATCCATTTTATTCTTAGGTAACTTTATTGCCACTTTTCCAGGCCTCCAGTGCTGTCCAGCTGGCTTCTATTTGGCTTTCACATTTTGTTACCTGAAACGCGTTTTAAAAACATTTTGTCAGTGGGAAATACTGGTGAGTGAATCCCAGTTTAATCAAGTTTAAATAAAATTCACAGTGAACAGTATTGAGGGCGATCCCGCAATTACATTTGTTTCCAAGTTATATCAATTATCACCCGTTGGCACTGTCGACACCCGACTTGTGGAAATGTTACTCCTTAACCAGGTTGTAACAAATTTTGTATACAAAACCCCAACATACCCATGATAATTGTATTCTTACAAATACTCAATAACTGTCATTCGCATGGAAAAGTATGTAAGGTTTTGTAAAAACATTTAACAAAAAGAGGATTACTCACAAAAATGAGCATATAAAAAGAAGATTAACTCACAAAAATGAGTACATAAAAAGAAGGATCACTCACATTGCTGTTTTAGGTTATTCTTTAGGGTTTCTTGGTGAATATCTATAATTTACACAAATGCACGTGTGTTAGTATAATAACCCATTTTAACATCAGTAATACCCTCCCCGAGACGGTATTCCAACGACTACGTCGGGCAGAACCACGACAGCCGTTACGGAACCCTAGATCAATCGGGCAGCGTATCTAATACGTCTCCAGGGGTTATAATACTTACATCGTAGCAGAACCTCGCTATTTTAGGGGGTATAATGCCCGGGTATAGTAACGCCACTACAGAAAATTAAGAAAGAAAGAAAGATTTGAGCGAGACGGACTGAAGGCCGTTGCCTTCTATTTATAGGGCTGTAATCGCACTTTCTCGCGGCCCGCGTGAAGAACAGGCCAAGCTTACGCGGCCCGCGTCAACGCCTGGGTCAACGCGTAGCTTGGCTGGGTCAGCGTATAGGTCCGCCACGATGATGACACGTGTCATCACCGGGCTGCGCCACCATTTGAGACACTCGCGGCCCGCGTTAACTAATGGAAATGCGGCCCGCGTCAACTAAAGAATTCAGCGGAGTCCGGTTACAACTTCATACGGCCCGCGTTAAGTTGAGGTGAGGTCCTACGCGGCCCGCCTCAGCTTAATAATTATTGTTTTTAATTTATATTATATATTATATTCTAATTTGGGCTCGGTTTTCACATATGGGTTGCATATAAAGACATATTGATATATTTAAAGATATATTAGGGTGTCAGGAATATTATGAGGGTGTCGGTTTTACCGAGGGTTGTTATATCCTCCCCACCTTGTTTTAGAGCTCGTCCTCGAGATCTATTGGAACAAGTGTGGATATTTCTTTTGCATTTCTGATTCAAGTTCCCATGTATATTCAGGTCCTCTTTTGGAGTCCCATTTCACTTTGACCAGAACTAATCTCTTATGCTTGAGATTCTTAATTTTTCTATCTTCAATCTGTAGAGGCCTCTCTACAAATTTGAGTTGTTCATTAACCTCTATATCTTTGAGAGGTACTACGAGTGATTCATCAGCTAGGCATTTTTTGAGATTAGATACATGAAATACATCATGTATTCCTACCATTTCCTCTGGCAGTTGTAGCTGATAGGCTACAGGTCCTATTCTTTTAAGAATTTTAAAAGGTCCAATATACCTGGGACTTAGCTTTCCTCTTTTGATGAATCTTACCACTCCTTTCCAGGGAGAGACTTTCAATAATACTTTATCTCCCACTTGAAATTCTAATGGTTTGCGTCTGTTATCGGCATAACTCTTTTGTCGATCACGTGCTGTTTTCAGTCGTTCCTTGACTTGAATGATTTTATCAGTTGTTTCTTGTACTATCTCGGGTCCAGATAATTGTTTTTCCCCAATTTCTGCCCAACAGACTGGGGTTCTACACTTTCGTCCATAAAGTGCTTCGAATGGTGCAGCATTGATACTTGTGTGATAACTGTTATTATAAGAAAATTCTATTAAAGGTAAGTGTTCGTCCCAATTACCTCCAAAATCAATTACACAAGCTCTAAGCATGTCCTCCATTGTCTGAATTGTCCTTTCGCTTTGTCCGTCCGTTTGAGGATGATAAGCTGTGCTTAGATTTATCCTGGTTCCCATTGCTTTTTGGAAACTTGACCAAAAATGAGAAGTAAAACGGCTATCTCTATCGGAAACAATTGATAAAGGAATGTCATGTAAAGAAACGATTTCATTTACATACAATTTAGCTAATTGTTCCATACTAAAGGTTTCCTTCATTGGTAAGAAATGAGCTGACTTGGTTAACCTATCTACAATCACCCAGATTGTATCATTACCTTTCCTTGTTTTAGGAAATTTGGTAACAAAATCCATTGTTATCAATTCCCATTTCCAAACTGGTATTTCTAATTGTTGTAACAAACCTGAGGGTTTCTGATATTCAGCTTTAACTTGTGAGCAAGTTAAACATTTAGAAACATAAGCTGCTACATCCTTTTTCATTCCTATCCACCAGAAATTTTTCCTTAAATCCTGGTACATTTTATCACTTCCTGGATGCATCGTATATTTAGACTTATGAGCTTCTTCTAATATACGGTGACGTAAATTTCCTAATTTAGGTATCCACATTCTCTTTTTATGGAACCTCCAAATTCCATCTGTTCCTTGTTCTAATTCCTTAATCATTCCCTTTAATTTTTCAGTATCCTCCTTGATTACTGATTCTTGTGCTTTTCTAATCTGATTGTTTAAATCTACTTGTAGATTTAATTTAAGAGAACGTACCCTTTTTGGCTTTTCATGATACTTTCGACTTAAAGCATCAGCCACCACATTGGCTTTTCCTGCATGATACTGGATATCACAATCATAATCACTAAGTAACTCCATCCAGCGTCTCTGTCTCATATTCAACTCTTTTTGCCCGAAGACATATCTTAAACTCTTATGATCCGTGAATATGGTAAACTTACTACCATAAAGATAATGTCTCCAAATCTTAAGGGCAAAAATTATGGCTCCTAATTCCAAATCATGGGTCGAATAATTTTCTTCATGACTCTTAAGCTGTCTAGATGCATAAGCTATAACCTTTTGACGTTGCATTAATACGCATCCATAACCTAACTTAGAAGCGTCACAAAAGACTACAAAGTCTTCAGTTCCTTCTGGTAACGCTAGTATCGGTGTATGGGTTAATCTTTGCTTAAGAATTCTAAAGGCTTCTTCTTGTTTTGGTCCCTATTCAAACTTAACAGATTTACAGGTTAACTTAGTTAAAGGAATGGCTATTCTAGAAAAATCTCGGATAAATCTTCTATAATAACCGGCCAATCCTAAGAAACTTCTAACCTCAGTTGGTGACTCTGGGGTTTTCCATTTGGTAATTGCCTCGATTTTTGTTGGGTCTACATGAATTCCTTCATGGTTAACTAAATGTCCGAGAAATTGTACTTGTTCTATCCAAAACTCACATTTTGAAAATTTAGCATAAAGTTTTTCCTTTCTCAATAAACTTAAAAGTAAGTGCAAGTGTTTTGCATGCTCTTCTTTACTTTTAGAGTAAATTAGAATATCATCTATGAAAACAATTATGAATTTATCCAAATATGGCTTACATATTCGGTTCATCATGTCCATAAATGCGGCTGGGGCATTGGTTAAACCAAATGGCATGACAGTAAATTCATAATGACCATACCTTGTTCTGAATGCGGTTTTAGGAATGTCCTCTTCCTGTACTTTTAATTGATGATATCCTGATCTTAAATCGATTTTAGAGAAAAATCGAGCTCCTTGAAGTTGATCAAACAAATCATCGATTCTTGGTAATGGATACCGGTTCTTAATCGTGACTTTGTTCAATTCACGGTAGTCAATGCACATACGCATTGATCCGTCCTTCTTTTTGACAAATAAAATTGGTGCTCCCCATGGTGATGAGCTTGGCTGTATAAATCCTTTCTCCAACAATTCGTCTAATTGTTTCTTTAGTTCTTGCGTTTCAGCGGGTGCCAAACGATAAGGTGCTTTGGCAATCGGTGCTGTCCCTGGTAACAGGTGAATTCTGAATTCAACTTCCCTGTCTGGCGGTAGTCCTGGCAATTCTTCTGGAAAGACATCTGAAAATTGGGACACTACTGTAATGTCTTTTAATTCTTTTCCTTTAGTGTTAGTGATTATAGAAATCAAATACACTATAGTTTCTTTCCTTATACAACTTGCAGTTTTCATCACAGAGATGAATTTAGTGGGTCTAGATGGCTTATCTCCTTTCATTGTGATCTTTTCACCTCTTGGTGATTTTATCTGTATTGACTTTTGATCACATAAGATATTTGCTTTATTGGCTATTAACCAATCCATTCCTAATACGACATCAAATCCTACCAGATTCATTGGGTAAAGGTTTGCAATAAATTTTTGATTAAAAATTTCTATTCTTGCTCCCTGCAAGATTTCAGAAATTCTAACGGTTTCTCCATTTGCGGTTTCTACTAAACATTCTTGTGGTAGTTTAGTTAATGATTGATTTAGGAGTTTGCAAAATGAAGTATTAATAAAACTTTGGTTGGCACCAGAGTCAAATAATAATTTAGCAAAAATATCATTAACTAAAAACGTACCAGCAATTACATCTGGAATCATCCTGGCTTCATCTGCAGTTAAAACGAATGCTCTAGCATTTTTAGTATTCTTGTTGTTTGCAGCTGGAGTCAATTTTGGGCAGTTTGTCTTAATATGACCTTTTTCTCCACAGTTGTAGCACATTCCATTACTGGCTTTTCTTCTGCAATTTTCTTCCTTGTGTCCTGGCGCCTTACAGTAATTGCAGTAAGTAGAGCATCTTCCAGAATGCTTCTTCTTGCAGTTCCTGCAGTATGGTGCAGAGGTAGAACTTATATTTCTACGGTTGGAATTCCCAGAACGGAATTCTTGGGTAAGCCTTTGGGTTAGGTTTCTCCTCTGGTCTTCTTCTCTAGTACGGATTAACTCATCTGTCAAGGTATTGGCTAGTTCTACAGCTTCTTCTATAGTTTGGGGTCTAGCTGCCTTGACTACATGTCTAATCTCTCCAATTAATCCCCAGATATAACGGGAGATTAATACCGGTTCAGGTGATGCAAGGGTTGGTACTATCCTAGCATACTCAAAGAATGTGGTAGTTTAACCCTTACTGTCTACCCCGGTCATTCTAAGATTCAGAAACTTATTTGCTATCTGTTCCTTTTCATTGGGAGGGCAGAATTTCCTTTCTACCATATTTTTAAATTCCTCCCATTCCATGTTATAAATCTTATCACTTCCTCTTGACTGGAGGATAGTGTTCCACCATTCTAAGGCTGCGTTTTTAAACAGATTTGAAGCAAACATTATCTTATCTTCTTCAGCACATTTGCTTATTTTTAAAACGGCCTCAGTTTTCTCTATCCAGTGTAGGGCTGCAATGGGTCCTTCATTGCCCGAGAATTCTATTGGTTTACAGGACCAGAATTCTTTGTAAGAACAACCATATGGCATGGTTCTTCTTCTTTTGGGAATGGGCGCTTGAAGTATGGGTCCATTGTTCACGCTGTGTTCCAGTTCACTTGGTCGTTTACTGCTATGCTTACTTTTATTATTCGCTTCTTGAACTGTTTGAATAATAAATGGCATTGCATCTATAATTCCTTGTGCCACTATATGTTGAACGGCACTGTTATCCATTTGGTTTCCATTGTTATTGTTGTCCGGATTCTCATTAACCACGTTAATGTTACTCTGGTCATCGTTATTCAGATTATCCTGATTTTCCTCGTCGGCCATCTGAATTTTAAACAATTTACCAAATTTTAATATCACAATTAATATTTGAATATAGCCAATCATACGACACGCACTTTTAACCAAAAGCGTCGAGCATTGCGACTTTTACTCTATTTATATAGTATGCATCATTACACACTAGTACTGAAATTTAAATTACAATACTGATTGAAATGTAAAGCTACAATACTAATAGTAGGCATCCGTATTGTTTTTTTTCTTCTAACACATACACACATATATTTTATTTTATTATTATTATTATTATTACTACTACCGTTTCTGCCTTCACCTTCACTGATATGGATTCATCCAAAAATCCATATTACGCTCATCGTATTTCCATACGAGGCGTTCTCCCACCTGTCGCATTCGATCACTGCTTTCTAAAATTTACTCCCCAAAAGTCCTAAGTTCTTGAACATTTTCTGCACTCATTGGGGGTGCAGGTTCTAGGACTGGGTTTGGAAACTGGAGTACGGGTTCCTGATACGGAGGCATAGGGGCTTGGTACGGGTATGGATTCTCTAAAATTTCCCTAACATATGCATCACTAATGTTGTAGGGATCTTGAGGGTCTAACCCTGGGTAAGCTCCTAAGTTGGGCATTGGCACATTTTCCTGTATTGGGTTTTGTTGCACGTAGTCCCTAACATCGTCCCACCAGGGGTCGTAATTGTTTGGGTCTAGGGGATCTGGTGCAGGTACCCTAGGTATCTCCTCCGGGTTGTAATCAGGCATTTCTATCTGGTTTTCTACTTCCATGGGTTGGTCAGGATTTTGTGGTTGTGGTGCTTGCATTTGTTCCAGGTTTGGGTCAGCAGCAGTGGTTGCTAAAATATGGATATTAGCGATACCCCTATTGAGCATGTCCTGATTATAAGCATCAGTCTCTCTTTTTGCTGCGGCTAACACTCGCTGTTCCTGCAACTTTTTCATTCTTTTCCTACGCTCGTGCGCTCCCCTACTGAACCATCCCCTCTTTTTCTGAGGAAATGGCTCTTCAGACTGAGCCTTAAACACAAAGATTCCTTCTTCTGTGTCAGCAGAATACCCCGAGAGGGCAGGCTGAGAAGAGGAGGTGCCTTCGCTCCTAGCCGAACCAGACAGTTGACGATAGGCGTCAGAAGGTCCTTGGTCTCTCATACTGTAAACTAACAAATAGTCAGATAACACATAGCAAGAAATACAATTATACACGTATTTCCATAATTTATTTCCTAACACTTTTGTATTTCGATGTCAGCAGAACACTTCTGTGGCTGAATCAGTGGCATAGCTCTGATACCACCTTCTGTCACAACCCCCGGTCCCTAGTTCCCGGGAACGGGCGGCCGTGAGCCAGTTTCGGTGGTATCACATTTATTTATCCAATTTGGCAGCGGAAATTTTCATCAGGACCGTAGTTAGGAAATATTTAATCAGAGTAAACCACCATGTTTTATAACATTAAACATATGGGTAAAAACCCAAGTTTTCAATACACACGTTTCATAGGAACAAATCCTATTTATTTAATAAAACATCCATTTTATTCTTAGGTAACTTTATTGCCACTTTTCCAGGCCTCTAGTGCTGTCCAGCTGGCTTCTATTTGGCTTTCACATTTTGTTACCTGAAACGCGTTTTAAAAACATTTTGTCAGTGGGAAATACTGGTGAGTGAATCCCAGTTTAATCAAGTTTAAATAAAATTCACAGTGAACAGTATTGAGGGCGATCCCGCAATTACATTTGTTTCCAAGTTATATTAATTATCACCCGTTGGCACTGTCGACACCCGACTTGTGGAAATGTTACTCCTTAATCAGGTTGTAACAAATTTTGTATACAAAACCCCAACATACCCATGATAATTGTATTCTTACAAATACTCAATAATTGTCATTCGCATGGAAAAGTATGTAAGGTTTTGTAAAAACATTTAACAAAAAGAGGATTACTCACAAAAATGAGCATATAAAAAGAAGATTAACTCACAAAAATGAGTACATAATAAGAAGGATCACTCACATTGCTGTTTTAGGTTATTCTTTAGGGTTTCTTGGTAAATATCTATAATTTACACAAATGCACGTGTGTTAGTATAATAACCCATTTTAACATTAGTAATACCCTCCCCGACACGGTATTCCAACGACTACGTCGGGCAGAACCACGACAGCCGTTACGGAACCCTAGATCAATCGGGCAGCGTATCTAATACATCTCCAGGGGTTATAATACTTACATCGTAGCAGAACCTCGCTATTTTAGGGGGTATAATGCCCGGGTATAGTAACGCCACTACAGAAAATTAAGAAAGAAAGAAAGATTTGAGCGAGACGGACTGAAGGCCGTTGCCTTCTATTTATAGGGCTGTAATCGCACTTTCTCGCGGCCCGCGTGAAGAACAGGCCAAGCTTACGCGGCCCGCGTCAACGCTGGGTCAACGCGTAGCTTGGCTGGGTCAGCGTATAGGTCCGCCACGATGATGACACGTGTCATCACCGGGCTGCGCCACCATTTGAGACACTCGCGGCCCGCGTTAACTAATGGAATCTCTTATGCGGCCCGCGTCAACTAAAGAATTCAGCGGAGTCCGGTTACACCTTCATACGGCCCGCGTTAAGTTGAGGTGAGGTCCTACGCGGCCCGCCTCAGCTTAATAATTATTGTTTTTAATTTATTTTATATATTATATTCTAATTTGGGCTCGGTTTTCACATACGGGTTGCATATAAAGACATATTGATATATTTAAAGATATATTAGGGTGTCAGGAATATTATGAGGGTGTCGGTTTTACCGAGGGTTGTTATATCCTCCCCACCTTGTTTTAGAGCTCGTCCTCGAGATCTATTGGAACAAGTGTGGATATTTCTTTTGCATTTCTGATTCAAGTTCCCATGTATATTCAGGTCCTCTTTTGGAGTCCCATTTCACTTTGACCCAGAACTAATCTCTCATGCTTGAGATTCTTAATTTTTCTATCTTCAATCTGTAGAGGCCTCTCTACAAATTTGAGTTGTTCATTAACCTCTATATCTTTGTGAGGTACTACGAGTGATTCATCAGCTAGGCACTTTTTGAGATTAGATACATGAAATACATCATGTATTCCTACCATTTCCTCTGGCAGTTGTAGCTGATAGGCTACAGGTCCTATTCTTTTAAGAATTTTAAAAGGTCCAATATACCTGGGACTTAGCTTTCCTCTTTTGATGAATCTTACCACTCCTTTCTAGGGAGAGACTTTCAATAATACTTTATCTCCCACTTGAAATTCTAATGGTTTGCGTCTGTTATCGGCATAACTCTTTTGTCGATCACGTGCTGTTTTCAGTCGTTCCTTGACTTGAATGATTTTATCAGTTGTTTCTTGTACTATCTCGGGTCCAGATAATTGTTTTTCCCCAATTTCTGCCCAACAGACTGGGGTTCTACACTTTCGTCCATAAAGTGCTTCGAATGGTGCAGCATTGATACTTGTGTGATAACTGTTATTATAAGAAAATTCTATTAAAGGTAAGTGTTCGTCCCAATTACCTCCAAAATCAATTACACAAGCTCTAAGCATGTCCTCCATTGTCTGAATTGTCCTTTCGCTTTGTCCGTCCGTTTGAGGATGATAAGCTGTGCTTAGATTTATCCTGGTTCCCATTGCTTTTTGGAAACTTGACCAAAAATGAGAAGTAAAACGGCTATCTCTATCGGAAACAATTGATAAAGGAATGCCATGTAAAGAAACGATTTCATTTACATACAATTTAGCTAATTGTTCCATACTAAAGGTTTCCTTCATTGGTAAGAAATGAGCTGACTTGGTTAACCTATCTACAATCACCCAGATTGTATCATTACCTTTCCTTGTTTTAGGCAAATTGGTAACAAAATCCATTGTTATCAATTCCCATTTCCAAACTGGTATTTCTAATTGTTGTAACAAACCTGAGGGTTTCTGATGTTCAGCTTTAACTTGTGAGCAAGTTAAACATTTAGAAACATAAGCTGCTACATCCTTTTTCATTCCTATCCACCAGAAATTTTTCCTTAAATCCTGGTACATTTCACTTCCTGGATGCATCGTATATTTAGACTTATGAGCTTCTTCTAATATACGGTGACGTAAATTTCCTAATTTAGGTATCCACATTCTCTTTTTATGGAACCTCCAAATTCCATCTGTTCCTTGTTCTAATTCCTTAATCATTCCCTTTAATTTTTCAGTATCCTCCTTGATTACTGATTCTTGTGCTTTTCTAATCTGATTGTTTAAATCTACTTGTAGATTTAATTTAGGAGAACGTACCCTTTTTGGCTTTTCATGATACTTTCGACTTAAAGCATCAGCCACCACATTGGCTTTTCCTGCATGATACTGATAATCACTGATGTGGAAAAAGTAGTTCAACTAATTAAACTAAAATTACCCTAAATTAAGACTCAAGTAATAAAAATCTAGACTCCTAAACCTGACTAAACTACTCACCGGCAAGTGTACCGGTCGACTCTAGCACAGAAAAGTAAGTCCGGATGTCGAACCCACAAGGACTCTATGAATTACGTTAACGACTCAATTAAGACTAAATACTGACACGACTAACAAATATTGTGTTTGGGGGGGGGGGTTTGCTAAAATCCTAAAATTATCATTAAATTGAAATTAACTAAAATACGCACGAAGATCTAGGGTTTTGATTCAGATGAGATTAAAGACTACCTAGACATGAATCCGGTTTGACAATGAATGGACTTTTAACGGTTTTATTGTTGTATGGAGCCGGGATCGTAAAATGCTAAACCTTAAGGTATTTCAATGCTAAGACTTCCCGACCCTTCTCAGGAAGAAACCTAGGAAACCCTACAAGGCTGTTATGATTACCGACTGTTAGATTTCCTCTCAGTTCTCTAACGATTCTAAAAGTGCCCTAATATGACTATCTACCTCTCAGCGCGATAATCTAAGGCAATTCTAGGTTCTGACTTGGTTTACTAGACACAACTGCAATTAGGGAATTAACCTTGACTTCTCTCAAAATCTAATTTAGCTATATACTGCACCGCGACCTAATAACTAACTCGAGCCTCTCAGCGACAAGTTAAGCAGAATACTTACTTCTAATTATATTTTAGTTACTGTTTCTAAGGCTATCGGCCGATTTACCCAAAGATTACCCGAACCCGCAAGGATGCAAATAATCAACACAGACCCATCTTGTGATAAAGACCGTCACTAAGATCTATGTGAAACAGCAAGTAATCTACAATCAAAGGTAAATACGCATGTGCACCAAATCAGAAACTCTAGAACACGTTACTTTAAAAATCAATCCATAGTCTAACAAATAAAAACCGTTAAAAGATCCAAACAATAATTAAACCATCATCTAGTCTAGGTAGTTACGAAGATCTAGCCAAGAAACATCATGTCTAACGAAAACAAATCAGTTTCAAAACAAGAATTCATGATTAAAGTAACAAAACGCGAAAATAGTGAAAAACGGGAGGTAAGACCCGAGTTATCTTCTTTCCTACGCTCCGTGCTTCGATCCTATGATTCTTCCAAGCTCGAACGCCTCGAAAACCTTCAAAATCTGCTCTGGAATTCGCCCTAGGGTTCTTGGTTCGTGTGTTGTGTTTCAATGATGATAAAATTAAGCTTTTATACGAAACCCTAGCGACCAGTAGATCAGGCACGTTAGTTACACCAGTCGCGTAGCGCGACTGGTTGAGTCCATGTGCTCGCGCTACGCGAGCGCTTCCCAGTCAACGAAAAGTCAAGGCTTTGCAGTGGTGTAGCGTGACTGAAAAGGAGTTCTCTCTCGCGCTACGCGAGTGGGACTTTTTCACAGTAGGTTGCTTCCAAAAACTAGTCCCATCCTCCAAAAACCTTGAAATTTATTCTAACACTTTTGTGTATTGATCCATGACTTGACATTCGACATTTCAGCTCGGTTTTGCTCCAATTCCAGCATTTTTGTGTATCACGACCTGGAAAAAGCAATAAAGATCAATAGCACGCAATTCTAACCTAAACTAAACTAAAAATAACGATAAAATATACAAACTATACACGATAAAAGTATGTATTTTGCAATACATCAAATATCCCCACACTTACTCTTTTTTCGTCCCCGAAAAAGAATTATGCAACGGAATCATAAACAAACAAACACTCGGGCCGAAAATCATAGGTATACTTAATTAAAACCAAGACTTGCGTTAGCTGCGATTGCAGATATGTTGATCCACTTTAAACCCGAATTTAATCCTAAACCCTTATCATGTAAATTTAGTTCAAGTGCGGTCAGTCTACCTAGGGTCTCACACTAGAATCAACAGTCCACCTACTCCCAACTCAAGCTTATAGGGCTAAAAGAACGATCATTTGACCAATTCCTAACCGTTTTATACCAAGATAAAGAGAGTTTGACATCAAATCTAATTTTTTTCTTTTTCTCTTTTTTTTTTCTTTTCTAGCTTGCTTTTTCTTTCTTTTTTTTTTTTTTTTTTCCAAATCATGAGTCTAGACGATGCTTTCCCTAACCCAGCGGTATTCCGACTGTAGAGTCACTATCCCCAATCACAGATTACATAGGTTTCGGTACTTTTATTCGGCAAGTCGATTTCACACATCCCAGAGGCATTCCGGCTGTAGAGTCGCTATCCCCAACCACAGATTACATAGGCCTGTGTTACTTTCATTTAGTTTCTAGCTCATTTTTATTCTATTTTTTTTTCAGCGAGATATGACAAAAAACTCTAACTATCTTAGCTTATAACGGCACCCCTTATACTATTTTTGCCAGTTTTAGTTTCCCATATTTCCCAGGCGAGAACCCACTAGCAAACCGACAATTAAGGTATATTAACTCAAAGGGACTTAGAACCAAAACCCGGGCCTACCCACATATCCCTAACTAGACGCAAGCTTGATTTATTACGATCTCATATTATTATTATTCAAACCCGAGCAATCATTTGTTTTTTCTATCATTTTCCGTTCAAAAATGCAAACTTCTTTATATTTCGAAAGACATTTTCTGATTTTTCAATTTTTTTTTTATTTTTCAATTTTTTAATTTTTTTGGATTTTTATAATTACGACTCGATTATTTACATGTACTCCCATCCCCACACTTAGAGATTGCATTGTCCCTAATGCAAGAACGAGAATACGACTCAAAACTAACTAACGACTACTAAATAAATAACGAACTAACGAAATAAAAAATAATAAATACAACAACAAAAGGGAAACGACTTAGCTGATATGTGAGACTGTCAAAGTGCCAGTCATTTCCACATAAGCACTCCAATTCGGAACGCGCTCAGCAAACAATTCAACCTCGGACACGCGAACGAAAGCGGCTAACATAATCACCTATCAAACAACGAACAACCTACCAACATGCCATCATATATATGTCTATCAAAATAACAGCATAAGTTGTTCTTCAAACCAACCCATCCTACCCAACCAGTTTAACGTGTATCAATATCAAGTACAGACCAAACAAACTAGGATGAAAACAGCAATAAAGAAAAATAAACATCAAAAGATATCATCAGCTGCTGCTCATCCTCCTGTACTCCATCCACAGTCTCTAGCCACTGTCTGTCTCGTGGCTACTCGCCTCATAAACCTGATAAGTAGAATCAGAACCTGCCGGTGCACCATGTCCCCTGTGTAGTAGCTCAATCATGCGCTCCAGTCTGTCAAATCTCTGCTCCACATAGCCAGAGAATGACTCTAAAGTAAGGGGAACTGGTAATGGAACTCTCCTCTCAGCCTGCTGTGCCGGCTGTACCGGTGACTGTGGCGGCTGCTGAACACCCGACGGTCCTGCCTCCTGCTGAGGCTCAACTACCTCTACCGGTCCTCTCTGTCGTGGCTGAACAGGTGGGCCCTCTCTAAGCGGCTCCCAGCCGTACGGTGCCTCCCACGATGCTATTCCTGCCTTCTGCAGGTCCTCTAACCCAAAGATCGCAGTAGTCGGCCCCCTATGTAAGAACTCAGGTCGATATACATCTAAAACCCCCAAATGTGATGCAATCCTAGTAATGTAGGGGCCCATATCCAACCTAGCTCTATTGCCACCTCTCCTACCTCGACTAATCGAGTCTACCAAAACGGTGGCTAAATTAAACTCTCGCCTCTGAACCCTACACATCAACACAAACAACTCAATCCAGTTGGCCTTATTCTCCCCTGATTTCCTACCTACCAACGCCGTCGCCAACAACCTCAGCACATACCTATATATCGGATTCCTAACCGTAGAAATCAGATTTGTCTGGCCAAACTTCGTATCCGATATCGACTCCCAGAACGCCTTCAACTCTCTTTTCCCCACACTAAACTTCCTATTCTCCGAATACGCACCCCTCAGACAGGTCGTAAACTCGGGCCTCCTAACCTCCTCCTCAGTATATAACCCCGAGATAATAGCAAACCTAGGTACGTTCATCTCATAAACCTTCCTACCAAAACTAAACGACAACGCGTTTCCCTGCTCAAACTTACCCTCCTTATGATACCACGTGCTGTGGAACTCTAACACAAGCTCTACGTACTGTGGCTCAATGCAGTTCATCGCATCTATCAACCTCTCTCCTAACAAATCTCTAACCTCCAGCTCAGCTCCTATCTCACCCAACCATTCCCAGTGTATTATCCTATGCTGAAGCAAACCCATTTTCTTAAACTTATTGAACTTGTCCCCTTCATAAGTATCCTCTTCAAACTTAAGGATCGGATGATTTACTGCCCTATTCATCAACTCATCCGGAATAAAATTGTATGACGTCGAATACTCGATTTTCCTTAAGTTGGGATCATCCTCAGCAATCTGTATAATGGGCGTTTCGACTACCGGATCTTGTCCCGGTGCCGTTTGCCCCGCAGCCCTTTTCCTGGCGCGACCCGCTCGTGAACTACTCGCCATATCTGCAAAACAATTAATATTCAAGACAAAACAAGCAGATCATCAGTAATAACAAACTATTTTTGGATTTTTAGATTTTTTTTAATTTTTTTTTTGGATTTTTTTTTTATATTTCTGTACAGTCGAACAATGGCCGTATAGCATTTCTTTCGCGGCCGTTATCCGATACAAGTGACTTTTACGCATATCGGGTCGAAAATCGAATCAACTTCGCCCGAATGGAGATTGAGTACGAGCAAAGTGATCCGATTGTCAAGCGATGTACATTGCGCAAATCGACACTGGACAAGACTCTACGACGACTCGACAAACTAAAGACGACACTAGACGCAAACTTGACGCAAAAAACGCAAAAAACGCAACATTTACCCCCTTCCGGCACCTTGCTCGCCCTCGAGCACTCCCAAGTGCCGAAAGTAATACAATCCCAAAGTGTGGAAACAATGGATGCGGCGCGCGTGGTTTTGATGAAAAATTTCATTTTTTGTGAAACGTCGCGCGTCACATCCCCACACTTGAGTTATATTCTATCCGCACAAATGTAGACGTCCAAATAGCTTTATCAATAAAACACGGACAAAACCATCCCACCCGTAGAAACTCTCAAACCCCCGACCTCACACCGCTCAAATCAATCAACTTGCCAAAGCCAACCCATTCCACCCGCATCCGTGCACTATTGGACAAGCACATACAAAACACTAACACAATGGACGTCACCCGACTAACTACTCACTGCAGACTCGACATAAACACAACGATTCAGCTAACTAACATAAACAAGGACTCGACACTACGGACTCGACTCGATTAACTAGAAAGTAAGCCAGAAACGCATACCTGAAGTGAAGCTTAATCGGAAAATGAAAGAGACGGTGAACAGCTGTGTGGAGTTGGTCAATTGAAGGTGTGGTGGCGATGGAGGTTGAACGGTGTTGAACAGGTGGTGGGGGTGGATGATGACCGGAGTTGGGGGATTGGTGGTTGGTGGACGGTCGTAGGTGGGTGGTTTGCGGAGGGCTGGGGTGAAGGTAGGTCGGCGATGGGTGGTTTGGGAGTTGTGGTGGGTAACCGGAGGTGGGGGGATGGGGGGTAATCGGCGGTGGGTTTGGATAAGGAACGAGAAAGGGGATTGTGAATTTGGGGAAAAGTTGTTTTAGGGTTTTAATTATTTTTTTCTGGTAGCTGAAGTCACTCGCGTAGCGCGAGTGATATGTGACTCGGTGTGGCGCTACGCTAGTGTACGGGTCAGGCGGAAAGGTTCAAAGGTTCAATATGGTAACGGTTCAAAGCTGCAAATGAACCCCGAAGGGCTCGCGTAGCGCGAGTGAGAGACTGTACCCGTCGCGCTACGCGACTGGGCATTTTGGACAGTAGGTTCGTGAAAATTTTGATTTCATGCCTTAGAAAAATTTTGAGGTTTTACCAACCCATTCCCAAGTCATCCCAAAATTTTTTCTAAGTATGGGACTTACCTGAGACCTCGTTTTCTTCAAATTTCCAGCTCCTCAAGGCACGTTTCCTGCAAAATTTCTCAAACACACACAAGACACAAAAACAAAAACTACGAAAAACACAAGAAAAACGCAATTTACAAACGGTACAAACTCTACAAACGGAACCTTACGCAATTACTGTTCGGCGAAGGTGGGTGGGTCCTCTAGAGGAATTTCTTCCTCTTCGGTAGCATCAATTGGACCTCCCAAGTAATGTTTCAAGCGGTGGCCGTTCACCTTCCAAACTCCCTTATCGACTTCATCGTAAAGCTCAACCGTGCCGTACGGAAACACTTGTTTAACCACGTACGGTCCATTCCACCTTGATTTCAATTTACCTGCTATCAATTTCAAACGGGAATTGAACAAGAGTACCTTGTCACCTACCTTAAACTCCTTCAATCCTCGTAACCTTCGATCATGCAATGCCTTTGATTTTTCCTTGATACTCCAAGATCTTTCATATGCGGCATCCCTCAAAGCTTCCAATTCGTGAATTTGGAAGAACCTCCTCCTTGCGGCTTCGGTAAGGTCAAGGTTCACGGTTTTCAACGCCCATAACGCCCTATGTTCTAATTCAACCGGAAGATGGCAAGCTTTGCCATATACGATCATAAAGGGTGTGGTGCCTAACGGTGTCTTATAGGCGGTACGGAATGCCCATAATGTGTCGTCGAGCTTTTCCGACCAATCCTTCCTACTTTTTCCTACCGTTTTCTCTAGGATTCTCTTCACCCCTCGGTTAGCATTCTCTACTTGGCCACTAGTTTGCGGGTGGTACGCGGTGGAAAGGCGATGAGTGACACCGTAACGCGCAAGTGCCTTTTCCATGGCGGAATTGCAAAAATGCGTGCCACGGTCACTTATTATAGCTTTAGGGATCCCGAAACGTGTAAACAACTTCTTGAGAAATCTCACCACCACTCGGGCATCATTGGTGGGCAAAGCTTGAGCTTCAACCCACTTAGAAACGTAGTCAATGGCCACGAGGATGTACCTATTCCCACTAGATGACGGGAAAGGTCCCATGAAATCTATGCCCCATACGTCGAAGACTTCCAATACTTGGATGGGATTTTGAGGCATTTCATCCTTGGATGAGATGTTGCCGGTACGTTGGCAACGATCACAAGTCCTAACGAACTCTACGGCATCCTTAACTACCGTCGGCCAATAAAACCCACTATCGAAAACTTTTTGTGCCGTCACATATGCTCCGTGATGGCCCCCGGTTAAACCTTCATGCACATGCCTAAGGATGTCTAAACCATCCTCCTTTGAGACGCATCTCCTAAGCACTCTATCTCCACCTATCCTAAAGAGGTAAGGGTCGTCCCAAATGTACTTCCTAGCCTCCCTAAGAAGCTTTTTCTTTTGTTGGAAAGACATACCCCTCACAAGATCTCCGGTGGCCAAATAATTTGCCAAATCCGAAAACCATGGCAAACCCTCTACCTCGGCACTCACAAAATCTATGGTTTCGTGGGGAAAGGTATCTCCTATGGTATCCTCACGAACTTCCTCTCTCTTAGGGTCCTCTAACCGTGACAAGTGGTCGGCGGCCACATTTTCCGCTCCCTTTTTATCCTTAATTTCTATGTCGAACTCGGAGAGCAAAAGAATCCATCTAATAAGACGCGGCTTTGCGTCTTTCTTTTGAAACAGAAATCGCAAAGCGGAATGGTCGGTGAACACGGTGGTTTTAGAAAGCACGAGATATGAGCGAAACTTGTCAAACGCAAACACTACGGCTAAGAGTTCCTTTTCCGTCGTGGTATAGTTCTCTTGAGCATCGTTCAGAGTTTTGCTCGCGTAGTAAATCGGATGAAAGTGTTTATCGACTCTTTGACCTAGGACCGCACCTACAGCATAATCGCTTGCGTCACACATGAGCTCGAAAGGTAAACTCCAATTGGGCGAAACAAGTATCGGGGCACTAACAAGTTTTTCTTTCAAGAAGTCGAACGCCTTGATGCACTCCTCGTCGAAGACAAAAGGTACATCCTTCTCTAAAAGCCTAGTCATCGGGCGTGTGATTTTGGAAAAATCCTTTATAAAACGCCTATAAAAGCCCGCATGACCCAAAAAGCTCCTAACGGACTTAACACTAGTAGGTGGAGGCAATCTACTTATTGTATCTATCTTGGCCCTATCCACCTCTATTCCCTCTCTCGACACCTTGTGTCCTAGCACTATCCCCTCCGTCACCATAAAGTGACACTTCTCCCAATTCAGCATAAGATTTGTCTCTATGCACCTCTTAAGCATCCTATCAAGATTAGAAAGACATTGGTCGAAAGTGGTGCCATAAACCGAGAAGTCATCCATGAAAACTTCCATGGAGGTCTCAAGCATGTCTTGGAATATGGCTACCATGCACCTTTGGAAAGTTGCTGGAGCGTTGCATAACCCGAAAGGCATGCGGCGATACGCATAAGTGCCGTAAGGGCATGTGAATGTCGTTTTATCTTGATCCTCCGGGGCGATGGGGATCTGAAAATAACCCGAAAATCCATCGAGAAAACAATAGAATTGTTGACCCGCTAGACGCTCCAACATTTGGTCAATGAATGGTAAGGGGAAGTGATCTTTCCGGGTGGCGTCGTTTAATTTTCGATAATCTATGCATACACGCCAACCGGTAACGGTACGGGATGGGATTAACTCGTTCTTTTCATTCATGATCACCGTCATCCCACCCTTTTTTGGGACGACTTGGGTCGGGCTAACCCATGGTGAATCGGAAATGGGGTAAATTACCCCGGCATCTAACAACTTAAGAACCTCTTTCTTAACAACCTCTTGCATGTTCGGATTAAGGCGCCTTTGAGGTTGCACCACCGGCTTATAGTCATCTTCCATGAGTATTCGGTGGGTGCAATAGGCGGGGCTTATGCCCTTGATATCCGAAAGGCGCCATGCAATAGCTTCCCTATTCACTCTCAACACCTCTAACAACCTACCCTTCTCTCCCTCCTCTAACTTAGATGAAATAATGACGGGATTCTCAGAACCCTCACCTAAGAAAGCATACTCTAAGTGGGATGGGAGGACCTTGAGTTCTAAAGGGGCGGGTTTCTCTATAGGAGTACTTTCACTCTCGCTCTTAATTTCACTCAATTCTAGCACTTCGGGAACCCACTCGTCCTCGTCTACCTCTTTTCTCTCACTAACACTCTCCTCTACCTTCTCAACTACCTCCTCTATCCTACTCTCGACTAGGTCGGCTCCACTAATGTAGTCAAAGCAATGGTCAACACAAGATAAGAAAGACTCTATGAAATAGACCGAATGACAAGGACTACTAAGATCGTCGGAACCACTAGGGTGTTCCATGGAGCGTGCTATCTCGAAAGTCACCCTCTCCTCGCCGACTTGAAGTGTGATTTTCCCGTCGAAGACATCGATGATGGCCTTGGCGGTACACAAGAATGGGCGTCCTAGAATGATGGGAACCTTTTCGTCGGCTTCCATATCAAGAACGACAAAGTCTACGGGGAAGACGAACTTATCCACTTTGACTAGAAGGTTTTCAATAATGCCTCGTGGATACTTAACGGACCTATCGGCTAGCGACAAAGACATGCGTGTAGGTGACAACTCTCCTAGACCTAACCTCTCATACAAAGAATATGGCATTAGGTTTATACTCGCTCCTAGGTCGGCTAGGGCCCTACACTCGGTATCACTCCCAAACAAGCATGGGATGGTAAAAAGGCCCGGATCCGTCAATTTTTCCGGAACCTTGTTCAACACTACGGCGGAACATCCTCCACTAAGGGGGATGTTAGAAACCTCTCCTAACCTATCCTTGCGTTTTAGAAGGTCTTTTAGGAATTTTGCATATTTCGGCATTGATTGAAGAGCTTCTATAAAAGGAAGGTTGATCCTAAGCTGCTTGAAGATTTCTAAAAATTTTCCGTACTCTTTGGAATAGGTTTGATTTCTCAGGCGGGACGGAAAAGGAGCACGGGAAATATCAACAGTCGGTGAAGGAACAACTTGGACGGGTCTCTTTCCTACACTCTTCTCACTCGAAGGCGCCCCGGTGTGTGCGGTACTTGCTGGGATTAACCTAGGTTGCACTTTACTGGGCGCCTCCATCTCAATCTCTTCATCTACAGGCTCTTCCTCTTCTATCTCTACGGTCTCGGGTCTCACTACCTCTCCTAAGGTCCTACCACTACGGGTTGAAATTGCCTTCAAAGAACCAGATGGGTTGGGCTTTGTGTTGCCCGAGAAGTGACCGGGAGGTTGTTCTTGCAGCTGGCGTGCAATATCCCCAACTTGTCTTTGAAGGTCTAGGAAACTAGAATGATTGTTCTTTAGGAGAGTGGCGTGGTCCTCTAAGGTACGTTGGGTAGCTTGGTCCTTAACCAATAATTGGGAAAGAAGGTCCTCTATCCTAGACAAACTACCCCCTGACCCCTCACTCTTGGGTTGAACCTCTTGGTTTGACCCCTCACCTCTAAACTGCCCCCCTGAACCTGAACTAGCAAATTGACCTGTTTGACCCGACCCCCCACTAGAATAAAAACCTGGCCCCCTACTTTGGTATTGACCTGACGGAAAACCAGGGGGGTTACCTGAGGAGCGATAATTATTAGCACGCCAATTAGGGTTACTATTGTTGAACGGGTTAGTTGGACCCCTATTTTGACCTGCTAAATACTCGACCTGCTCTAGTGTGATGGTTGGGCAATCTATGGTGTCATGTCCCCCTCTACAAACCTCGCATCTATCTACCTTCTTCTTAATTTCTAGCAACTCTTTGGTGATATAGTCAAGCTGAGATATTACCTTTGAGTCTGAAACGACTTGATTCACTCCTCGAGAGGATGAGGAGGTAACCACAGGATTGGAATTCCTGCCGGTAGCACTATGATCTATATCAGCATGAGCGAAGCTCTCAAAGAGGTCGTTGCAGTCAGCCACAGTTTTCTTTCCCATTAGGTGGCCTCCTGCGGATGTGTCGAATCGGGCCTTGCACTCAGGGGTAAGACCATTATAAAATTTTTCTACTAAGGCCCAATCCGACAGTCCATGTTGGGAACAACGCGAGAGCAATGTTTGAAATCTCTCCCATGCTAAGTGATAAGGTTCGTCAGGCTCCATTCTGAAGGAATGGATCTGATCTCGAAGGCGGGATGCCTTCGCAGGTGGGAAATACTTAGCAAGGAAGGCATCTCTAAGTCCAGCCCAAGTGGTGTAAGTACCTGCCGGCTGCGAATCAAGCCAGGTGGCTGCGCGGCCAGCAAGCGAAAAGGGGAAGACTTGGAGATAGCGGGCATCAAGATTCACACCTTCGATACCGAAGGTGCTACACAGACGGGTGAGACGGTTGATATGTGCTGGCGCGTCTTCATCATCACGACCGTGAAACTGACAAGAGTTGTTAATGGCAGTCATGATGTATGAAGGAATTTGCCAAGACTTATCATTGGTGATTTCAGGGAGGGTGATGGGTGAGTTTGCGGTAAAACCCGCGGTGGAACGTTGGTGGACAGTTTGGTTTTCGGCCATTTGGTGAACTGGTGGTGGACTAGGGTGACGGGAGGGTGGTGGGGAATTGTGGGGTGATGACTTAGGGGTAAAGTCGAAGTTCGGTGGTTTAGATGGAAGTGTAGAGTCAGAAAGGGCTGAAGATGAAGTTGGGGGTTTTCGAACCTGAGGGATTGGTGTGCAGACGGAAGACTTGTCAATTGGTGGCTTCACTGGTCCCTGCGAACGCGTGTGGGGCATGAACTGCAAAACCAAGAATAAAACAAGTAAGTCAACTCCAATAAAAGACTCAAAGAAATACGAAAAATAAGACACTAAAATGACTAAGACTCCTACGACTCACAAACACACAAAAGCACGTAACGAATCAGTTGAAGCCCACATTAAGCAATTAACGCAATTGCCAAGAGTCCCCGGCAACGGCGCCAAAAACTTGATGTGGAAAAAGTAGTTCAACTAATTAAACTAAAATTACCCTAAATTAAGACTCAAGTAATAAAAATCTAGACTCCTAAACCTGATTAAACTACTCACCGGCAAGTGTACCGGTCGACTCTAGCACAGAAAAGTAAGTCCGGATGTCGAACCCACAAGGACTCTATGAATTACGTTAACGACTCAATTAAGACTAAATACTGACACGACTAACAAATATTGTGTTTGGGGGGGGGGGTTTGCTAAAATCCTAAAATTATGATTAAATTGAAATTAACTAAAACACGCACGAAGATCTAGGGTTTTGATTCAGATGAGATTAAAGACTACCTAGACATGAATCCGGTTTGACAATGAATGGACTTTTAACGGTTTTATTGTTGTATGGAGCCGGGATCGTAAAATGCTAAACCTTAAGGTATTTCAATGCTAAGACTTCCCGACCCTTCTCAGGAAGAAACCTAGGAAACCCTACAAGGCTGTTATGATTACCGACTGTTAGATTTCCTCTCAGTCCTCTAACGATTCTAAAAGTGCCCTAATATGACTATCTACCTCTCAGCGCGATAATCTAAGGCAATTCTAGGTTCTGACTTGGTTTACTAGACACAACTGCAATTAGGGAATTAACCTTGACTTCTCTCAAAATCTAATTTAGCTATATACTGCACCGCGACCTAATAACTAACTCGAGCCTCTCAGCGACAAGTTAAGCAGAATACTTACTTCTAATTATATTTTAGTTACTGTTTCTAAGGCTATCGGCCGATTTACCCAAAGATTACCCGAACCCGCAAGGATGCAAATAATCAACACAGACCCATCTTGTGATAAAGACCGTCACTAAGATCTATGTGAAACAGCAAGTAATCTACAATCAAAGGTAAATACGCATGTGCACCAAATCAGAAACTCTAGAACACGTTACTTTAAAAATCAATCCATAGTCTAACAAATAAAAACCGTTAAAAGATCCAAACAATAATTAAACCATCATCTAGTCTAGGTAGTTACGAAGATCTAGCCAAGAAACATCATGTCTAACGAAAACAAATCAGTTTCAAAACAAGAATTCATGATTAAAGTAACAAAACGCGAAAATAGTGAAAAACGGGAGGTAAGACCCGAGTTATCTTCTTTCCTACGCTCCGTGCTTCGATCCTATGATTCTTCCAAGCTCGAACGCCTCGAAAACCTTCAAAATCTGCTCTGGAATTCGCCCTAGGGTTCTTGGTTCGTGTGTTGTGTTTCAATGATGATAAAATTAAGCTTTTATACGAAACCCTAGCGACCAGCAGATCAGGCACGTTAGTTACACCAGTCGCGTAGCGCGACTGGTTGAGTCCATGTGCTCGCGCTACGCGAGCGCTTCCCAGTCAACGAAAAGTCAAGGCTTTGCAGTGGTGTAGCGTGACTGAAAAGGAGTTCTCTCTCGCGCTACGCGAGTGGGACTTTTTCACAGTAGGTTGCTTCCAAAAACTAGTCCCATCCTCCAAAAACCTTGAAATTTATTCTAACACTTTTGTGTATTGATCCATGACTTGACATTCGACATTTCAGCTCGGTTTTGCTCCAATTCCAGCATTTTTGTGTATCACGACCTGGAAAAAGCAATAAAGATCAATAGCACGCAATTCTAACCTAAACTAAACTAAAAATAACGATAAAATATACAAACTATACACGATAAAAGTATGTATTTTGCAATACATCAATCACTAATTAACTCCATCCAGCGTCTCTGTCTCATATTCAACTCTTTTTGCCCGAAGACATATCTTAAACTCTTATGATCCGTGAATATGGTAAACTTACTACCATAAAGATAATGTCTCCAAATCTTATGGGCAAAAATTATGGCTCCTAATTCCAAATCATGGGTCGAATAATTTTCTTCATGACTCTTAAGCTGTCTAGATGCATAAGCTATAACCTTTTGACGTTGCATTAATACGCATCCATAACCTAACTTAGAAGCGTCACAAAAGACTACAAAGTCTTCAGTTCCTTCTGGTAACGCTAGTATCGGTGTATGGGTTAATCTTTGCTTAAGAATTCTAAAGGCTTCTTCTTGTTTTGGTCCCCATTCAAACTTAACAGATTTACAGGTTAACTTAGTTAAAGGAATGGCTATTCTAGAAAAATCTCGGATAAATCTTCTATAATAACCGGCCAATCCTAAGAAACTTCTAACCTCAGTTGGTGACTCTGGGGTTTTCCATTTGGTAATTGCCTCGATTTTTGTTGGGTCTACATGAATTCCTTCATGGTTAACTAAATGTCCGAGAAATTGTACTTGTTCTATCCAAAACTCACATTTTGAAAATTTAGCATAAAGCTTTTCCTTTCTCAATAAACTTAAAAGTAAGTGCAAGTGTTTTGCATGCTCTTCTTTACTTTTAGAGTAAATTAGAATATCATCTATGAAAACAATTATGAATTTATCCAAATATGGCTTACATATTCGGTTCATCATGTCCATAAATGCGGCTGGGGCATTGGTTAAACCAAATGGCATGACAGTAAATTCATAATGACCATACCTTGTTCTGAATGCGGTTTTAGGAATGTCCTCTTCCTGTACTTTTAATTGATGATATCCTGATCTTAAATCGATTTTAGAGAAAAATCGAGCTCCTTGAAGTTGATCAAACAAATCATCGATTCTTGGTAATGGATACCGGTTCTTAATCGTGACTTTGTTCAATTCACGGTAGTCAATGCACAAACGCATTGATCCGTCCTTCTTTTTGACAAATAAAATTGGTGCTCCCCATGGTGATGAGCTTGGCTGTATAAATCCTTTCTCCAACAATTCGTCTAATTGTTTCTTTAGTTCTTGCATTTCAGCGGGTGCCAAACGATAAGGTGCTTTGGCAATCGGTGCTGTCCCTGGTAACAGGTGAATTCTGAATTCAACTTCCCTGTCTGGCGGTAGTCCTTGCAATTCTTCTGGAAAGACATCTGAAAATTGGGACACTACTGGAATGTCTTTTAATTCTTTTCCTTTAGTGTTAGTGATTATAGAAATCAAATACACTATAGATCCTTTCCTTATACAACTTGCAGTTTTCATCGCAGAGATGAATTTAGTGGGTCTAGATGGCTTATCTCCTTTAATTGTGATCTTTTCACCTCTTGGAGATTTTATCTGTATTGACTTTTGATCACATAAGATATTTGCTTTATTGGCTATTAACCAATCCATTCCTAATACGACATCAAATCCTACCAGATTCATTGGGTAAAGGTTTGCAATAAATTTTTGATTAAAAATTTCTATTCTTGCTCCCTGCAAGATTTCAGAAATTCTAACGGTTTCTCCATTTGCGGTTTCTACTAAACATTCTTGTGGTAGTTTAGTTAATGATTGATTTAGGAGTTTGCAAAATGAAGTATTAATAAAACTTTGGTTGGCACCAGAGTCAAATAATACTTTAGCAAAAATATCATTAACTAAAAAGGTACCAGCAATTACATCTGGAATCATCCTGGCTTCATCTGCAGTTAAAACGAATGCTCTAGCATTTTTAGTATTCTTGTTGTTTGCAGCTGGAGTCAATTTTGGGCAGTTTGTCTTAGTATGACCTTTTTCTCCACAGTTGTAGCACATTCCATTACTGGCTTTTCTTCTGCAATTTTCTTCCTTGTGTCCTGGCGCCTTACAGTAATTGCAGTAAGTAGAGCATCTTCCAGAATGCTTCTTCTTGCAGTTCCTGCAGTATCGTGCAGAGGTAGAACTTATATTTCTACGGTTGGAATTCCCAGAACGGAATTCTTGGGTAAGCCTTTGGGTTAGGTTTCTCCTCTGGTCTTCTTCTCTAGTACGGATTAACTCATCTGTCAAGGTATTGGCTAGTTCTACAGCTTCTTCTATAGTTTGGGGTCTAGCTGCCTTGACTACATGTCTAATCTCTCCAATTAATCCCCAGATATAACGGGAGATTAATACCGGTTCAGGTGATGCAAGGGTTGGTACTATCCTAGCATACTCAAAAAATGTGGTAGTTTAACCCTTACTGTCTACCCCGGTCATTCTAAGATTCAGAAACTTATTTGCTATCTGTTCCTTTTCATTGGGGGGGCAGAATTTCCTTTCTACCATATTTTTAAATTCCTCCCATTCCATGTTATAAATCTTATCACTTCCTCTTGACTGGAGGATAGTGTTCCACCATTCTAAGGCTGCGTTTTTAAACAGATTTGAAGCAAACATTATCTTATCTTCTTCAGCACATTTGCTTATTTTTAAAACGGCCTCAGTTTTCTCTATCCAGTGTAGGGCTGCAATGATTCCTTCATTGCCCGAGAATTCTATTGGTTTACAGGACCAGAATTCTTTGTAAGAACAACCATATGGCATGGTTCTTCTTCTTTTGGGAATGGGCGCTTGAAGTATGGGTCCATTGTTCACGCTGTGTTCCAGTTCACTTGGTCGTTTACTGCTATGCTTACTTTTATTATTCGCTTCTTGAACTGTTTGAATAATAAATGGCATTGCATCTATAATTCCTTGTGCCACTATATGTTGAACGACACTGTTATCCATTTGGTTTCCATTGTTATTGTTGTCCGGATTCTCATTAACCACGTTAATGTTACTCTGGTCATCGTTATTCAGATTATCCTGATTTTCCTCGTCGGCCATCTGAATTTTAAACAATTTACCAAATATTAATATCACAATTAATATTTGAATATAGCCAATCATACGACACGCACTTTTAACCAAAAGCGTCGAGCATTGCGACTTTTACTCTATTTATATAGTATGCATCATTACACACTAGTACTGAAATTTAAATTACAATACTGACTGAAATGTAAAGCTACAATACTAATAGTAGGCATCCGTATTGTTTTTTTTTTCTAACACATACACACATATATTTTATTTTATTATTATTATTATTACTACTACCGTTTCTGCCTTCACCTTCACTGATATGGATTCATCCAAAAATCCATATTACGCTCATCGTATTTCCATACGAGGCGTTCTCCCACCTGTCGCATTCGATCACTGCTTTCTAAAATTTCCTCCCCAAAAGTCCTAAGTTCTTGAACATTTTCTGCACTCATTGGGGGTGCAGGTTCTAGGACTGGGTTTGGAAACTGGAGTACGGGTTCCTGATACGGAGGCATAGGGGCTTGGTACGGGTATGGATTCTCTAAAATTTCCCTAACATATGCATCACTAATGTTGTAGGGATCTTGAGGATCTAACCCTGGGTAAGCTCCTAAGTTGGGCATTGGCACATTTTCCTGTATTGGGTTTTGTTGCACGTAGTCCCTAACATCGTCCCACCAGGGGTCGTAATTGTTTGGGTCTAGGGGATCTGGTGCAGGTACCCTAGGTATCTCCTCCGGGTTGTAATCAGGCATTTCTATCTGGTTTTCTACTTCCATGGGTTGGTCAGGATTTTGTGGTTGTGGTGCTAGCATTTGTTCCAGGTTTGGGTCAGCAGCAGTGGTTGCTAAAATATGGATATTAGCGATACCCCTATTGAGCATGTCCTGATTATAAGCATCAATCTCTCTTTTTGCTGCGGCTAACACTCGCTGTTCCTGCAACTTTTTCATTCTTTTCCTACGCTCGTGCGCTCCCCTACTGAACCATCCCCTCTTTTTCTGAGGAAATGGCTCTTCAGACTGAGCCTTAAACACAAAGAATCCTTCTTCTGTGTCAGCAGAATACCCCGAGAGGGCAGGCTGAGAAGAGGAGGTGCCTTCGCTCCTAGGCGAACCAGACAGTTGACGATAGGCGTCAGAAGGTCCTTGGTCTCTCATACTGTAAACTAACAAATAGTCAGATAACACATAGCAAGAAATACAATTATACACGTATTTCCATAATTTATTTCCTAACACTTTTGTATTTCGATGTCAGCAGAACACTTCTGTGGCTGAATCAGTGGCATAGCTCTGATACCACCTTCTGTCACAACCCCCGGTCCCTAGTTCCCGGGAACGGGCGGCCGTGAGCCAGTTTCGGTGGTATCACATTTATTTATCCAATTTGGCAGCGGAAATTTTCATCAGGACCGTAGTTAGGAAATATTTAATCAGAGTAAACCACCATGTTTTATAACATTAAACATATGGGTAAAAACCCAAGTTTTCAATACACACGTTTCATAGGAACAAATCCTATTTATTTAATAAAACATCCATTTTATTCTTAGGTAACTTTATTGCCACTTTTCCAGGCCTCCAGTGCTGTCCTGCTGGCTTCTATTTGGCTTTCACATTTTGTTACCTGAAACGCGTTTTAAAAACATTTTGTCAGTGGGAAATACTGGTGAGTGAATCCCAGTTTAATCAAGTTTAAATAAAATTCACAGTGAACAGTATTGAGGGCGATCCTGCAATTACATTTGTTTCCAAGTTATATCAATTATCACCCGTTGGTACTGTCGACACCCGACTTGTGGAAATGCTACTCCTTAACCAGGTTGTAACAAATTTTGTATACAAAACCCCAACATACCCATGATAATTGTATTCTTACAAATACTCAATAACTGTCATTCGCATGGAAAAGTATGTAAGGTTTTGTAAAAACATTTAACAAAAAGAGGATTACTCACAAAAATGAGCATATAAAAAGAAGATTAACTCACAAAAATGAGTACATAAAAAGAAGGATCACTCACATTGCTGTTTTAGGTTATTCTTTAGGGTTTCTTGGTGAATATCTATAATTTACACAAATGCACGTGTGTTAGTATAATAACCCATTTTAACATCAGTAATACCCTCCCCGAGACGGTATTCCAACGACTACGTCGGGCAGAACCACGACAGCCGTTACGGAACCCTAGATCAATCGGGCAGCGTATCTAATACGTCTCCAGGGGTTATAATACTTACATCGTAGCAGAACCTCGCTATTTTAGGGGGTATAATGCCCGGGTATAGTAACGCCACTACAGAAAATTAAGAAAGAAAGAAAGATTTGAGCGAGACGGACTGAAGGCCGTTGCCTTCTATTTATAGGGCTGTAATCGCACTTTCTCGCGGCCCGCGTGAAGAACAGGCCAAGCTTACGCGGCCCGCGTCAACGCTGGGTCAACGCGTAGCTTGGCTGGGTCAGCGTATAGGTCCGCCACGATGATGACACGTGTCATCACCGGGCTGCGCCACCATTTGAGACACTCGCGGCCCGCGTTAACTAATGGAATCTCTTATGCGGCCCGCGTCAACTAAAGAATTCAGCGGAGTCCGGTTACACCTTCATACGGCCCGCGTTAAGTTGAGGTGAGGTCCTACGCGGCCCGCCTCAGCTTAATAATTATTGTTTTTAATTTATTTTATATATTATATTCTAATTTGGGCTCGGTTTTCACATACGGGTTGCATATAAAGACATATTGATATATTTAAAGATATATTAGGGTGTCAGGAATATTATGAGGGTGTCGGTTTTACCGAGGGTTGTTATACACACGTAAGCAACAGACTGACACCGCAGTAGGACGAGGCGTCACCTCCATAACCGACAAGCCTGACACACCTGCATAGGGGCTGCCCGTTGTCAGTCTAGCCACTCAATTGCCCTCCTTCAATCCTCGGCTATAAATACCCATCCCAGACCAGGTTTGAGGCATCGCTTATCAAACTCTCTCACTACTACTACTACTACTACTATCACACACTTTGCTTTCAAGCAAATTACTGATTCTCACGCCGGAGAATGGTAACTAGGAGCACCACCCACCCCATCCTCCCTGTTACGAGTCACGGTGTGTTTCCCTTGTGTAGGAGACAGATCAGTGGACGATCTAGCCACCGATCCTCAGAAAGAAGGGATTAACCCTACTTGACGAGACCAGTGAATTAACCTCCCTTGGTTAACCACTGTTTCATCATTGGCGCCCACCGCTACTCTTAGCGCTTTTTCACATCTCTCTCTTTCTTGAAGATCATGTCTGATCGTCAAAACAATGCTACCGGGGAAAACCTTAACCCCGCAAACTTGGGGCCTACTCAAGGGGGCGCTCCCCCCGTGTTCACACCAGATTTTTCACAGTACAGTTCTGTGATACCCCCAGGAATGGATCTCCATACCTGGTACTACCAACAACAGACTACCCATGCGGCAGCCTACAACAAAGCTTGCGCAGAGGCGCTGCCACACCCCAACCGATGGCGGAATCATCGGGGCATGGCACTGAGCGAAACAGATTGTCCAGAAGTTTCCATAACAACTATCAACACTATTTACTTTAAATAATACGTCCCATACCGTATCCCAAATAATAAAACAAGTTATTACAGATAAACATCTAGCCAAATATTCTGTTCCGGCAACTCAGATTTAAATAAATAATATAAATATTGTTCAAATGCTTCTAGAGACTCGGTCTGACAGGATCTACAGACAACTATGCTCTAGACGCTTATTCCTAGCTCGCCTTCCTAGCAGATAAGCATCCTAATTGCCAGTCACATACGTTAAAATAAAGTCAATATATATAATGTAAAGTTGAGCATACAAGTTTAATAATAGCATAATAGAGTTCGAATAGTTTACGCATAACCAGCACGTACACAGAGGAAAACGAAGCATGTTAATTATCGACATGGATCTATCGATACCAATGACTGCGGGTTGACTGTCCGAGACAGTTCGCAATACATGATTACCATTGTAATCCATGCAAGTAATTGTCCTTAACAACCCTCGTGTGAACGGGTGCTGAGTCCAAACTATAGTACTACGTCGTTAAGGCAGGTAGACAGCATTCCACGTGTAAACATAACAACAAGCATTCATTTAGTCACGTAATACATGCGAATCGGTTAGCGTTCAAATAATTGAGTAGTGTGTTCGTTTGTATTTTGAAATAAGTAACATATGTAACACCCAAAAGTGCTAAAAGCAAAAAGGGATGGAGTATACTCACAGCGATTGATTGATGGATTGAAGGGAGCGCTTGAGAGTAGGGTTAGCCTGAATAGTTCGATAGCATAACGATGAGTACACGTAAAATGGAGACAAGTGAGGCTGGGTCGAACAGCCTGGTCGATCAGACGGTAGGTCCGATCGGACGGCTTGACCGTTCGGTTAGACAGTCCGTTCGGACAGTCTGTTCGATCGGCCGGTAGGCCCGATCGGTTGGACTGTTCGAGTGGATTGTTTCTTCCTTTGAGTAGGATGTGTTTGTGTATGATGGTTTGTCCTTTTGAGGTTTTCGTTGTAGTATTTGAGAACATTGAAGTGTTCTTACCTTTCAGGTCGATCGATCGAACGGGTCGTTCGATCGGTCGGTTTAACCGATCGGTTAGACACTTCAGTAGTAAGTCCTCAACATGATGTCACCTGATCGGACAGTATGCTCGATCGGGCGGCACCCAATACGTCGAACGAGTTGAAAATCGATTAAGTGTTGAAGCATAGTATTTCATGATCCGAAGAGTAATGTTTACCAATCAGTCGTTCGATCGGACATTACTTCGTTCAATACCATACTTCATGAAATTATCAAAATGTGGGGCCATATGCTAGCCGATCGGCTGGCCTGGTCGATCGGTTGGACTGTCCGTTCGGACAGCCTAACCGTTCGGTCAGCATCCTGACCTGGTCGGCCTGTTCGTCTAACACTTGGCTGTTCTGATTTTTTTGACGTTATATCGAGGTAGTATGACAACGAGCTGAACCATGGAACCTTCGTTCTTACTTGCTTCCCCTGCTCGGACAGGAATCACCCAAGTCCGGCCGGTGAATTGTTCGGAACAGCAGTTCAACGTTTAACCCGAAATCGGTGAACCTCGTAGATAGAATCCGAATCTTGAACCACTCATCCATTAGAATGATTGGTGAGTCGGCTCAAGCTCCGTTTCTACCGGTTTGAAGGCATTGAGTGTAAAAGAGTTGAAAGAAAGTTGGAAATCCTTCTTTCAATCCTTTACACCATGTAAAAGTTCAGATCTGTGATAGATCTTAGTTTGTTTATGTGGAAATCGGTTAGATCCAAGCTTTTCATGGTGGAATGAGGCCAAAACATGATGTTCTTGAAGAACGCCATGATGACATCATCCTAGAATGCTTAGATCTTGATTATTTCATGGTTAGAAATCAAGATTTGAAATATAGAAAGGTGTTGGAGTGTGTATTGATCAAGAAAGTACAAGATTTAGGATGAAAACTTACCGGAATCGAGAGAAATCGGAGAAAAGAAGGGGAGCACGAGCTGGTTGGTCAGAGGGTTTCCAAAAGTGGAAAGAATGACAATGACAGGCCTATTTATAGGCTTCCAAAAGGGGAAAGTGCTGGCCGATCAGCCAGGCATCCCGATCGGATAGCCTGCTCGATCGGACAGTCCGTCCGATCGGCTGGGCTGTTCGATCGGCTGCCAGCCTGATCGATCAACAGCCTGGTTCGAACATTCGGTGCGACGATTTCTGATATTTCGATTTCGATTGAAGATGATACGAGTACAATAGAGTTTCCTATCCAAATTACTTTCAGTCCCCACCACTATATCTACATACAAGCATCTATATTCTATACTATCTTTACGTAACCATTCATCATAATTCGGTTTCGATTGCATTCGATGGAGTTTCGAGTTTCGATTTGATTTGATTCGATTGATCACCACACAATACATAAAGTAAACATGCACAAGTAACACATAAGGCACACACACACGTATAATAACAATCAAATTCACATAGTTCAAGTTTCGAGTTCGATTGATGATTTAATTGGCTTGATTATCGATTGATTAACTTTATCGCATTGTTACTTCCTACTATTCACAGTCGTAAATCGTTTCGCGTCGATTAAACATTCGATTACTTCGATTCATATGTAACATTTCGTATTTTTGATCTTTCCATTTATAGCTTTATGGGTTGTACTTTCTAATCTCAGTCAGTTGTACTCTCATTTTACCCCATCTTGTATTTCGAGACTTGGATCATAATGAAAAAGTGCATCGTTTTGACCATATGCTTGTTTTAATACATTATGTTATTTCATGTTAAAACACGTCAAACTATGTTAAACACGTAAAAACAGTGGAAAAATATTCAAATCTTGGCTCTCGAAACAAACGTGATCAAGAGATTACCCTAAACCGGGAATTCGTACGTTAATTCGGTGGTTTACCAGAAATTTGGGTTAAATCGGATAACTACGATATTTATTAGTATTAAACAAACAATAAATAAATTATTTTGTTTATCATATAAAAAAAATATAAAAAAAATATATATATATAAATAAATAAATAACAAATTATACTAGCTTTAAGTTAGTTTAAACTAACTAAGTTAGTTAAACTCTTGCAACCTTGAAATTAACCAAGTTAAGCCTAACTTGGTTAAGTTTAACAAAGGGACCAGCTAACTGAGTTTGAAAACTCAGTTAGTTCAGTTAGTGGCAAAAAGATAAACAAAAAGGGGGTTCTCTTGTATGAACCGCCCTTAGTCAGTCTCGAACCCGCGACCTCAACCTTCAAACAGCAAAGACTTAACCAGTTTATCCTCCTTTCCGGAGCTGATAAACTTGGTTCTTATTTCCTCTTATACACATTTCCGAATTCAAAATCCAACCCATTTAACCGCCCAAAAATAACGACCCACCGTTGACCTCCTTTTTCTTCGCGAAACAGGTTGATTACCATAACAAAGATCAATCATCTTGATTTCCAATCAATCAAGATCATTCCAAAATTAAACGATCCAATCAACCCTTTATACCATAATTACCGAACCCCGAATACACCTTATAAATACCGGTGCCCTCTCCACTCCGAAACCCGCACACCATCACCTCGACTCGATCCCTCACTTTCTCTCTCGGCATTCACCGGAAGCCTGCAACTAGCCGGAATCACCCTCTGCCGCCTGTCGTCGCTGACCACCCACCGCCGCCTGTCGCCGATCGCCGGTAACTTTCTTTTCTTTCCGATCGCTGCGTTATTCCCTGTTTCTATTTTCTTTCTGTTTTGTTTTTATAGTTTTTATTTTCTATTTTATATATTCTATTATTATTAATATTATTAACACTATTATATCTGATTTCCTTTATAAAATCAGTATTACTATTAAACTTTAATAATCAGATTCATTATTCTGGAATTTATATTTATTTTTTTTATTTGTCATATTATTTATTTAACCATGTAAATAAGGTTCATTAAATTCAGTAGTTTTATATATATTCTGTTTTTATTAATAACATTACTATATCTGATTTTTCTTTATAAAATCAGTATTATTATTAGACTTTAATAATCAGACTTATTATTTAATCTTAAAAATTCTGGATTTACATTTAATTTATTTTCAGAATTTTAAAAGGAAATATATGTCTTATATTTATTCAAACCTTGTAAATAAAATCCCTATATTATTAATTAAAAACCAGTATTTTTATAAATAATGTATTGACCCAAATGTTATTATATATAATAAACAGAAATTTTATTAGCATATATATATATTAGTATTTTATCATTAATAATATATATATTAAATCAAAACTTTATATATATATATCAAGTATGTTATGAAATATTATTATCACAAATAATCATAGTGTTATTATAGCCTATTTTCGTTGTCAAAATTTTTCAACATCCTAATTAGCAATGTTAGAAATCTAGATTAGTCTTGAAACCTTATTTTTGTTTCAACGTTAACTTCATCATAATCATCGACTAGTATTAACGAATTCCCAAACACAATAGGGTAATCCCTTGGATTCAATTCTTCTCTTTTCCAAGAAACACGCAACGAAATCAAAGGTGAGTATACTTGATCCCATTTTGATTTTATCACTTTTGGGTGCAACATGTATTCTATACAAAACACGCAACACTTGAAACTTGTTATATGCACACTCTATCCGTTTTTAAACATGAAACAATTTTGATGCTTGTTAATCTCGTATGCCATGTAAACTTTTCGTGTTTATATGCTCATTAACCTTGTGAGACTTATTAAACTTCTGAGACTTATTAAACTTCTGAGACTTATTAAATCTCCTATTCTATAGGAGTACGCACCGCCCTTGAGTGAGTCTTGGGGCGTGTGCGTTGAAACTTATGAGACTACTGAGACTATTGAGACTTATTAAACTTCTGAGACTTATTAAATCTCCTATTCTATAGGAGTACGCATCGCCCTTGAGTGAGTTTTGGGGCGTGTGTGTTGAAACTTCTGAAACTACTGAGACTTATTAAACTTCAGAGACTTATTAAATCTCCTATTCTATAGGAGTACGCACCGCCCTTGAGTGAGTCTTGGGGCGTGTGCGTTGGAAACTTGGGTTTGACATATAGTGACACTGTTTCAGCATATTAGTAACTTGTATTATGTTGTTCATGTTGGATATGAGTATTTAAACTTTTTATTCTACTTTATGCTATGTATCAAACCTATATACTCGCCAACTTTTTGTTGATGTTATTTTAATACATGTTGCAGGTTGATTGTTCAAGATTCAAGAATCAAGTTAGGCTGGTTTAGAAACACACCTAGAAATAACTATGTTGGAATCCTGTTTGTTTATTGAACAATGTATGACATTTTAGAATTTATGAAATTGAATCTAAATTATATTGTCACAATTAGTGTTATGTTGTTTTGAGCAATTTGTACGTCTCATCCCGATGTTTCCGCCATCGGTTGGGGTGTGACAGATTGGTATCAGAGCCATAACTATAGGGAATTAGGTAGGATTGCCTTACTTTTGCCTAGCCTATAGTAGGAGTACTCTGATACCAGATTGGTATCAGAGCCATAACTATAGGGAATTAGGAATGCCTTGCCTAGTCTATAGTTTAAGAGCTTTCTCACTATGTGTTTGCTTAAAACAACTTCCCTTCTATCTTCTTTGCTTCCCTCTACTTTCTTTTGGACTTCTAAATTATACATGCCTTCCCTAAGGTTAACACAATACACACTTGGAGACTTTGAAGACACTCTTACAATACAATCGAAATGATTCATCAAGACCGGGGTGATTCCCACACTTGGTGATGATTTTCACTCAGCTATACTTTGATTTTGCACGAAATCTACCCTCAAGTTAGGAGTGATATCCAAACCTTGATGGGAGTTTTCCATTTCATACTCTAGTGGACCCTTATCTTTTGATAAGTACCAACCACGTTAGGGTACGATGTTATCAAGTTAGAGGTGATACTCGCATCTTGTTTAACTAGTCCCACTCCTCGATTTTCGCTCTCGCCAAAGTCTCGATTTCCCAATCGATTAAGAACGTGTAGTAACTGGAAGGGTTAGGTACCGGTAGTCGGGACGTCCTGTCTAGGTTTGGCATTCGTATAAATCCATTAAGGACCCGTTGCCTACCTGGGGACCATCGATGAGAGTACTAATACCTATTAGGCCAAAGCACGTTTCCTTAATTCGAGAAGGTCTTCGATTCACTTTGGAAGTGTCATACGTTACGTTCCGTGACAATCCATATTTTACGTTAAATCTCTTTTATGTTATCTCAATTATTATGTGTTTTACGTTTGAACGTTATCTTCATTTCTAGCTAGGAGCCACATTTCGCACTATTATCGTAACCTAAAACAATAAATGAGACTCCCTCGTGAACAAATTAAATTTATTGTGCTTTCGTTATACATGTTACACTATGTGAAAACCTATGACATATTATTCATGTTATCTTATGTGAAAAACAATGTGAAACAATGTGCTACGTGTTACATGCATCAAACAAATTTTTCTCAAAAAAAATCATTATGATCGAAGTCTCATCCTCATTTCATTTCGAATTCGTAGATGTCTTCATCTCGCCAACTTTCCCACTCGTCCAGAAAGTCAAGAATCAGCTCTCAAAAGAAGATGATGGCATTTATGGCCAAGCAGTTCGCTCGTCTTATCCCCAAAGTTGTGACTGAGATTCAAGCTTCCAACACCCCCAACTTTTCCATCGACTCCAAAGTTGCCCAACCTAAGCCCATTGCCTTTAACTACAAACATTTCGCCTCTTGTCACCCTAAACCCTTCACTGGCCAAGAGGGTGTGACCGCTATGTTCGAATGGTTCGACAGCATAGAGGTCACCTTTATCAATAGTGAATGTCCTGATGAGCACAAGACACGTAGTGCTACTGGTGTCTTCCAAGCAAGAGCCCTAGAGTGGTGGACGAATGAAAGGAACATTCGCTCAAACGAGTTGGCATATGCATTGTCATGGGAGGAATTGAAGCAGCTCATGATGGAGGAATTCTGCCCTCCTCACGAGCAACAGAAGCTTGAGGAAGAATTTTGGGTCCTCAAGCAAATTGGAGACGATAACCTCGCGTACACCACCCGCTTCAAGCAGCTGAGCTTTGTTGTACCCCACCTAGTCCTCACCGTTGATCGTATGATCAAAAAGTACATCCATGGTTTGCCTCCTGCCATGAGGGACACCATCGAGGCAGCCCGCCTCGACAACATCGAGGCTGTCTATCGACTTGCTGCCAGCTTGAACAACAATCGCGTTCGAGACAAACAAGCTGCTGCAGCCGCCAACGCAACCCACCCTGCTGAACCGGCTCACCAAATCACCCAACAATCAAGTAATGGAGAGAGTAAGAAACGCAAGTTTCAAAACCCTGGCTGCAACGCGATTGTACCTACTGCTAAACCACACCCTGGTGCACCAGAGAACACAAGAAAACCATACACTGGGGTTCATCCTCAGTGTACCACCTGCCGCTATCATCACCCTACCGACGTAAGATGTCGCCATTGCACTGCGTGCAACCGCTTTGGTCATAATAATGCTCATTGTCCGCAAGCTCCCCAAAACCTTAAACTAGCAAACAATGTTAGAGCATGTTTCAAGTGTGGAGACACAACACACCTTCGCCCACAATGTACTCTATGGAATCAAGAACAGCAACCAGCCCCAAAAGCACCAGCTCTCAATGCCAACCAAACTCAAGATGCCAACCCCTAGTGGAAAAACCGTCACGATCAGCTTCGTTCTTCAACATTCATATTTCCTCGACCAATAATTGCATTGTGTCTTTTCTTTCAGTCTTTTCTCTTAGATTTCGAGGACGAAATCTCCTAAAGTAGGGGAGACTGTAACATTTCGTATTTTTGATCTTTCCATTTATAGCTTTATGGGTTGTACTTTCTAATCTCAGTCAGTTGTACTCTCATTTTACCCCATCTTGTATTTCGAGACTTGGATCATAATGAAAAAGTGCATCGTTTTGACCATATGCTTGTTTTAATACATTATGTTATTTCATGTTAAAACACGTCAAACTATGTTAAACACGTAAAAACAGTGGAAAAATATTCAAATCTTGGCTCTCGAAACAAACGTGATCAAGAGATTACCCTAAACCGGGAATTCGTACGTTAATTCGGTGGTTTACCAGAAATTTGGGTTAAATCGGATAACTACGATATTTATTAGTATTAAACAAACAATAAATAAATTATTTTTTTTATCATATAAAAAAAATATAAAAAAAATATATATATATATAAATAAATAAATAACAAATTATACTAGCTTTAAGTTAGTTTAAACTAACTAAGTTAGTTAAACTCTTGCAACCTTGAAATTAACCAAGTTAAGCCTAACTTGGTTAAGTTTAACAAAGGGACCAGCTAACTGAGTTTGAAAACTCAGTTAGTTCAGTTAGTGGCAAAAAGATAAACAAAAAGGGGGTTCTCTTGTATGAACCGCCCTTAGTCAGTCTCGAACCCGCGACCTCAACCTTCAAACAGCAAAGACTTAACCAGTTTATCCTCCTTTCCGGAGCTGATAAACTTGGTTCTTATTTCCTCTTATACACATTTCCGAATTCAAAATCCAACCCATTTAACCGCCCAAAAATAACGACCCACCGTTGACCTCCTTTTTCTTCGCGAAACAGGTTGATTACCATAACAAAGATCAATCATCTTGATTTCCAATCAATCAAGATCATTCCAAAATTAAACGATCCAATCAACCCTTTATACCATAATTACCGAACCCCGAATACACCTTATAAATACCGGTGCCCTCTCCACTCCGAAACCCGCACACCATCACCTCGACTCGATCCCTCACTTTCTCTCTCGGCATTCACCGGAAGCCTGCAACTAGCCGGAATCACCCTCTGCCGCCTGTCGTCGCTGACCACCCACCGCCGCCTGTCGCCGATCGCCGGTAACTTTCTTTTCTTTCCGATCGCTGCGTTATTCCCTGTTTCTATTTTCTTTCTGTTTTGTTTTTATAGTTTTTATTTTCTATTTTATATATTCTATTATTATTAATATTATTAACACTATTATATCTGATTTCCTTTATAAAATCAGTATTACTATTAAACTTTAATAATCAGATTCATTATTCTGGAATTTATATTTATTTTTTTTATTTGTCATATTATTTATTTAACCATGTAAATAAGGTTCATTAAATTCAGTAGTTTTATATATATTCTGTTTTTATTAATAACATTACTATATCTGATTTTTCTTTATAAAATCAGTATTATTATTAGACTTTAATAATCAGACTTATTATTTAATCTTAAAAATTCTGGATTTACATTTAATTTATTTTCAGAATTTTAAAAGGAAATATATGTCTTATATTTATTCAAACCTTGTAAATAAAATCCCTATATTATTAATTAAAAACCAGTATTTTTATAAATAATGTATTGACCCAAATGTTATTATATATAATAAACAGAAATTTTATTAGCATATATATATATTAGTATTTTATCATTAATAATATATATATTAAATCAAAACTTTATATATATATATCAAGTATGTTATGAAATATTATTATCACAAATAATCATAGTGTTATTATAGCCTATTTTCGTTGTCAAAATTTTTCAACATCCTAATTAGCAATGTTAGAAATCTAGATTAGTCTTGAAACCTTATTTTTGTTTCAACGTTAACTTCATCATAATCATCGACTAGTATTAACGAATTCCCAAACACAATAGGGTAATCCCTTGGATTCAATTCTTCTCTTTTCCAAGAAACACGCAACGAAATCAAAGGTGAGTATACTTGATCCCATTTTGATTTTATCACTTTTGGGTGCAACATGTATTCTATACAAAACACGCAACACTTGAAACTTGTTATATGCACACTCTATCCGTTTTTAAACATGAAACAATTTTGATGCTTGTTAATCTCGTATGCCATGTAAACTTTTCGTGTTTATATGCTCATTAACCTTGTGAGACTTATTAAACTTCTGAGACTTATTAAACTTCTGAGACTTATTAAATCTCCTATTCTATAGGAGTACGCACCGCCCTTGAGTGAGTCTTGGGGCGTGTGCGTTGAAACTTATGAGACTACTGAGACTATTGAGACTTATTAAACTTCTGAGACTTATTAAATCTCCTATTCTATAGGAGTACGCATCGCCCTTGAGTGAGTCTTGGGGCGTGTGTGTTGAAACTTCTGAAACTACTGAGACTTATTAAACTTCAGAGACTTATTAAATCTCCTATTCTATAGGAGTACGCACCGCCCTTGAGTGAGTCTTGGGGCGTGTGCGTTGGAAACTTGGGTTTGACATATAGTGACACTGTTTCAGCATATTAGTAACTTGTATTATGTTGTTCATGTTGGATATGAGTATTTAAACTTTTTATTCTACTTTATGCTATGTATCAAACCTGTATACTCTCCAACTTTTTGTTGATGTTATTTTAATACATGTTGCAGGTTGATTGTTCAAGATTCAAGAATCAAGTTAGGCTGGTTTAGAAACACACCTAGAAATAACTATGTTGGAATCCTGTTTGTTTATTGAACAATGTATGACATTTTAGAATTTATGAAATTGAATCTAAATTATATTGTCACAATTAGTGTTATGTTGTTTTGAGCAATTTGTACGTCTCATCCCGATGTTTCCGCCATCGGTTGGGGTGTGACATCATAGATTAACAACACTTACTCTACATAAAACAAATAAAATATAAAATAGACTAATTACAGTCAAAGAAGTCAAAGTTGACTTGGACTTTGACTTTGACTTTGACATTCGAAAACCCGGGGTGTTACAGGCTCCCCTTGTTTAGGGAATTTCGTCCCGAAATTAGGCTGAAAGCTGCACACCACCGTGAATGTTCTTACCAATTTATCGCTTCAGATCTTCATTTAAACAACTGCGGGTACTTAGCCTTCATGACGCTTTCGAGTTCCCAAGTGAACTCTGCGCCTCGTTTGCCTTCCCATCGGACTTTCACGATAGGGATGCGCGAGCGCCTGAGTTACTTGGTTTGGTGGTCCATGATTTCGACAGGCTTTTCCACGAAGTGTAGTGTTTCGTTGACCTGAAGGTCGTCGAGAGGTACAATCAGATCATGATCAGCCAGGCATTTTCGGAGGTTCGACACATGGAAAGTTGGGGGGACGTTACTAAGTTCCTCCGGTAGTTCGAGTCTGTAGGCGACTTTTCCGATCCTTTCCAGAATCTTAAAAGGTCCAACATATCGAGGCGCTAGTTTCCCTTTCTTGCCGAATCTAATCACACCCTTCCAAGGTGATACCTTTAGGAGTACGTAGTCACCAACGTCAAATTCAAGGGGCTTGCGTCTTCTATCGGCGTAACTTTTCTGTCTATCCTTGGCTTTCGACAAGTTGTCTCGAATCTGGAGGATTTTGTCAGTCGTTTCTTGTAATAGCTCGGGACCAGTTAGTTGCGAATGACCGATCTCGTGCCACACAATAGGCGAACGACATCTTCTTCCATATAGGGCCTCGAATGGTGCCATTTGTATGCTGGCATGATAGCTGTTGTTGTACGAGAATTCGACTAACGGTAAGTATTTGTTCCAACTACCACCGAAGTCTATGACACACGCGCGGAGCATGTCTTCAAGAGTACGGATCGTTCTTTCAGTCTGTCCGTCGGTTTGAGGATGGAATGTGGTACTTAAGTTAAGCGACGTACCAAGAGCTGCTTGAAACGTTTCCCACAATCGCGAAGTAAACCGAGCGTCACAGTCTGAAATGATGTCACGAGGCGTACCATGATTACAAATGATCTCATCGGTGTAGATTCGGGCTAGTCGTTCTACCTTGTAGTCTTCCCGTATTGGCAAAAAGTTGGCTGATTTGGTCAGACGGTCAACTATTACCCAAATGTTGTCGTGACCTGATGGCGTGGGCGGCAGTTTGGTTATGAAATCCATAGCTATACTCTCCCACTTCCATATGGGGATTGGAGGTTGTTCGAGTAAGCCAGAAGGTCGCTGATGTTCGGCCTTAACTCTTGCGCAGGTTAGGCAACTTCCAACATAGAGAGCAATATCCCATTTCATACCCGGCCACCAGTACTTGTAACGAAGATCCTGGTACATTTTTTCGGCACCGGGATGAATAGAATAGCGGGATTTGTGGGCTTCGTCCATTATAATATTTCGCAAATCGGTCCGCTTAGGGATCCAAATTCGGTCCAGATAATAGAAAATCCCATTTGCTTTGCTTACCAATTGAGCTCCATCGTGGTAGATCCTCTCTTTCTTCAAAGTGCGTTCGTTAAAACAAGCATGCTGGGCTTCGCGGATGAGAGTTTCGAGGTTGTGCTGGGCTTGGGTATCGTGAATACTGAGCAAATAACTCCATCTGCTGAGCGCGTCGGCAACAACATTTGCTTTGCCCGGGTGATAACGAATCTCACAGTCGTAATCGTTGATAAGTTCTACCCATCGGCGTTGACGCATATTAAGTTCTTTCTGATTAAAGATGTGTTGTAAACTCCTGTGATCGGTGAAGATCGTACACTTGGTACCATACAGGTAGTGTCGCAAAATCTTCAATGCAAAAACAACTGCGCCTAGCTCGAGATCATGGGTTGTATAGTTCTTCTCGTGGATTTTGACCTGACGAGATGCATAAGCTATAACCTTGTCCCGTTGCATGAGGACACAACCAAGACCAAGGTTGGAAGCATCACAATAGACAATGAAATCGTTGTTTCCGTCTGGCAACGTGAGAACAGGAGCATTGCAAAGCATACGCTTAAGGGTTTGAAAAGCAGATTCCTGTTCAGTTCCCCACACAAAAGACATGTCTTTATGGGTAAGAGCGGTAAGCGGCACAACGATCTTAGAGAATCCTTCGATAAATCGTCGATAATAGCCCGCTAATCCTAGAAAAGAACGGACTTCAGACTGGTTCTTTGGCGTAATCCAGCTCTTAACTGCTTCAATCTTCGCGGGATCGACATGAATACCCTGACTATTCACGATGTGACCTAGAAACTGAACCTCCTCCAACCAGAATTCACACTTGGAGAACTTGGCATAGAGTTGGTTCCCCTGGAGTAACTTGAGAACTAAACATAGATGTTGCGCGTGTTCGGCTTTCGATTTGGAATAAATCAAGACATCGTCGATGAATACGATGACGAAACGGTCAAGGTAAGGCTTACACACGCGATTCATCAGATCCATAAAAACCGCGGGTGCGTTGGTTAGACCAAAAGGCATAACAACGAACTCATAGTGGCCGTATCGAGTGCGAAAGGCGGTTTTGGGTATATCTTCCTCTTGTATGCGTAACTGATGATAACCTGAGCGTAAATCGATCTTCGAGAAACACGATGCACCTTTTAACTGATCAAACAAGTCGTCGATTCGAGGTAGAGGGTAACGGTTCTTGATGGTCAGCTTATTCAATTCCCGATAATCGATACACATCCTGAACGACCCATCCTTCTTTTTGACGAAAAGGACTGGTGCGCCCCAAGGAGAGGTGCTCGGGCGAATAAAACCTTTTTCAAGTAACTCCTGGAGTTGGTTTAAGAGTTCCCTCATTTCGGATGGCGCGAGTCGGTAAGGGGCTTTCGCAACAGGGTTAGCTCCAGGAATAAGGTCGATGCGAAAGTCGATATCACGACTTGGCGGTAGCCCGGGAAGATCATCAGGGAACACCTGAGGAAATTCACGAACCACTGGAACGTTTTTGACTTCGGCCTTCTTTTTCTTTTCCTTTTCCGCTACTACAATGTTGGCCAAGAAAGCGTTGTATTCCTTGCGGAGATACTTGCTAGCTTGGACGCATGACATGAGCTTGAGACCTTTTGGAGCTGTTTCACCGTACACACATAATAGATCACCGTTTGCGAGCGAGAATCGAATCATCTTATCAAAACACACAACTTCAGCATGGTTTTTGCGAAGAAAGTCCATGCCTACTATGACGTCAAAACTTCTGAGCTGCATCGGAATAAGATCGATTGGGAAGATGTGATTGTTGAGCTCGAGGGTACAATCACGAAGAACAGAGTTAACGGCGACGGTTCTTCTAGTAGCGACTTCGACTTCGAATGACGAGGGAAGATAAGAGCGCTTACGACTAAGGAGCTTCTCGAATTCAAATGACACAAAGCAGTTATCGGCTCCAGTATCAAACAAACATGATGCATAAATACCATTCACAAGGAACGTACCATTAACCATGTTGTTGTCAGCATGTGCTTGACGAGCGTTGATGTTGAAGGTTCTGGCACGGCCTGCTTGTTCCTGCTGCTGAGGCTGCTGCTGTTGCTGTTGGGGCTCTTGTTTCACAACCCAGTTCGGGCACATGTTTACAAAGTGGTTAGGATCACCATATGCAAAGCAGACTCGAGCATTGAACACTGGTGCTTGAGATGCAGGTTGGCCTTGAGGGGCTGGAAGTAGAGCTTGATGAGCGTCGGCTTGAACTGGGGCTTGACGGGGACCATAGCGACAGTTCGTAGTGAAATGACCGTAGAGGTTGCAGTGGGCGCAGAAACGACAGGCGATTCCCACCGGATGATGATATGAGCATGTTGGGCAGAGCGGGTGGGGACCTGTGTAAGCGCGCTTCGCTGGAGGTGCATTGGTCACTGGAGCTGGTCGATGATGGGATTGCTGCTGAGCCTGTACGGCTTGCAGAGGGGCAGCAGTTGTTGTCACAGCACAGTTCTTGTTGCTGGAGCTGTTGTTGTTGTGCTTCTTCTTTCGGCGAGATGACCTGGAGGGTTGAGCAGTGGTGGTGTCGACGGTCGATGTGGTGGTGGCTTGATGCAGAGACTTGGATGGCTTATCCCAGAAACCAGACTTTACCCGCTTGTCATTGATCTCGGCGGCAAGCAAGTAGGTTTCCTCGATTGATGATGTCTTGGCGGCGTGAACAAAGTCGGCAACACAATCAGGTAAGCTGCTTGAAGCGAGCAGTTAAAGCAGCGTTGTCTCCGTCCTTCTGCTTGATGTTCCAAAACTCGTCCTCCAGCTTTTGGCGTTCATGGGGAGGGCAGAATTCGTCCATCATGATGGCCTTTAGCTCTTCCCAAGTCAGCTCATAAGCTGCGTCATTCCCGCGCTTGTTTCGTTCGGCCGTCCACCAGTCTAGAGCTCGGGACTGGAAGACGCCGGTCGCATTGAGGGTGCGGAGATTTTCAGGACAGCCGCTTTGGCGCAGAGTGACTTCAACCGAATCAAACCATTGAAACATGGCGGTAGGGCCATCTTCTCCGGTAAACTCTTTTGGTCCGCATGCTTTAAACTGTTTGAAGCTGAAAACAGTCTTGTTAGCGTCTTTAGGAGCTTCGGTTCGCGACTCCTCAGACGATTTGCTGACGTTTTCATACACCTCGCTCACAGCTTTTGCCACTTGCTTGGCGATGATAGCAGCGAGACGCTTGTCTCTCTTTTCTTGGTGAGTAAGATGGTGTCGGGATCCAGACGACATTGTCTGCAACAGACATCGTCACAGGACTCAACACAACATGATTGAATCTCACCTCACACGTCTAATTCTAACTAAAGCTTAGGAACACGTCGAAACACGCATCACATAACACATAAGTACAAAGTCACAGATTCACATAGTCACAGAGGCACATAAGCACTGAAGCACATAGAGCACAGAGATACATAAGCATAGAAGCATGTACACATTTAATCACAGATGCAGTCAGAATATAGAAACCTATCATTCAAAGCTCACGTATCATTCGTATATAGTGATCGCGTACAGTATATCGAATAGTATCGTATAATAGTATAGCATGTCGAGTATAGTATAGCATATATCATAGCATAGTGTCGCCTAGATTTGTAGCGATTTGTTACCGTTTTGAGATAGGAGAGCAATGCGAGTTGTGCGTGTTGTTCGAGTGATAGCAAAAATCGAATAAACCTCAAAATTTTAAACACGTAAACAGTTAAACACATACAACACATAAAATCAACGAGTCATCAGAGTCGGCGGCTGCGGGCTCAGAATCGAAAATGCATAAAAATCGAGAGATAGATTGTCGGCGGCTACTAGACATTGACTACCCAAAGCGATTCGACTATTCTCGATGGACTTATCGTCACGTTTCAACCCTTGGGATCGTGTTTTCGCCTCGATTCTTGGGCATCTAGCATGTATTCCCTAGGTCATACTCGTGAGTTCAGGTCGTTGGAGTTCCGTCGAGGCTTTGGTGGGACGAGCAAAAGTCGGAATAAGTTGCCAAGGTTCGGGTTCCACCCCTGGCTTAGCAATTTCTTCCTTGTTTTAGAAAAATTGAGGAGATTATTCATCAAAATATGGATTTCACCCTGATTTGGTATAGTTCTCCTCGTTTGGTATTGAAAAAGTAGTGAAGAATTCCTTTAATAGGTGGATGTAATAGCATTGACCCAACAATTTAGTCGGGAGTATACGGTTTTCACACTTGATCCTAACCAAATTGCCTTCTCATCACTGAAAATTCGAGTGTAGTGATAGTGTAGAATAGCAGGATTTAGCGTATACGCTTGGTCTGTTGGTTCCTAACTATAGTCTAGGTCTCTAAGATAGCGATCCGGATTAGGTCGTGTCTAGCCTAATTCCCTATAGTTATGGCTCTGATACCAATCTGTCACACCCCAACCGATGGCGGAATCATCGGGGCATGGCACTGAGCGAAACAGATTGTCTAGAAGTTTCCATAACAACTATCATCACTATTTAGTTTAAATAATACGTCCCATACCGTATCCCAAATAATAAAACAAGTTATTACAGATAAACATCTAGCCAAATATTCTGTTCCGACAACTCAGATTTAAATAAATAATATAAATATTGTTCAAATGCTTCTAGAGACTCGGTCTGACAAGATCTACAGACAACTATGCTCTAGACGCTTATTCCTAGCTCGCCTTCCTAGCAGATAAGCATCCTAATTGCCTGTCACATACGTTAAAATAAAGTCAATACATATAATGTAAAGGTGAGCATACAAGTTTAATAATAGCATAATAGAGTTCGAATAGTTTACGCATAACCAGCACGTACACAGAGGAAAACGAAGCATGTTAATTATCGACATGGATCTATCGATACCAATGACTGCGGGTTGACTGTCCGAGACAGTTCGCAATACATGATTACCACCGTAATCCATGCAAGTAATTGTCCTTAACAACCCCCGTGTGAACGATGAGTATACTCACAGCGATTGATTGATGGATTGAAGGGAGTGCTTGAGAGTAGGGTTAGCCTAAATAGTTCGATAGCATAACGATGAGTACACGTAAAATGGAGACAAGTGATGCTGGGTCGAACAGCCTGGTCGATCGGACGGTAGGTCCGATCGGACGGCTTGACCGTTCGGTTAGATAGTCCGTTCGGACAGTCTGTTCGATCGGCCGGTAGGCCCGATCAGTTGGACTGTTCGAGTGGATTGTTTCTTCCTTTGAGTAGGATGTGTTTGTGTATGGTGGTTTGTCCTTTTGAGGTTTTCGTTGTAGTATTTGAGAACATTGAAGTGTTCTTACCTTTCAGGTCGATCGATCAAACGGGTCGTTCGATCGGTCGGTTTAACCGATCGGTTAGACACTTCAGTAGTAAGTCCTCAACAGGATGTCACCTGATCGGACAGTATGTTCGATCGGGCGGCACTCCAATACGTCGAACGAGTTGAAAATCGATTAAGTGTTGAAGCATAGTATTTCATGATCCGAAGAGTAATGTTTACCAATCAGTCGTTCGATCTGACATTACTTCGTTCAATACCATACTTCATGAAATTGTCAAAATGTGGGGCCATATGCTAGCCGATCGGCTGGCCTGGTCGATCGGCTGACCTGTCCGATCGGTTGGACTGTCCGATCGGTTGGACTGTCCGTTCGGACAGCCTAACCGTTCGGTCAGCATCCTGACCTGGTCGGCCTGTTCGTCTAACACTTGGCCGTTCTGATTTTTTTGATGTTATATCGAGGTGGTTTGACAACGAGCTGAACCATGGAACCTTCCTTCTTACTTGCTTCCCCTGCTCGGACAGGAATCACCCAAGTCCGGCCGGTGAACTGTTCGGAACAGCAGTTCAACGTTTAACCCGAAATCAGTGAACCTCGTAGATAGAATCCGAATCTTGAAACACTCATCCATTAGAATGATTGGTGAGTCGGCTCAAGCTCCGTTTCTACCGGTTTGAAGGCATTGAGTGTGAAAGAGTTGAAAGAAAGTTGGAAATCCTCCTTTCAATCCTTTACACCATGTAAAAGTTCAGATCTGTGATAGATCTTAGTTTGTTTATGTGGAAATCGGTTAGATCCAAGCTTTTCATGGTGGAATGAGGCCAAAACATGATGTTCTTGAAGAACACCATGATGACATCATCCTAGAATGATTAGATCTTGATGATTTCACGGTTAGAAATCAAGATTTGAAAGATAGAAAGGTGTAGGAGTGTGTATTGATCAAGAAAGTACAAGATTTAGGATGAAAACTTACCGGAATCGAGAGAAATCGGAGAAAAGAAGGGGAGCACGAGCTGGTCGGTCAGAGGGTTTCCAAAAGTGGAAAGAATGACAATGACAGGCCTATTCATAGGCTTCCAAAAGGGGAAAGTGCTGGCCGATCGGCCAGGCATCCCGATCGGACAGCCTGCTCGATCGGACAGTCCGTCCGATCGGCTGCCAGCCTGATCGATCAACAGCCCGGTTCGAACATTCGGTGCGACGATTTCTGATATTTCGATTTCGATTGAAGACGATACGAGTACGATAGAGTTTCCTATCCAAATTACTTTCAGTCCCCACCACTATATCTACATACAAGCATCTATATTCTACACTATCTTTATGTAACCATTCATCATAATTCGGTTTTGATTGCATTCGATTGAGTTTCGAGTTTTGATTTGATTTGATTCGATTAATCACCACACAATACATAAAGTAAACATGCACAAGTAACACATAAGGCACACACACACGTATAATAACAATCAAATTCGCATAGTTTGAGTTTCGAGTTCGATTGATGATTTGATTGGCTTGATTATCGATTGATTAACTTTATCGCATTGTTACTTCCTACTATTCACAGTCGTAAATCGTTTCGCGTCGATTAAACATTCGATTACTTCGATTCATATATTAACAACACTTACTCCACATAAAACAAATAAAATATAAAATAGACTAATTACAGTCAAAGAAGTCAAAGTTGACTTGGACTTTGACTTTGACTTTGACATTCGAAAACACGGGGTGTTACAGGCGCAAATACCTGGAGGACCCACTTCCGCACCGTACACACCCGCGGCTCGTATCTTGCAATATGAGGCTAGGACACCCGCAAACCCAACCTCCTGCTCAGAGAGAACACTGCTACTCCTATTGTAGTGTCCACACGCTCAGAGAGGATGACTCCGCATATGGGTCCCGCTCTAGGGGCCCAATACAAAGCCGCCTGGGCCCACATGGCGAAAATCAACGACAATTAACAGCCCGCCGCGGCTCCGGCATACATAGCCGTCTGGGGCCACAACCCCGTAACGAGGGGTATGATCGCACTGACCCAGACGACCATACATGCTGCGGGGAATTCCACTCGGCTAATAGCCGACCAAAAGGGTACAATTACATTCTCCCACTCAACCCCGCATTACATACGTACGCACTGCGAAGCGTAATTAAGCCCAACCCTACAGGCCAAGGTCCGCGGTCGAAAACTCCAAATTCATACCATAGATCGCCCATGCCACACTCACTACAAACAAACTCCCACCCACGGTGGGGAAATACAGCGGTTCGTCTGATCCAGATGACCACATGAATATTTTTACCGGCGCTGGGTGTATGGGCGGCTGGGATGAAGCCACTTGGTGCCATTTTTTCCCCCAGACCCTCACTGCATTAGCGAGGGCCTGGTTTGATTCTTTGCCAGTCGGATTGCTGGCTTCATTTGAACAATTGCAAGCAATATTTCTTGCTCATTTTAGCCAACAACGACGTCACAAACGCGATTCAATGGACGTAATGGACATCTGGCGCAGAGAAAACGAAAGTTTGGAATCTTTCGTTATCCGTTATAACAAAGAATGCCTCGAGATTGGCGGGGTAGCGGACTAGATGGCCCGCAACCATTTCATCAGGACCGTCAAAAACGATGAAATGGTCATGACCATCTCAGGCAGATAGGGCTTGCAAGAAAAATGGGTCGACGTCATGGCAGCGGTCAAGACGTACGCCCAGACACAACGGTCTCTCAAACCGCATGCTGGCAAAACACAACCCCGGACGGAAGGTCAATCCTCCCGCCAAGACCCCAAACGCAACAACAAGTGCAACCGGGATACATGGAATCGTGGATATCAGCCTGACGCAAGGGCAATGATTAATGCCCAGCGCGACCAGCGGGCATCGAAGAAGGAATCTCAGGACCGCAATTGGACCGAGATCAACAAGTCGCCAAGAGTCGTCCTTCTTACGGACGCACAATTCCTGTGACTGGCCCAACCGATGAAGTCTAAGAAGAACCAGGATCTAACTCTTTACTGTGAGTATCATAAAGACTTGAGCCACTCAACCAACAACTACATCAGTCTCTGGTTGGAGATCGCGCGAGCCCTAAAAGAGGGGAAGCTACAACACCTGTTGTCAGCCGCGCAGAATCAAAGCAAGTGCATCACCCCACGACGAGGGCACCTCCACAGGGAAAAAGGCCATGTATGTGGCCACAACCCACATGATCCATAGGTGTCGTGGAAGGCCGCGCAAGGCGGGAAGAAGAGTGGATAATGACTGGAAAGACGAATAGGTCGTTTTCCCCAAAATGCAAAGCGGACCGCGCGACAGGCGCGCCGTCGTCATCACCGGCTACCTAGCTCATTACTGCACGGAGCGACTGTTTATCGACCCGGGGAGTACCTCCGACATTATCTATTAGCAGTGCTTCAACCAATGCGATCAAGAAGATAAAAATCGGTTGCAGCCGGTAGACTACCCGTTGGCCGGTTTCGCGGGGGAAACAGTGTTCCCCCTAGGCCAAATCACATTGCCCATGCGCCTTACCAATGGTAAGCACACTCGGACCGAGGAGGTAAATTTCATGGTTTTACCCCACACCTCCCGATACGATGTACTTCTCGGGCGGAAATCTCAGGACGATTTTAAAATGATCACGTCCGTCCCCCACTCTACTATCCGTTTCCCAACCGAGACGATGGTCGCTATAATTTATGCCCGCAGAGAAGTAATGTCCATGGACGAACTACGTCCGACCAAGACGGCAAGGCTCACCCCAAACACCGAACCAGAGAAATGGGTACTTAAAGCAAGGTACCCCGAACAGACGGTAACATTGGGTCACGCCTTGTCTAACAGCACAAGAGCGCGCCTAAAGCAACTTCTCTTCAGGAATCAAGACATCTTCGCATGGACACCCGCCGACATTACAGGCGTCCCACGCGAAGTCGCGCAACATTTCTTTAATACCCTACCAGGTATCAAGCCTGTGATCCCAGGCCAACGCCACCTTGGATCCGCAAAGAACGAGGCGATGAACGAGCATGTCAAAGAACTGCTCTCCGCAGGCATCCTGCGGGAGGTCAAATACCAAACTTGGTTATCCAACCCAGTCATGGTAGAAAAAGCGATGGGGTGCTGGCGCATGTGCGTCGACTACAAAGATCTCAACAAAGCCTGCCCCAAAGATTACTACGCACTTTCGGAGATCGACGAGAAAGTCGATAACCTCGCCCCATTCTGATGGAAGTGTTTCCTCGATTGTTATAAATGCTATCACCAAGTGAAGATGGCAATCGAGGACGAAGACAAAACGACATTCCGCACCCCTACGGGGAATTACTGTTACACAAAAATGCCATTTGGGTTGCGCAACGCGGGCGCAACTTATCAAAAGCTGATGAACGACACTTTTGGTGATCAAATCAGCAAGAGTGTCGAAATCTACATGTTCGACTTAGTCGTCATGAGCATGGAATAGGATACCATGCTCAAAGATATCGAAAGAACATTCCAAACTCTGTGAAGCGTCAACATGAAGCTCAATACAGGGAAATGCTCATTTGGGATGGAAGAAGGCAAGTTCCTTGGATTCATCGTCACAAAAGATGGATTCAAGGTCAACCCGGAAAAAGTCCAAGCGATCGAGCGCATGCCATCGCTTTCCACGATAAAGGAGATGCAACGACTAGCCGGCTGGTTAGCCGCGTTAAACAGATTCTTAGCCAACCACGCGGCTAAACTTACCCCATTATTAGTATTCTACGCAACTGCTTAAAAAAGGAACAGTTCCAATGGACCGCAGAGGCAGAGAACGCTTTCCGGGAGATGAAAGAGTGTTTGATACAACTCCCAACTGTCACTGCACCACGCAAAAAGGAGCCACTCATCCTGTACCTGTCTGCCGCAGACAACGTGGTAGGCGCGATACTCATAGTGGAACGGGAGGGAGTTCAACCACCAATCTATTATGTCAGCAAAATGCTTAACCATCCAGACACAAGATACTCCATCATGGAGAAGTTGGTACTCGCACTGGTACACGCATCCAGACGGCTACGCCGTTATTTTGCAGATCACGTCATCACCGTGTTAACCAACTACAGGATCGGGCAAATCCTCTCCAAGCCCGAAATCTCTGGGAGACTAACAAAATGGGCCATTGAACTGGGCGCGCACACATTGATTTACAAACCGCGTCCAACAATCAAAGGCAAGGTTTTAGCTGACTTCGGCGCGGAAGTACCGGTGAATCGCATTCAAGAATGCGAAGACGAACAAAACCCTACACCTCCACCGTCCTCATCAGACATCTGGGCACTATATACCGATGGTGCGTCCAACGAGGACGGTGCAAGTGTAGGTCTGCGACTCGTAAGCCGTGATGGTCAAGAGCTTACTTATGTCATCCGCCTCGATTTCAAAAGTACAAATAACGAGGCCGAGTACGAGGCTTTACTAGCAGAGCTGCGCTTGGCAGTCAAGCTCGGTGTCCATCACTTGGAAGCACACGTCGGCTCATTACTGGTTGCGGGGCAAGTCCGCGGAGACTATGCCGCGAAAGGGGATATCATGATCCTCTATCTTGAGCAAGCCAAGCAACTGAAATCACGATTCACCTCGTTCAATATTCGTCATATCAATAGAAGTGAAAACAAACCCGCGGATGCACTTTCATAACTCGCATCCACCAGCTTCCAACATCTAGCAAAGGAAATACGTATTGAGATTCGGCAAAATCCCTCGGTACCCTTGCACCAAGTTAACGTCATCCAATACGGTACAACGTCCTGGATGACGCCAATTATCGCATACCTACAATCAGGTGTCACCCCCGAGAGTAAAGCAAAGGTACGCAAAATACAATACAGGGCGTGTCACTATCAAATGGGGGATGCTATTTTATACCGCAAGTCATACCTGGGCTGCGATGCGTCGACCCTCAAGATGCCACGTATCTTATCAGATAGATACACGAAGAAATATGCGGCATACATGCGGGCCCACGCATGGTAGTGGCCAAAATCATGAACGCTGGGTATTACTGGCCCAGCATGCACCTGGACGCGGTTAAAATCTTGCGCAAGTGTTTCAATTGTCAACGACACGCACCAATGACATTGCGCCCAAAGAACAACCTGGTCCCTGTCACCACCGCATGGCCTTTCCAAAAATGGGTAATCGACGTGGTGGGACCCTTTCCAGACGCACCAGGTGTGGTGAAGTTTATCATAGTGGCTGTCGATTATTTCACCAAATGGGTAGAAGCAAAACCGCTAGCCTCTACCACCGCTATGATAACAAAGAAGTTTGCCTGGGAACACATCATCTGCTGTTTTGGTCTACAAATGTGCATCGTAGCCGATAACCCCACCAACTTCGCTGCCGATGATTTCCAAAACTGGCTAAAGGAACTAAACATTGAACACGTCTTCTCCTCAGTGGCGCATCCGTAAGGGAATGGCCAAGTTGAGAGCATCAATAAAAGTTTAGTCGAAGTCATAAAGGCACGGTTGGGAACAGCCAGACGCGGCTGGGTCGATGAACTCCCTAGTATCCTATGGGCTCATAGGACTAACCTGAAGATTAGTCACGGTGAGACACCCTTCAGCCTAGTCTATGGCTCTGAGGCGGTGATCCCCGCTGAAATAGGTCTCCCTTCACCTCGAATGTTAGCTGTCAACAAAATTGACAACAGCGACGAGCGCAGGCTTGACTTGGACCTCTTGGAAGAAAGGCGTGAAAACGCAGTGATCAACGAGGCCAAGTAGAAAAAAAACTTGAAAAATACTACAACGCGCGTGTCCGCATCTGCACATTCAATCCAGGAGATTATGTCCTTCGCGACAATGAAGCCTCCAATGCATAACGCCCAGGGAAACTAGCCCCTAAATGGGAAGGACCCTACCTCATCAAAGAGGTTTTGGGCAAAGGCGCGTACAAGCTACAAACATTAGAAGGAGACCCTATCTCGAGAACATGGAATGCACAGCAGTTTCGACGCTGTTACATGTAAGCTACGTTTACATTTTCTATGTAACCTACTGGCCCGAAGGTCATTTGTAAATAAATAAATGAACAATTCAATGCAATATTGTTTATCTTTTCTATTACAAATGCGTGTTCCACTTTGCGGTATCTACAAAAACAGATTGGCAAAATCTTCATTCATGATACCCATACAAAGTGGCAACCACACACAAATATTGTAATAAGCCAACAAAGGCAAAACATCGATGTCTATCCGGCCGGATACGTACACACGGTTTTCCCAAAGCCTAAAAACAATTCCTAGGCCCTGACGGGATAAAACGGGAATTGACTACTACTTACATGACAATGGTGTACAGTATACTCAACCGCGCTTTATAGCCAACAGAGTCGTTCATATACTTGCATATCACCTAGACATGCAAATGGCAAACTATGGCTTAGTATTATTTACATGCGCCTGAAACATTGGCTGTAAATAAACACTATTTCACCCACGCTCACACAAAGAAAAAGTAAATATTCTTTAGTTATACACTTTGAGCCACACGTACTTGCATATCACCTAGACATGCAAATGGCAAACTTGGACTTAATGTTATTTACAAAAGGCCTTAAACATTGGCCTTATAAAACATTAACTCGCATACGTTCATAAGCAAAAAAGTGAAAACACTTATACACTTTGAGCAAAAGGATAAATTTTATATCCGAAAGACTTCTACATCTATGCGGTGCATAAGGAATTCTACATGAGTTTTTCAAACATTTACATCAAAAAGGAAGTCAAACGAGGCACGCACACCAACCTAATCTGCTTTTGTACCACTGGTGCCTGCATCATTCTTCGCACCACCGGCGGCTTCATCCTCCTCCTCTGGTCGGTCAAACAACAGCCGCAAACGGTCCACATAATCTTCCGCCTCCAAACATTTCTCAATATTATCAAGGGCGGAAATGGACAAGTTGTTGTATGCATCCACCACTACGGAATAAACAGCTTCAGTATCTATGCCATGGAACCCAGATCTTTCATCAGTAAATCTGCTCTTAAAAAGGGGTTCACATGGGTAACGCACTCGTTGTAACTAGCCTTAAACCCAGCCTGCCGTGCACGCTCCTTAATCTCATTAACGACAGCCGTGTTCTCAGGCGCGTCAAGTATGGTTTCCACAATCTGAACACATATGAACAACAAAATTATCAAAGGTAAACACACAAATAACAGAGGACACCAGATACTTACATGCACGATGCCGTGGTCACGCATCCAGACACGATCTGCAGTAAGTTAGTTTAAAGAGGCAGTCAACCCATTTCTGACCTCTTCAACTTGCCTTGCACGCGCCTCAGCCTCAGTAGCACGGGCACTAACCTCCTCAAGGATGGCCACTTGGTTTTGCACTTCCGCCTGTTCACAAATAACACAGAGAAGTATAAACAGACAATATCTTACACTCAAGAAACAAGGAAACAACTCATGTGTAGTCATAGTTCATACCTTAAGTTCCTCCACAGCCTTGTTCAGCTTGGTGCAGTCAGCATCCGCCTCTTCAAGCGCCTTGTAAGCCCGCGCCTCCGCTTCTTTCAACGCAGTTGCACCAGCGCTTCCGCCTCTTTTGCAGCCACTTCAGCCGCGGCCTTTTCCTTCACCAAAGCAGCGTTCGCAGCCTTGAGATTGGTCAACTCCTGACGAACACGGAACAGTTTTTCATTCTCTCTAGCACAAGCTTCCCTCCGACCCTTGCGCTCATCAGAAAGCAGTTTTGTAAGAGAACGAACCTGTTTAAGGCCGGCGGATGCAGCCCAAGTCTCAGTCTGCTCCAACTTCTCAAAAGCCGCTCTATCTTTTCCAACTGCTCCGCACCCTCCCGAGCAGCCTTTACTATCTCCTCAGCTTCAGCCCTCAGCCGAATGGTTTCCTCCTCTCGTCGACCTAAGACATTGTAGTCTTCCATAATTGCATTCGCAATTATGGAACTTCCAACAAGCATGGAAGATAGCTGATTTATCTGGTTTTGACGGGGCAAACCCCGTGCCCGAGCAGCCTCAAAAGGGGTACCCAAACCCTGCAAGATCTCTCTGCAAGCTGAGGGATCATTAGAAACATCATCCGCTTGCATAACATTCCAAGGGGGCGGTGGTAATCCAAACCCCGCTCTACCGCATAGGAGCGGTAGTAAAACTCCAACTCAGTCTCCCCAGGCTGAATTGAAGGTTGATCTTCAACCCCTGTGCCTGTAGCAGTAGAACCAGATGGCTTTTCAATAACAGAGGACTTCGGCTTCTCACCCCCTGACGTCCAGCGTCATACGGATCAATTAAGTTGTTGGCAGAATCCAACGTATCAGCAATGGTTACACCCGCAGTCTCCTTCGCGGTCTCCTCCACATGAACATATGGTGGAGTACCACCACCACTAACCACTTCAATAGAAGGGCTTCTTATACCCTCCTTCTGGACTTCCATGTCCGCCACTTTCGAAGAAGAAGTAGGGGTGGCAAACAAAGAGACCGGTTCTTCCCGGGTTTCTACATAAAAACAGACTGTCAGTTACAACTGGGACAACAACACTTGTATAACATATTATCAACTTACCAATTGTAACCGCAGGTTTTGACTTCGGGATCGCGGTCGCCCGAGTTTTTCTCAACTTAGGAGCTTTTTGCCTACCGACAATAAGGCCATCTCCTTTCCTTTTCTTATCATCAACGGGCTTAGTACCCGCTTACGACCCACCCGCAGCCGCAGGACCACCTAGAACACCCAAACCTCAAGGGTGTCAGACACTACTACGTAATCGTCGTATTTGCATAACCGAGTACGAGAGATACCTGCCACCTCTGGCACCAAAAGAGGAATAACAACGGCCTCGTGTGTCTTCTTTTTACGCGCACGCTTATCACTAATCTTCGGCTCAGCCTGTTTGGGAACACCCATTGCAGCAGGGTCTCCCAAAGCCCCAAGATCCTCTGCGTTTCGTTCATCAAAAAACACTCATCAGGGACAAGTCGTTTAAAAACAATAAAGGAGAAATAAACTACTATACCTTTGCCTTGCGGCAACACCGCCTCCAGTGCGGCCCGATCAGGCAATCGGAAATTATCACGAATGGTTCGGTTGAACCCTTCCTCACCATCCGCACAAGCAACTATCTCAACTTCGCCCTTGAAGTCGGGGCAAAACATTCTCCATAGCGGAGCATCCTCTGACAACACATTTACAAAGATCATTGATAAGAACATAAAAGTAAAAAACCGCACAGGTAAAGAGACACTTACCACCGCTCTTTTCCCGCACCACTGGCCGTGCGTTCCTGCTCATCCTGCCAAGCATCATCCGCAGCACACACAGCTGCCTGTTATCCAAATTCACCCAACCAATGATCCGCAATCTTGGGAACCAATCTACCGTATCTGCTTTTGGGACACTAACTTTCTCCGTTATGATCGTCCCCGTCACGTTTCTAAACTGCAACTTTGAAGTAATAGCAGCAGCTTTAACGTAGAAGAACTTCGTCTTCCATTTCATCATACCCTTCAGAGGGATCATCAAATTGGGAGTATGATCCCGTTGACGGAAAGAGAAAAGGCCTATTGACACAGACAACTGATAAAATCGCCGGAAATCTCCGACGATGGGCTCTATACCCAGAGCATGAAACGTATACTCAAAGTTTCAAACTCGAATCATTCCCCAAGGATTGAGTTAAGAAATATGAAGTTTATAGTACTCTAAAACTTCAGCCACAAACACAGTCAAAGGCAACCGGAGATTACAGTCTCCGAAAAAATCAGCAAACATGGTGACATATCCCGCCGGAGCATCACCGGCGGTGTCACCTTCTTGGGGATAAGTAGCCCCATACTCTGGAGGCATTTGGATATCCCTCATCAACGTCTCGAACGACGACCTCGACCACCTCAAAACCAGCAAATTCTTGCCCGGAGCATTAACTTCAACCTCTTCCTCCGCCGCCACCGGCGATGACGGTTCACGGTTTTCAACCGAAGTAGACAATGGGTTCGATGGTTCAGCCATTGAGAAGAAGAAGAAAGAAAATGACAGATGAGTTAAGAAACTCTAAAGAAATCTCACCGGAAAATCAAAGGGTTTGATCGGAGAAGACGAAGGAACAACTTTCTTTCACCGGAATTTTTTTTTCAAATTTCGAACAAGTGAGGGGAAACCCCAAAGGTTTCCCCTTTTATACTCATCGCAATAAATGCATCACAGAAACCGAACAGACGTGCAACAAAGAAACCCGTTATGCGTCGCCACGTGTAAGCGACGGTTTCTCTGACAATCACCACGCGCGCGTGGCCGCCCCTGCGCCTGACATCACACGACTTTTGCACTCTTGCTACAGTGCATTAATTACCTTGGGCAGTGCAAACGTCCTTTCATTTCAGCACATGCCAGGTAAATCCCACCAACTTCTACCAACCCGCACGTGCGGTCTATAACGTTTACAAAAAGCAGCAAGTGAAGACAAATTTCATGTTCGCGGCATGCGGTTTTTATGGTTTTCCATACTGCAACTTGAACCGCATGTCGTTTTTTACATACCCCTCAAAAAAAGAAAAAATATATATATATATATATATATACACTATATAAAGGGGAATAACCAACACCTTCATATATCCACACCCACACGTGGAATATGCGGAGATGACACACACGAGCCCGCACAGGTGTGTCAGATACTCAGAACCAGCAATGTTCTTTGGACTGCGAAAACCGCTTCTCAGGAACAGGCAAACCGCATTACCTTAAAGCTTCTTCAAGCTTCAAATCCCTCGTGTCCGGTTCACAACCACAGAGGGGACGCAAACAGCTTCTCCCTAGGGAAAAGGATAAGTATGATGAGCGACCGCACATCAGCAACCCTGACTCCTGATCCTTCAAGAGCTACATCCAAGCATAACCCTTTTTTAAAGCGAGTCTTTTGTTACAAACCGCAGACACTCATGAGTCGCTGCGACTAAATGTAACTACGCGAGCGGTAGCTACAGAAGAGCCACGACTAAGTCATCACACGGATGAGCAAAGCAACTTCAAGGAAAACTGCTCTACAACTCCGCGTGAAGGAAAGTTGCTACAGAGCGAATGCGGACGAGTTTCACCCAGATTCCTAACCATCCGCGGTGATCTCATTGAGCAACAAGCCAAGCAACAGTGGTAACAAGTCTGCTTACGACTTTGTTTGCCCACCTATGGGCCGCATAGAATAAACAATGGTGGGCACTAACATGCCTATGACCATGTTTATTTGCCCATAGTCCAATGAAACTATTCACATTGTTCGACCAAACACGGCCAACAATGACGCAAAATTCCCCACAATGTTCGACCAAACATGGCCAACGATATAAGGGAACAAGGTAACCGCAAAGGACGTGCGGTTACTTGAGAGCTAAACTGGAAGAAAACGACACCCACAAAGTAGGGATCATCGTTACATGTCCAGTTGATAAACATAAAGCGCCAGCAAGGCACTTACCGCATTGCATCCGCAACCGCAAAGGTTACACCAAGAGTTGCGGACACTGACATCTTCGGTCACTGTCTCAAAGGTTGGTTCGGCACACCAACAGGTGGCAACCAAACCTGATGACATCAGAAAAAGGTAGACCACACTACCGGATCAAAATTCTCGGGCTGAGAATTCGGCATCAGACGGAAAATACTCACTGGTACGAAATAGACGTCACACGACTCTACCAGATCCCCGGCTTGATTTACTTGAAGCAGGAGCCACCGGTCTGGCCTAGAATCTTCTCCACTCCAACTTCCACAATACCCACTCGACCTCATAGTCCAGTATTCCTCCCACATGCAACTTGCATGAGGAAACAACACTAGACTGGGGGGACTTGAAGGGGTATGGTCCCAGATCTCGCACCAACATGGTCGCGAGTGACCATTACCCTTATCAAAAACCCCCACCGGCAAGAAGTTATCTGCGTCCGTGCGGGCACGCGCGAACGTAGCGGTCGAATCCAATCTGTCAAGTGATGGGAAGACTTAACTTGTGTATGAAAATGGGTGCTACACATAGCGATGCGGCTTAGCACCGCATCCTATGAACATTTTCGTCATGGCAAGGGATCTAGGTAAACAACAATAATTACCACGAGTGGCGATGCGGCCTAGCACCGCATCCCGCACATGTCTTGACCAAAGCAAGGACGCGGAAACAACGGTAGTAACCGCGAGCAGCGATGCGGCCTGGCACTGCATCCTGCCCACAAGGCAAGTGGGACTGACACCACATAGCAAGTGGCGCCAATGACAGTTGCCTGTCAGCCCACACGTAAGCAACAGGTTGACACCGCAGTAGGACGTGGCGTCACTCCCATAACCGACAAGCCTGACACACCTGCATAGGGGCTGCGCGTTGTCAGTCTAGCCACTCAATTACCCTCCTTCACTTCTTGGCTATAAATACCCATCCCGGACCAGGTTTGAGGTATCGTTTATCAAACTCTCTCACTACTACTACTATCACACACTTTGCTCTCAAGCAAATTACTGATTCTCACGCCGGAGAGTGGTAACAAGGAGCACCATCCACCCCCATCCTCCTTGTTACGAGTCACAGTGTGTTTCCCTTGTGCAGAAGACAGATCAGCGGACGATCCAGCCACCGATCCTCGGAAAGAAGGGATTAACCCTACTTGACGAGACCAGTGAGTTAACCTCCCTTGGTTAACCACTGTTTCATCAGATAACATTATTGTTTTCTAGACTTTTTATTTATAAACCCGGTTAATGTTTTTTAAGTTATGAAACATGGTATCAAACCTGATTAATCTAACACACAATTTCATTAAGTTTACTTTCATAAGACTGTCTCCAATGCAACGGTCCGCATTTACTACATGCATCCTAATCATCACTGCCACATCAGCTTTTTACCCATCCTTCCCACATGCACTATCTCTCCTCTATTTAACTCCAACACATCCTTTCCACATGCATCCTCTCTCTTCCACATCACCATTTCTTTTTCTGTTTTTCTTTAAAAACATTTATTTTGTAATCTTAAAAAATATTTAATAAATAAATATAAAAATATATTTAAATAAAAAAAGAAGTTAAAAATAAATAAAAATTAAACTTGCATTACATAAAAAATAAATTACATTTTCCTAAAAAATAAAATACAAATACTCAAATTAAACTAGAACTTAATTTAAAAATGAAAATAAAACTTAATAAAAAACAAATCTACTTTTCATTAGCTTGGTTAGCTTGCTTAAGATTCCAGAGATGTTCCATTAGATCGTTACGTAGTGCGATGTGAGTATCTTTGCTTAGTAAGGATCTAAACCTCTGCAGATAGTGTGCCAACTTGGTGGGTGCACCTCCATTATAACCTGATGGCTCAGGCTCATCTTCTTCACGGGACCAATCAGTTATCGTATGACCTTCATCTTCTACAATCATATTACGTAGAATGATACATGCATGCATTATATCACCTAACACTAGTATGCTTGTAGATCTTCCAAGACCTCGTATCATTGCCCACCTTGCTTGGAGGTCACCAAATGCTCTTTCAACATCTTTTCTACAAGACTCCTGTCATCACTTTGAGGCCACTATTGACGACTCGTCTTTGTTGGTTGCTCGTCATTCTTCTCAGTTACCATCTTGCTTGGCTTTTTTTTACGGCTTTGCTTTTGATGGTATTCCACAAGATCTTCTTGAGTTTGTTGAAACTGAGGTTCTTGCATTTGGGAGGTTTTTTGAAGCTGTTGCCGTTGAAGAAATTGTTGAAATTGTTGAGGATCAAAAGCAGGTTGTTGAAACTGTGGCATGACAGGAAATTGTCCAAATTGGGGGAATGAAGGTCCTTGTTGAAACTGGGGATATGAATGTGCCTGTGAAAACTGAGAAAAGTTTTGTGTTTGTGACAAAAGAGGGAATGATGGTTGTTTTTGTGGGTTTTGCTGATCATCATCATCGTTTAACAAACCAGTGAAAGAAAATTGATGTCTTGGATCCATTTTGAGAGTGTGATGTTGAAAAAAATTGAGAGTTTGTAAGATTTTGGGGGTGAAAATGAGTTAAATGGGGGGAAAAACTAGCCGTTTTTTTTTACATATAGCTGTTAGAAAAAAAAACATTTCTTTAAAAAAGTGTCGTTTGGCAGATTTTTGGAATAAAAAATGTTGGTTTTTCTATTGAAATTGCCCCACCACCTCTTGCATGGCCCCACCACCTCTTGCATTTAGATGCACTTGGTTACCTACGTGCTTGCCCATGGCCCTCTACCCCAATGCATCCTTCCAACATGCCTTTTCCACATCACCAAATGCACCTCTACCAAAGTAAGCATTGGAGGTAGTCTAAGGAACTATTCTAGACAGGTTGACTTTGTGATGTGAATACATTTAATATACAACTTTGAATCTAAATCTCGTCTAGGTAATGTGAGTTGACTCGGAAGACCCGGTATCCATCGTACGCCCCCGCAAGACGGAGGATCCATCGAAGACTCCAATCTTGGAGCTAATACATAAAAATGGAGTTCTTGGTAGCGGCTTGGTGAACATATCAGTAAGTTGATCTTGAGAATTGATGTGAAGAACATGTGGCAAACCAGCAAAAACCTTGCTCACAAACAAAGATATAGTTTAGGGCCACATGTTTCATGTATGAGTGGTATACGGGATTTGCTCATAGATGTGTAGTGCATGTACTGTCACAAAATAAAGTTGTGTTTGAGTAGTAGTAATACCCAGTTCTTGTAATAAATTTTTGAGCCAAAGGAGTTCAGCTGAGGCATTAGCTAAGGCCTTGTACTCGGCTTTGGTGGATGAACTAGAAACCGACTTTTGTCTTTCGGATGTTTATAAAATGATATTCGTGCCAAGATAGTAGGTAAGCGGTGGTTAACCAACTTGCATCATTAACACCACCCTATTAGAATCTGAGAAGGTCGATAGTGTGAGAAGAGAGTTACGATTTAGGAAAAGACCATGAATGATAGTTGCTTTTAGGTATTGGAGGACACATTTAAGAACTTGCCAATGGTTATGGTGTGGAGCATGCATGAATTGAGAATGTTTGTTGATATCAAAGGAGATGTTAGATATTTTAGTGTAATCGGGATTAACTTGGCGACCAAAGGAATTATAATATACATCGAACATGTTAGGAGGTGCGGGAGTGCACGCTTGTTGGAGTTGTTAAAATTCCAAGTATTCGGGCGGAGCCCCAAATAAGGGTTCCATGGGGGTGTTCCAAGAGGGCGTTGCCCCTGGTGAGGGTCCAGGTGAAGCGCCCCCGGGAGCAGGGTCCAAGGGGAGGCAGCCCCTAGCTGGGGTTAAGCTGCAAGTTAAAGGAGGTTGAAGGTTTTCTTCTTATAGTTTTTTGAAAAATTGCATATGCAGGTGCAAGAATAAAGAGCTACTTATATGAGCATAAAGTTTAGCTGCTTCAAGAAGCTAGGAGTTGGCTTTGATATGTTCATTGAAGGATAGGACACAAGCTTGTAAAAATAGTGTCAAGAAAGAACATAAGAGTAGGTAAACTTGTGTGTATATTATCTTCATGTATTCACTATGAATAGAAAGGGTTCAATCCTTAGTGACATCCTTATATTCAAATATTTGGAATGTGTAATATACTAATGTGAAATTCAATCGTCGCGATATTTCATATATGTATAGGTTTGAATGTTATGAATTTGCTTAAGTTAATCAAGGATTACGCTATAATGGGGGAGGATTGTTAGATATTTTAGTGTAATCAGGATTAACTTGGTGACCAAAGGAATTATAATATACATCGAACAAGTTAGGAGGTGTGGGAGTGCACGCTTGTTGGAGTTGTTATAATTCCAAGTTTTCGGGCGAAGCCTAGAATAGGGGTTCCAAGGGGTGGCAGCCCCTAGCAGGGTCTAAGGGGAAGAGCCCCTAGCTAGAGTCGAGCTGCAAGTTAAAGGAGGTTGAAGGTTCTCTTCTTAATAGTTCTTTGAAAAATTGCATATGCAGGTGCAAGAATAAAGAGCTACCTATATGAGCATGAAGTTTAGCCGCTTCAAGAAGCTAGGACATATGTTCATTGAATGATAGGACACAGGCTAGTAAAAATAGTGTCAAGAAAGAACATAAGAGTATATAAACTTGTGTGTATATTATCTTCATGTATTTACTATGAATAGAAAAGTTTCAATCCTTAGCAACATCCCTAAATTCGAATATATGGAATGTGTAATATACTGATGTCAAATTCAATAGTCGCGATATTTCATTTATGCATAGGTTTGATTGTTGTGAATTTGTTAAAGTAAATCAAGCATTACGCTAAAATGGGGGAGGATTGTTAGATATTTTAGTGTAATCGGGATTAACTTGGTGACCAAAGGAATTATAATATACATCGAACAAGTTAGGAGGTGCGGTAATGCACGCTTGTTGGAGTTGTTATAATTCCAAGTATTTGGACGAATCCCTGAATAGGGGTCCAAGGGGCAGAGCCCCTGGACGGGGTCGAGAGGCAATTTTAAATTTTAGAAACTGCCGACAGGCAGTTACCAGCCCTCATCCCCAAATTCGAAATTAGGGTTCTTGGTCACATTCTGGTTCACTAGGAATTCTACAACACACACACTTACTGTTTGTTCGATTTCTCATCAGAGTTGTATTTGATTGAATTATTCGGTAGAACCACCAAAATAATTTGATCTGAGAGTGGCTACACGTCTCTCTGATTGTCTGGTTTTATAAAATTCCCCAACAGTAGATGTTCGGATGGGTGAAGGCTAGGTATTAGAAAGCGCTAATGAGTTTGCGGTAAGGAGCGGCATCCACCGAGGGAGATAGGTCGATAGGGGATAAGGGATCTGTGGCACTAGGGGAGTGGGAACGATGACATCTTGAATGTGACGATGCTGAAATTGGAGAGGACCAGTAGGTTTTGGAACAACTTAAACTCCCAAGAAGCGATGAAGCATTCCAAGATTCTTGACGGAGAATTGGTTGCTTAATGCATTGATGAAGTGATCAAGGAATTTGGAATCGGTACCACTGAGAACGATATCATCAACGTAGACCATAAGATAGCATGTGAAGTTACGGCTTTGATTGATGAAAATAGATGCATCGGCTAGCAATTTTCGAAAACCAAAGCCATGGAGAAAGGTGGCGAGCTCAATGTACCATCCTCAAGGAGCTTGTTATAGACTGTATATCGATTTTTTAAGCTTGCATATGTGGTGGGGAAATTGAGGATGGACATAACCTGGTGGTTCAGTCATAAAGACTTCCTCACGGAGAGTGCGATGGAGGAATGCATTATTAACGTAAAGTTGACGTAAGGGCCATATTTTAGATAACTAACAAAACAGTGTGAATAGTAACATGTCTTGTGACCGGGCTAAAGTGTCAAAATAGTCCTTAGCATATTGTTGAAGGAAACACTTAGTGACAAGACGCGCTTTGTATTTTTCAATTGAGTCATCGGGATTGCACTCGATTTGAAACACCCATTTGAAACCAATCGGAGTCTAGGATGTGGAAGGCACAAGTTTCCAAGTTTGGTTGTGTAGAAGAGCGTTAAACTCCACGTCGATAGCAATCCCCCACTTTAGATCTTTTAAGGCTTGAGTATGGGTGTGCGGTTCAAGGGTAGGTGGAATTAATGATGTTTAGGTTGAAATATTTGGAGTTTGCTTTTCTGTTGTGGGAAGGTAAATGGTAGTTTGGAGGAGAGGACGATGGTAGGGTGGTAGATGTAGATCCAAATTGGTGTATATATTACACAAAAAGATTATATATGGTCTTGCAAATCATACTCTTTGTATATATAAGTATATATTATTTTTGTAAGGGATTGGATCGGTCCATAAAACCTCATGACTTACGAGGCAATTAGATTATATTTATTTGTATTTACAAAGTCAAAGGTGGTAGATAGGGATGGTGTGCATTGTGCAATATCCTTATCCAAACAGCAAACATATTACTCTTTCAAGTTATTCTGATCCAAATAAACAATCCTGAATAAAACTAACAAAAAATGACACAAAAGGGACTCGAACAAGGTGCCACTTGGATGAAAAGAAAAGACCTTTCTGCTCGACTATGACTACTTCTTGTATATGGGTTCACCTCTAATTATATTCATGGGTTCGCCCAAGATTTATTATATATAAATTAAAAAAAAAACTACGAGCTCTCTTACTTTTTTGGCCCTGAGTCGGCGCCCACCCGGCCCATGCTTAGGGCTGACCCTGGCCTATTTGGTGTAAACAATCCAATCATATACAACTGAGACCAACCCAAACTAACTAATAAGAATTCAAATCATGTTCTACACAACAAGAAAAGTGTCAATCCCATAGACTTGATTGGAAAAGTCCATCTACCTAAAGAAACACCAAGTCTAAACCGACAGGTTTAGGCTTGAGGGAGTGGTCTCGTCAAGAAGGTTAATCTTTAATCTTTCCTCGATCAGCGGTTGGAGTGATTCTGGGATCGAATCCTTAAAAGAGAACATCGTGAAGCTTGTTACAAGGAAGAGAGATGGGGGGTTCTCCTTGTAACCACCCTTCAGCGTGAGAATAAGTATCATTTAAGAAGAGTAAACGAGTGTGTGTTAAGAGTGAGAGCGTCCATCTTGAACCTTTGGAGGAGTCTGACATTTATAGCCAAAGGATGGAGAGAAGGATTGTGGGCTGATAGGCCTCGTCACAGTTGTCACTATCAACGAATATCCATTTGTTCCCCTCAGGTAGGACAGGTAGTGTCTGCAGAGGTGGAGGTGACGTGGCACAGGGTGATTGGCTGCATGTCATCCTCGAAACGTACCCTCTGCCAGGCCTGACAACAAGCATTAGTAGAGATCATGTGGCCACGTCTGGCGATGATTGATTTGTGCCACATATCGTCCTTTTGTACTTGTAGTCCCCTGCACAAAACCTTCATCGTGGGAGGTGTGCTGGCAAGGTCTGCTGCAACCTGATTGGTTGTAAGCTGCTGTCAACTATACTGTTTGTCCATTACGTGAGCTGTTTATGATCGTCTGCGCGGGTGCCCCAATGTGAGAAGGCTCTAAGGACTGCTGAGATGAACGAGTGTTGCTCCTATGAGAACGTATTAAGCAGGTGGAACTCTAGACTAGATGAACGAGTTTGTCTTTGTCGAATCACAAAACTTTGTTTGTGTGCACCAGAGGGTGGCAGGCGTACCGTATTGGGTCAAAATGCCGTATGCCTATCGGAAGGTCATATGCATGCATGATTGAGTCAAAACGACGCAAGCGTACCAGAAGGTAAAAGGCGTGTAAGGTTGAGCCAAAACGGCACATGAGTATTGTGTACCTGAAGTAGCAGTCATGCAGGATTGAGCCAAAATGGCGCTTGCGTACGGTAAAGTAGCGGGCGTGCAAGAATGAGCCGAAACGGCGCATGCGTATTGGAATTTAGCATGTTTCTACTTGGATAAGTTTTTTGAAGTGTTGGGAAGATACACGTGGTTGGTGAAGTTGACGGCGACATCTATTTGACAAGGTAAGGTATATATGTCACCTCGGGGTTTTACTCGTTAATTTCCCGTGGGGGGTAATGTGCTCCCCTGTGGGAGAGATCCCCCTAAGAGTTTGCATGATTGGAAGCATATGTTCTTCTACATCCGTCCTGGTGTAGTCCCCATAGAGATGCAGTTCAGGAGGCCTGAGGAGAAGGTTCCGAAAGAGAGAGTGGTCGCGTGTGAGGGTACGCCTTGGTATGAGGCGCTGACTACTCCCCTGACGCTAATGTGGCAACTTGTGGAGGACGCTTTAGTTGCTATTGGGATTAGCATGCTATGGGCTCCTGATAATCCACCGGAGGCTCCGGCCTATGGATATGATCGAAGAGGTAAACTTACCTCTTTGTTTATTGTTTATGATATATCTTTGTTTTTTTTGTTAAGAATGTGTTACTACGTTAATAGAGTACAACTTGATAAATATCTTAGATGACACTGTTTTGGGGGAGATGACTGTGAAGGTGTTGCTCGACAATGAACTTCTTTGGTTAGACCAAATTCGGGATTTTTTCCATCATCCCACAGAGGAGAGATTAGCTAGATTTGCTAATACGCGTACAAGTCCGCACCTTTCCCCATTGTGAAACCCACAACTACTGTGACTCCCTCTAGAGAAAAGATTATTATTCTCTCTGGTGAAGAGTCTGTTACTTCTTATGGCGAGCGACTCATTCGTAGACCCCGTTCGACGCGTGAAGGTGCTGGTGGGGACCTGTCTAGGGGGTCTGGTGATTATGTTGATGTTATGAGAGAGAGAAAGAGAGAGAGAGAGAGAGAGAGAGAGTTATCAAGTCATCTTTGGATACGTATGCTGCTCCTTCTCGTGTTTAAGGTGGATAAAAAATTGTCCCTCAAGCTGTCGTGAAAGTGCCACCGAAGTCAGGGTCCAGCAAGCACTCTATTAGGGGAACTCATCTTGATTATGTTGTGGTTTCTTACACGCTCCGTCGTCTGGGCGTAGGTGAAGGTCATGTTGCAAACGGTTTTGGGGATGATCAGGCGACCATATTATAGATTCTGAAAAAGAAGGCGTTGGAGGAAACTAAGCGTAAGCTTGATGCAGAGGCCGCTTTGAAGGTGTCGACGAAGTAAAGGAAGTTACTGAAACATACTGAGGGGTCTACTCCCTCTGAAGGAGAGATTGTGTGTGCTGTGATGACTTAATCCAAACCACATATGGCAGAGAAGGCATGCCTAAAGATTAGGACAAAATTATATCGGCCGTAACACCAAAAGTAGCAATCCATCTTTTTGGAACAAGTTTATCTTGCAACATAAGACGGTGTTAGTCTCGTCGTAGTGAGCACCTATGGGTTTTTGTTGTGACTAGTATGCGATGCGAGAATAAATATTGGTCGGGGGATAGTGTAGTAAATGCTTAAGCAATTATGTAGTTGAAAAAATTGAATGTCCCCATCTCTATGGGGAGGAGGACTTAAAACATCTTAAATAGATGACTTCATAGCATTAAACGTTCTTCATGATGGCCCTTTTTTCGTTGGCATTGCTCATCGGTCAACAACCTCGACCCTCATTTGGTGTTCAAAAGCTCTATCTGATGGATAATGAATTGAAGTAAAGTTCCATTGGATTCAAGTTTTATTTTCATCTTTATCTATCAATGTAGTTATTTTTAGTATAATTATAGGGTAAAAATGAGGGAAAGGATGTGAATGCTCTAACAGATTGAAGCAAGATTGAGCTTCATACACCGAGTTTGATTATGTTTGTGATTTTAAACAAGCATATTTTAAATTAGAAATAATAGTATTTATATCCTACGATGTAAACTACAAATATATATGTATTATTTTACAAGGATTTTATATATATAAATAAATATAAAAATACCTTGATGATATAAATATATGTAAATAATACACAAGTCGAGCGTGAGCATAGATTAGTTTGGTTAGGTTATCTGAAACTGAACCACTCTGGGCCGGGTCGCTTAAATTGGTCAGACAAATTCTTGAAGTTAGGCTGTGTTCAGTTTTCAAAGTAAATTGTCCATGCAAATAACTTGTGTTTAAAAGTGTTAGATTTAACCCCACATAGGTGTAGGAAATAGGGGTGTTCTTTGGGTTGTTTTTCGGGTTTCGGGTATCTAAGGTCAGGTTGTTTAGGTTTTCAAAACTAAAAATTTTATCCAATAACCAAACCATTCTAGTTTGGTTTCTTCGGTGTTCGGGTTTTATCGGGTCGAGTTTCGGGTTAGTATATTTTTAGCAGATGTGAAACTGTATTGAAACTTGAAAGTCATATGGAGTTCGATTACGAAACTGTGAAAGTCATATGTCATATGGAGTTCATTGACCAAACTTGATTACAAGGTTGCAACAGGCTTAGGGTCTTATACTCTGATCATCGATGTAGTTTTAAATAAGTAAATATATATAAATATAATATAGTATATGATCAATATCAATGTATATTATTATAAAGGAAATCAATTATATAAATATATAAATTGGGGATTGACTTCGAGGTAGGATTTATCTGGATTTAACTTTGATCTTTAAAGTTGTTCAGGTTTTCGGGTTAACCCGAAACACCAAAACTGTATCCATTAACCAAACCGTTTAAAGTTAATTGGGTTCGGGTATGATATATAGTTTCTTGGGTTGGGTGGCATCGAGTCGCATTTCAGATAAAAAGAACACCCCTAGTAGGAAAAGAAAGGTTGCTAGTTAATATACTTGTTTTTAAAAGTGTTAGATTTAATCCCACATAGGTGTAGGAATACAAAGGCTGCTAGTTAATATACCATGTTATAGATTATTATATTGTGTTGGGATTTGTATTATGTCATCCAACATGGTATGAGAGCAGTTAATAAATATAGTATTACCTGCTCTGATACCATAATGGATAATTAATATAAATTCTAAACTTTTTTTAAAAGTGTTTAGACACTATATAAAATATAAATTATATAAATTCCATATTGCTACAAAAATAAAAGAAAATGGTTGACTAGGGATTGCAGTAACACCAAAAAAATAGCGATCCATCTTTCTTTCTGGAACAAGTTTATCTTGCAGCATATGACGGTGTTAGTCTTGTCATAGTGAGCACCTTTGGGTTTTTGTTGTGACTAACATGCGATGTGAGAATAAATATTGGTCGGGGGATAATGTAGTAAATGCTTAAGCAATCATTTAATTGAAAAAAAATTAATGTCCCCGTCTCTATGGGGAGGACTTGAATAGCTGACTTCATAGTATTAAACGTTCTTCATCATGCATCATGGGCCTTTTCGTTGGCATTGCTCATCATCTACAACCTCAACCTTCATTTGGTGTTCATAAGCTCTATCCGAAGGATAATGAATTGAAGTAAAGTTCCATCGGATTCAAGTTTTGTTTTCATCTTTATTTACCAATATAATGTAGTTATTTTTAGTGTAATTATAGGGTAAAAATGGGGGAAAGGATATGAATGCTATAACAGATTGAAGCAAGATTGAGCTTCATACACCGAGTTTGATTATGTTTGTGATTTTAAACAAGCATATTTTAAATAGAAATAACAGTATTTGTATCCTACAATTTAAACTACATCATAAGTATTCTAATTTAGAAAAGAGTTAAATGCCATTTTAGTCCCTGTGGTTTGGGCCATTTTGCCAGTTTAGTCCAAAGGTTTCACTTTTAACCTGTGGGTCCAAAAAGGTTTCACAGTTGCCATTTTAGTCCACTGTGTTAACTTCATTTGTTTTTTCTGTTAATGAAAAGGCCAATTCGGTCATTTTATATGGTTGAATTGCCCTTTTAGTTAACAGAATTACATACAAAATGACCAAATTGGCCTTCTCGTTAACAGAAAAAATGGATGAAGTTAACCTAGTGGACTAAAATGGCAACTGTGAAACCTTTTTGGACTCACAGGTTAAAAATAAAACCTTTGGACTAAACTGGCAAAATGACCCAAACCACAGGGACTAAAATGGCATTTAACTCTTTAGAAAAATATACAAATAGATATGTATTATGTTACAATGATTGTTATATTTATAAATAAATACAAAATATACCTTGATCAGACAAATTCTTGAATTCAGGCTGTGTTCAGTTTTCAAAGTAAATGGTCCATGCAAATAACTTGTGTTTAAAAGTGTTAGATTTAATCCCACCTAGGTGTAGGAAATAGGGTTGTTCTTTGGGTTGTTATTCAGGATTCGGGTATCTAAGGTCAGGTTGTTCGGGTTTTCAAAACTAAAAATTTTATCCAGTAACCAAACCATTCTGGTTTTGGTTTCTTCGGTGTTCGGGTTTTATCGGGGCGGGGTTCGGGTTAGTAAACGGCTCCAGATTTCAACTTCTCAAGTAAACAAATGTAAAACACTTTCAGATTTCAAATAAAGAGTAAAAGATCAAACTTTAAGCAGATGTGAAACTGGATTGAAAATTGAAAGTCATATGGAGTTCGATTACGAAACTATGAAAGTCATATGTCATATGAAGTTCAATTACGAAACTTGATTACAAGGTTGCAACAGGTTTAGGGTCTAATACTCTGATCATCGATGTAGTTTTAAATAAGTAAATATATATAAATATAATATAGTATATGATCGATATCAATTTATATTATTATAAAGGATATTAATTGTATAAATATATAAATTGGGGATTGACTTCGAGGTAGGATTTATCTGGATTTAACTTTGATCTTTAAAGTTGTTCAGGTTTTCGGGTTAACCCGAAACACCAAAACTATATCCATTAACCAAACCGTTTAAAGTCAATTGGGTGCGGGTTTGCTATACACCGAGTTCGAGTAATTCGGGTATGATATATAGTTTCTTGGGTTGGGTGGCATCGAGTCGCATTTCAAATTCAATGAACACCCCTAGTAGGAAAAGAAAGGTTGCTAGTTAATATACCTGTTTTTTAAAAGTGTTAGATTTAATCCCACATAGGTGTAGGAATACAAAGGTTGGTAGTTAATATACTATGTTGTAGATTATTATAATGTGTTGGGATTTGTATTATGTTATCCAACATGGTATGAGAGCAGTTAATAAACACAGCATTCACTGCTCCGATACCATAATGGATAATAAATATAAATTCTAAACTTTTTTTAAAAGTGTTTAGACAGTATATAAAATATAAATTATATAAATTCCAGATTCTTACAAAAATAAAAGAAAATGGTCGACTAGGGATTGCAGTAACACCAAAAAATAGCGATTCATCTTTCTGGAACAAGTTTATCTTGCAACACATGATGGTGTTAGTCTCGTCGTAGTGAGCACCTATGGGTTTTTGTTGTGACTAGCATGCGATGTAAGAATAAATATTGGTCGGGGGATAGTGTAGTAAATGCTTAAGCAATTATCTAGATAAAAAAAATTGAATATCCCGTCTCTATGGGGAGGAGGAGTTAAAAACATCTTGAATAGCTGACTTCATAGCATTAAACATTCTTCATCATGGGCCTTTTCGTTGGCATTGTTCATCGGTCTACAACCTCGACCTTCATTTGGTGTTCATAAGCTCTATCCGAAGGATAATGAATTGAAGTAAAGTTCCATTGGATTCAAGTTTTGTTTTCATCTTTATTTTCCAACCTAATGTAGTTATTTTTAGTGTAATTATAGGGTAAAAATGGGGGAAAGGATGTGAATGCTCAAACAGATTGAAGCAAGATTGAGCTTCATACACCGAGTTTGATTATGTTTGTGATTTTAAACAAGCATATTTTAAATAGAAATAATAGTATTTATATCCTACGATGTAAACTACATTATAAGTATTCTAATTTATAAAAATATACAAATATATATGTATTATGTTACAAGGAATGTTATATTTATAAATACATATAAAATATACCTTGATCATATATATGTAAATAATACATAAGACGAGCTTGAGCATATATTAGTTTGGTTAAGTTATCTTAAAGTGAACCACTTCCGGTCAGGTCGATTAAATCGGTCAGCCAAATTCTTGAATTCAAGCTGTGTTCAGTTTTCAATGTAAATGGTCCATGCAAATAACTTGTGTTTAAAAGTGTTAGATTTAATCCCACATATGTGTAGGAAATAGGGGAGTTTTTCGGGTTGTTTTCTTGGTTTTGGGTATCTAAGGTCAGGTTGTTTCGGTTTTGAAAACTAAAAAATTTATCCAATAACCAAACCATTCTAGGTTTGGTTTCTTCGGTGTTCAGGTTTTATCGGGTCGGGTTTCGGGTTAGTATAGTTTTAACGGCTCCAGATTTCAACTTCTCAAGTAAACAAATGTAAAACACATTCTGATTTCAAATAAAGAGTAAAAGATCAAACTTTAAGCAGATGTGAAACTGGGTTGAAACTTGAAAGTCATATGGAGTTCGATTACGAAACCGTGAAAGTCATATGTCATATGAAGTTCAATTACGAAACTTGATTACAAGGTTGCAACAGGTTTAGGGTCTAATACTCTGATCATCGATGTAGTTTTAAATAAGTAAATATATATAAATATAATATAGTATATGATCGATATCAATTTATATTATTATAAAGGATATTAATTGTATAAATATATAAATTGGGGATTGACTTCGAGGTAGGATTTATCTGGATTTAAATTTGATGTTTAAAGTTGTTCAGGTTTTCGGGTTAACCCGAAACACTAAAACTATATCCATTACCCAAACCGTTTAAAGTCAATTAGGTTCGGGTTTGCTATACACTGGGTTCGAGTAATTCGGGTATGAAATATAGTTTCTCGGGTTGGGTGGCATCGAGTCGCGTTTCAGATAAAATGAACACCCCTAGTAGGAAAAGAAAGGTTGCTAGTTAATATAGTTGTTTTTAAAAGTGTTAGATTTAATCCCACATAGGTGTAGGAATACAAAGGTTGGTAGTTAATATACTATGTTGTAGATTATAATAATGTGTTGGGATTTGTATTATGTTATCCAACATGGTATGGGAGTAGGTAATAAATAGAGCATTACATGCTCTGATACCATAATGGATAATTAATATAAATTCTAAACTTTTTTTAAAGCGTCTAGACACTATATAAAATATAAATTATATAAATTCCAGATTGTTACAAAAATAAAAGAAAATGGTCGACTACGGATTGCAGTAACACCAAAAGTAGCGATCCATATTTCTGGAACAAGTTTATCTTGCAACACAAGACGGTGTTAGTCTCGTAGTAGTGAGCACCTATGGGTTTTTGTTGTGACTAGCATGTGATGTGAGAATAAATATTGGTCGGGGGATAGTGTAGTAAATGCTTAAGCAATTATGTAGTTGAAAAAATTGAATGTCCCCGTCTCTATGGGGAGGAGGACTTGAAAACATCTTGAATAGCTGACTTCATAGCATTAAATGTTCTTCATCATGGGCCACTTTCGTTGGCATTGTTCATCGGTATACAACCTTGACCTTCGTTTAGTGTTCGTAAGCTCTATCTGATGGATAATGAATTGAAGTAAAGTTCCGTTAGATTCAAGTTTTGTTTTCATCTTTATTTATCAATATAAATTGTTATTCTATGCTAACATTAGTAAGATTAAAAAAAGAAAAGAAATAAGAATTAGAGTAAAATGCAAAATCGTCCCTGAGTTTTGTGCATTTTTTACTGTTACATCTGTTTTTTACCGGACCCTGACATTTCAATTTTTGTTGTCATTTTCATCCAAATCATTAAGTCAGTTAAAATATTTCATTAACTCGGGGGCGATTTTGGTAATTCTCAAACCTTAGGGGCAATTTTGACAATTTACCCATTTATTCTTTTTTATCTTTAAATAAAAAAACAATAAAAATAATTATAAATAATTTATATATATAGGGTAGGGTTTATGCGAGAACCACCCTTATTGCGAGAACCGCGAGAACCAATGTGAACAGGGGGCAATTTTGTAAATACCAAACAATTTTAAAAAACCCGCTTACCTGCTGCCCTTTTACTATCGGACTTTAAACAAAAATTAAAATACATTTAATACAAACTTTCATGTCCAATCTACAAACTCTGATTACATCCATGTATCTAAACATTTCTCAACCTGAATCTATCAAGAATTTGTCGATTACAGTCGATTTCATCATCGTCTCGAATTCATCACTTCACCATCATCAGTTCACCATATTAAAGCATCTGGATTGAGATTTTATCTCAGATTTGAGATTTTACCAACAGATATTTCATATTTCATCATATAATCGAGGTTAGTTCCCAAAATTCGTCCAGTGATTATAAGAATAGATGATTCAATGAGTGTGTCACTACGACGGTATCGCTGGGAATCCATCGCCGCCACCAACGGAATTGTTGACGGATTTGTAATATAGATATTGTCAAATAAATCGAGAAACCGTCTGCAAGTTTATATAATTCGTTTATACTGTTATATGATAGATAATTTGTCGTTTGTACTCTTATATGATATATAATTTGTCGATTCAAACTTCGTTTTGTATTGTGTGATATATAGTTATGCACATGTGCATATTTTGACATCATAGGTTTAACAGAATTGGATATTAAGGTAATTTTTTGTAATATGTAGTTATGCACATGTGCATAGACTGTAATAATAAGTCAATATGCACATGTGCATAGTGTGCAATAACATGTAAATAAGTTAGTTAATGTTGATGCAGATGACATTGAATAAGGTATTTAGTTGTATTTTGGTGTGATGTATAGTGAGATGCACAAGTATAAAATAAAGGGAGTAAGGATCTAAAAGAATGTGATATGATACGGAGGACGATGACGGACGTAATATTGAAACAAAGAGTTAAAATAGGTTGCTTAATATTTAACGATGCAATTGGGTAGAGATGCACATGTGCATTACTTTTAGTTTTTATGTTAAATGTTAAATGATGTTGTCATTCATTTAAACACATATATTATACCATATGCAGATGTAGATATAGGAAAAGACATACAAAGGAGGACAAGTAAATATGCAGATGTAGATATAGGAAAATACATACAAGGGAGGACAAGTAAGCGGAAGAAAATGAAACATTGGGCCAAGATGATAGTGAAATGCGTGTGGACAAGAAAAAGAAGGTTGAAAAATCAACATTAAAGATGAGGCGTTATAGTAATGACAATATGGTGGACAGCAACGTTGATGGTATGTGTTGTAAAGTTGTGTTAATACAAAGTTGAATATACACATGTGTAAAATTATTTATGAAAATTATATAACGTGTGTTTCTGTTTTTTTTACACGTGTGTTATGAATTTGGCAAAGGATACCATACATGGGTTGATGCATGAAGAATCTAGGAAAATGTTAGAGGAAGAATCAACAAAGTAGAAGGAGTGTTGGAGGAGGTTGAACAAATGGGAAGAAGATAAATAAAGAGTATTTTAGTAATTAGTAGGAGTGTTGTAGGTAGGTGGTTAGTGGAAACAATATTTCTTATTTTTGTTTTGTTGGTATTAACGGTGATATTGAGTGGTATTGTGATACAAACAAGTTTGTGTTTTGAAAGATGATGTATGCACATATGCATAAATTTGGTTAATTTAAAATGGTGGTTGATGGTTTAGTTATATTGGTTAGTTGATGATGTACTACGTTGTTTGGTATCGTATGAGGGTTATTGAATGCACATGTGCATAATTTGAAAATGTATACATATTGGTAATTTATTTACATGTTTGGTATGGTATGAAGGTTTTTGGATGCACATGTGCATAATTTGAAATTGGTATACACGTTGGTAGTATATCCATGGATGGTAATGTAGATGATGATGTAATAGGTTGTTTGGTAGTGTATGAAGGTTAATGCGCATGTGCATAGTTTGAAAATGTATACATATGTGTAATATATTTATACATTTGGTATGGTAGAGAGGTTTTTGTATGCATACGTGTGTGCATAATTTGAAATTGGTATACATGGTAGTAATATATCCATAGATGGTAATGTATATGGAAATGAACTGATATAGGTTATGTTAAAGTTGTATGTCACATGCACATTTGCATTAATAATACATGTTAGGTATTCAGGAATTAAAGTACATATGATTTTGTTTAGTACATATGATTTTGTTTAATAATTGAGTGATAAAAAAGCATCATCCATGCAATCATAAACATCGGAAATTTGTAATCATAATATCAGAATACATAGTTTAAATGATGTTTAATCGAGTAGTTCAACGTAAACATGTAGGTCAAATTGAATGTAAACATGTTAAATTAAATGTAAACAATAATTCAACATAATCAAATTGAACGTAGCCGTTTCAAAATAAATGTAAACAAGTTCAACATAGATGAGTGTTTCAACTTGAATGTAAACAGTTCAGACTAAATGTAAAACAAACAATAAAACAAAATGATCAATATTTGATGACGAACTTAATCAGATTTAGGATGGTTGGTTGCATTATGTCGTCTGGATGAACATATAAGGGGTTGTTCATGTACATTTATGTATGTAGGGTCTTCATAGTCATCGTAAGTATCTTCATCAGTATCATTATCATCATCGGAACAAGAATCTGTTTCATCGCTAGGGGGTCTAGAATTCTAGTAGCAATAGTAGCAGCTTCATTGTGTATGAATGTTCCTGAATATAAAAAGAATGTTAAAAAGTGAATAATGAAATGGTAAAAAAGTGATATTTAATAAGGTAAATGTTATGTGTAAGAATGTTGTATAAATGATAAACATATTATTGGTGATGATTATAGGGTAATGGTAACGTGATGCACATGTGCATGATTATGTACTGATATTGTGAACAAAGTATTGTTGATGATTATAGGGTAATGGTAACGTGCTGACATGTGCAGGATGTAGATTATTGGTGATGGCTATATGGTAATGGTAAAGTGTTGCACAGGTGCATGATGGTATATTTATAGGGTAACGGTAAAGTGATGCACATGTGCAACATGGTGTAGTTATAGGGTAATGGTAAAGTGCTGCACATGTGCATGAGCAAATTTTCAGCGGATGCATAATATTTCAGCGGATGGACATCAGGTTTGAGCGAATGGACAATTTTGTGAATGGACATATTTTCAGTGAATGAATCAGCAGCGAATATACTTGTTTTTCAGTGAATGAATCAGCTTAAACAAAATCCTAACTTCGAGCGAATGAACTTAAATCTAGCGAATGAACTTAAATCTGAGCCGATGAAGTCTAATCTGCGGATGTACTTATTCCTAATAAGCAGACGAACAATACTGCGAATGAACGTTAATGCAGCGGATAAACAATTTAATCCAGACCCATTAAATTTGATCTGTTAATTCTGCAGATGTAGTTAAAATCTGCAGATTGATTTAACTTCTGCAGATGGAAGGTTCAGCGACTGGACAGATATACTGCGGATGGTGTAATCTATGCGGCGGATGTACTTGATCAGCGAATAAACCAGTTTCTGCAAATAAACTGATTCCATCGAATGGACTGAATTGGTTCCAGCAGATGAAAGTTTTGTTTCTGCGAATGAACTAAAATGCAAATGAACTGATTCTAACAGATTTGGGTTCGTGCTTATGTAACAATGTACTTGATCTTGGTCATTGATTGTGCAAACAGACAACACAGTAACACAATCACTTGCGAACCGATGTAGATCTGTCACAAACTGATTCAATGCAACAAACAAAATGTAGATATGTGAATGAAAACCTGGATTCGTGTGAATATGTAACTTGCAGATTCGTATATAACCAATCAGATTGTAAATACGAATGAACCTGAATAGATCCGTATAAAATACACGACACTTCGTATAAGTATATGGTAATGGTAAAGTGTTCCACACGTGCAGGATGGTGTATTTATAGGGTAATTGTAAAGTGTTGCACATGTGCAAGATGGTGTATTTATACAAAAAATCACGTCCAACACTCGAATTGCATCAACAATTCTCAATTCTCAGGCATCACCAGTTCTCAGTAGTTCGTCTTCGTCCCAATTACATTCTTAACAAAAAAAAGTAATATAATGATTCACTTGTGCATAAACTCAGATTTAATTACTAAAAAATAATAAAAATAATACTAAATAATCAATAGCTTCTAACCTTTTTGTTTAACATTCACATATTCGTCTTCCGTTGCACATGTGCATGGTGGTGTATTTATACAAAAATCATGTTTGACACCCGAATTGCATCAACAATTCTCAGTTCACAGGCATCAACAGTTCTCAGTAGTTCGTCTTTGTCCCATTTTCGTCCCGATTACATCTGTAGTTCGTCTTCGTCATATCGATAGCAACACACCATAAACCATTCATCATATCGATTTCACCATCTGATATTCCAAAATTCACCATCTAATTGGAATTTTTGCTCCAAAATGTGTATTGTAATCGATATTATTGCAGTATGAACGTGAACAGGGGCTGGAAATACAGAACAGGAGCACGTGTAAGAGACGATCTCTCGAATGAAACCCTAGATTGTAAGAGACAATCGTCAATGTATACAATCTCCGTAGTGAAATTGGAGAGATAAGTCGCCGTCGTCAATGTATACAATCTCTCGAATGAAACCCTAGATTGTAAGAGACGATCGTGAACAGGGGCTAGAAATACAGAACAGGAGCGTGTGTTTTTTATTAGATGCCACTTAATTACAATTTTGCCATGTGTTCACACTGGTTCTCGCGGTTCTCGCAATAAAGGGTGGTTCCTAACGGATCCTTATCCTATATATATATATATATATATATATACACAAACACACATACACACACACACACATAGTGTTGGGCTTGGCTAAAAATGGGCAAAACTCTAAAAACCGTAGGAACGATTCTCTGTTGGTACACAATGTCTATCGCCTACGTCATCAGTCTAGGTCGTGTCAGTAGCTTGTAATAGGAGTTAAAGTGTAAAAGTTTAAGTTTATTTGTGTTTTGTACCATTTCGCACGAAATGGAGTTTGTTAGGCCAGGTCGCACGAAATGGACTTTGCCATTTCGTGCAAAATGGACTTGCCAACTCGTGCGATTTGGATTCCCTATAAATAGGGATGTTGTGTTTTCCATTGGTGACATTCTGGTGAAATCTCTCACGAATTGCTGTCAAATTCTCTGCTTGTATTAACATCTAATATCAATGGAAAACCAGTTTAAAGTGTATTTCTCTGCTTCTACTCACATTCTAACACCGATTCAAGGTTACTAGTTTGTTTCCGCCTCTCTAGTGACCTAGATTTGTCTCAGACCGACTCATTTAGGTCGTATCTCGATCCTACATTCTCAACCACAAGATCTAATGATTTTGTGGCTGAGATTGATGCGATAACATTTTTTGTAAATATTAGGAACCTTAGAACTACAAGGAGAGGTAGAATGAGAGAATCCAAACAAGTGTACACATGCTAGTCACATGTCATTTCCCTTATCATATATAAACTTCCATAATTTTTTTATTCGTGATTTTTTTTAAATTACACCATAAAACCCAAGGTTTTTTTTTATCGTTCCAATAAGTATACCATTGATATACTTTTTGAAAGTACTGAATTAGGTCTTTTATGACATTTTCAACTGAGTTTTTTTATAGAGTTTTCAAGTTGGTTTATTATGGTGTTTTATGGCGTTTTCAACTATGGTTTTCATGGTGTTTTTTTTTCTGAATTAGGAGTTTTTATAATGTTTTCAACTGAATGTTTCATGGTGTTTTTCTCAACTGAGTCTGAGTGTTTTATGACATTTTTCAACTGGACATTTTATGGTGTTTTCCTGAACTTGGTATTTTTATAGCATTTTCAAATGGATTTTGCATGGTATTTTTATAGTATTTTCAACTGAGTTTTTCATGGTGTTTTTCTTCTGAAAGTGTGTTTTTATGGTGTTTCTTAACTGAACATTTGATGGTGTTTTTCTGAACTGGGCTTTATGATGACGTATTTGAATTGGATATTATTTTGTGTGTTTTTCTAAACTGGATCTTTTATGGCGTTTTAATTGTACATTTTTCATGGTGTTTTCGGAAAACTCCATTAAAACACCAACATTCATGAACACCTAGTTCATGTCATTTTTTTTAATTTGAAAACTATAACAATAATATACTCGTTAGAAGATAATAATGCACTCGATATGGTGTATTTTTTTTAACTAATAATCATATATAAAAACTAAGGGCCTTTAAAAAAGATGGTGGAAAATGCTGGTGAGTTGCATGTGCATGGTTTTTGGCATGTAAGTGGTATGTGCATGAATTTTTTGACAATATTGCCTTTAGTTTAAATTAGCACCAGTATCACATGTCAAAACCAAAATCGTTCCAATAGTTTTTAAAGTTTAGACTGTTATAGAATATCCCGACCCGTTCTATAAAAATAATAGTAAATTAATTCTAATAATATATACATATTACACACACATTTATAATTTTATATATACACACACTATCTCTTCTCCACATCCACCTCCATCACCACTACCAGCACCAGTGCCACTACAACCACCTCGTCTATCTCGTCACTCGTACATCCTCTACACTCGTCGACCCGTCGTATCAAACATCACTAATTTATTATTATTATTTTATTTAAAGATAATAAAGAAAATTTTAAAAAATAAGTGTGTGTATATAAATGTGTGTATATGTACATATATATCATATTTTTAATTATTTTTATTTAAAGATAAAAATAAAATTTTAAAAATTAAAAACAAACAATAAATAGGTGAATTGCCAAAATCGTCCATGAGTTAACCATACATTTTAACTTAGTTATTGATTTGGATGGCAATGACAACAAAAATGAAACGTCACGAGCCCAGTTACCAAAAAAATATTATTTTGTATGTAACAGACAAAAATGACCAAATGTCACTGACTATTTTAGCATTTTACTCTTCTAATTATGATGTTTACACGTATCTTAATACATTATTATTTACATTTGATGCACATCAGTGATGCATGACATCATGAGAAGGTTTTAGGAATTGAATCGTGTTACAAGTGTTGGTTTGGTTTGGTTTTTTATTAAGTCGCTTGCCTTGTGTTCGTTTTAGGTGCCTAGGCCTCTCCTCGTCTAAGCTTTGGTTGGATGGTACGAGCGTATGCCTTATAATATGGGTGTTGGTTGGGTTATAGGTAGGGGTTTCATTGTTTCAAAGTTGAGTTACCATCCTATTGAATTGTAACACCTTGATGAACAAGTTATCGAAATCTATTACATATGAAAGATTATGTTTTAATAATAATAATGAGAGCCATATGTCGATATATAGCTGAGAATTACCCAAACCAAGGAACTTTGGGTCAGTGGCGGACTCAATATTTTTTTCTCATGGGGGCAATTGTAACATCCGCTGAAAACGGATCCCTGAAACCTGACTTGTATTGTAAACCATATCCGAGATGTGCGAATAAATGCGAGTTTTATAGTTTATTTTTAATGGTTGATTACATGAATTGGTAGTACTAGTTACTAGATAAAACTATATATATGCAAGTGATTAATAATAATAACAAAATAAACAAAGTATATATATATATGTGTATAAATAACAATCTTTATTTATGTGTAGGTGAAATAAATATTAATATATTATTTATGTGTAGATGAAATATAGGGTCTGTAAAAGTGATGGATCAAAGTGACAACTCATTAACTCTTACTATTTATTTACTTTAATATAGTTTTTAACCTTTTTTTCTATTGTCCTATATATTAATATTAATATTAATATTAATATTAATATTTAATATTTAATATTTAATATTTAATATTTAATATTTAATATTTAATATTATTATTATTATTATTATTATTATTATTATTATTATTATTATTATTATTATTATTATTAAAGGAACAAAATGAACAAGGGTTTTTTTGGGATTTCACCAAGACACGTGGGTGTTTCCCTAACCTCCACAGCTTCCCATCCCATTAGTTTATACGGTATCAAATATCAGGAGAGGGACAGATTTGAGAGAGCGGTGATGGAGGATCCGGCCGTCGTCTCCGGCCGGCCACCATCGGGTTAAACCGCTGGTGATGGTATGGTGGTTTTGACGCAGCAAACAACGATGGTAGTTGACGGCGACCGTAACCACTGTGGATTCTAGGGTTCCGGGGGAAGAAAGAGAGAAAGGGAAAGCTGATGGGGTTGCAGCGGCGCCACGGCCCTACGGCGCGTCACCTCCTCCTCTGTTTCTTTACCTTTTAGTTATACATCTCGCTCTTCTTTAGCTCGGTGTTCTACGACTTTTGTGAACGGCATTAATGGCGTCTCATGGCGGCGATGGTCGTTGGTTGCTTGCCAGGTATGTGAAACGCTCTTTGTAGGCTTTGTTGTCTTCCTTTTTCATTATTTATCGGTGTTCTTTGCGTTTCGAATTCTTGAATTGCATTTGATAATTTGGTGTTGTGTATACTAATTTGTTGACTGATTAATTATTTGTCATGTTGTAGGGTTGATATTGTTGTTCTGTTGCTGCTTCAAGTTGGAAAAGGAGTTTTTTCTCCAACCCTATGCAGTTGATTCAGGTGATTTATAAAATTTTAGGCATTTAGGTTTATGCTGTTTTTGGTGTCTTTTTGTTCTTTTAGGTTTTGTATTTTTTTTAAGGCGTGTTGAATATTGTTTATCTGACGTTTGATTTTTCGTTTTTCTTTCTGATTTGTGTGTTTAGTTTTGCTTTGGTTAGCTGATGATGTCTAATAAACTATGGTTTCGGGTACAATATTGATGATTTTGTTGCTGTCATTGTTTTCAGGCGTTGTAGAGGATATTTTAATCAGGTGTTGCTTGGCGAGATCCAAAGAGTATCCTCGAGGGAAGGTAGGGCTGCCGTTAAACTTCATTGATAATGGGTTTTTCAACAGTAAGTTCGTTAGTTTCAATGAAATTATATATTTATATGTGTTTTTCTTGAGATTGTGTTTGCTTCGTTGGATATTTTGACTTTGTTCAGGTGCATGACATCAGATTATGATGCAATATCCATCATATTTGATGTTCATAGATATGCCAAAACACCAAAAGATGCAGTTGCAGAAGTGGTTAAAGCAGGTGTCTATGTCTTATTTACTACTTTTTATTATTTAGGTAACAAAAACATTCGCCCAGTGATTCAGAAGCTGTTAGACCATGTGTAGTGGTACACATGAATAATGCCCCCACCCATGGGCATTGTGTGACACGTGTCATCCCAGTCAGCAAAGGGGCATTATGGGCGTTTTTCACAAATGGGCGTAGTGGAATAATGCCCAATTAATGCCCCATCAATGATTACCTAATTATTTAAAAAAAATAAAAATAAAACAAATAATATTAGTTGGAATATTCTTATTGGACAGACAAAAATTGAGAAAGCATGCACAGGCGTTTTTTAAATAACGCGGAGGGCCATTTTTTGAAAAAAAAAACGCTTAAACATGCCTAGGGGGTGGGGGTGGACGTGTTTGGGCGTGATTGGTGAGGAAAAACGCCAAAATTGATACCACTACGCATGGTCTTATTGTATTGGCTGGGATAAGTGGACGTGGTAGCTTCCCTATGCATGTCGACAAGTTTTTTAAGGCTGATGCTTCTGTTTCTGATACATCACCAGTAGCGTAGTAATTTTTTCCGCATTTACTTGCGAATGGGTCATATTTGGGTTGTGCTTTATCTCAAACGGGTCAATAAAATTTGTTGTATACTTTTCTACATATAAACTAACGAGTAAACAGCTTAGGCGTTTAAGGTTGCTTCTATTGTGTTGGCTCAGGGTCCTCAACACCTCCCTTCTTTCATATAAAGTTTTCCTCTGCTGCGCACAGTTAATAGTGTCGAATGTCTGTTGCAAACAGGTGACAGAGGATGGACGGCAAAGAAATATAAACTCTTAGGCTGGAAGGAGCTATACCACCAATAGAAGTCCAACTTCTACGCAGCTGGATTCCCGCCTTTAGAGACGTCAAAACATGCTACACACTGGTCAACTGACAGGTAGACTGGTACACCTCACATGTTTACCCATATACAAAAAATAACACTATTATCATTGCATTACTACACATTTTAAGCTTAAAAGCATGTACACGTCTAAGAACACGACTTGGGTTTTAGTTATTAGGATGCAATAAGCTTAATCTACTACTATTTGAACTAAGATAATATAATGTTAAATCATATGCATAATCAGCCATCACCTGTAGGAATGAGCTCGGTACCGTAACGGTACCAAAAATACCGGTCCTAAAAAACCTACTTTTTCCGCCTTTACTTGCGAATGGGTCATATTTGGGTTGTGCTTTATCTCAAACGGGTCAATAAAATTTGTTGTATACTTTTCTACATATAAACTAACGAGTAAACAACTTAGGCGTTTAAGGTTGCTTCTATTGTCTTGGCTCAGGGTCCTCAACACCTCCCTTCTTTGCCTCTACAACACTAGAGCACGTGTCCTTCTTTCAAGGCCTTCAACCTGAACTATATCAACAATTTGAGCTCAAGGTGAATATAAGTATTGTTATATGCATTGAAATATATTACAAACACTATAAGATATAAAAAGGTTAACGGTAACCTTTAAAATGGTTCAAATAATAGTGATTTTTTAGGGATATTAATCGGTAGTGTTCATGTTTTGACGAGTCGGACCTGACTTGAACACGACATGGACCTGGATATTATGTCACACATGAAAAGTTATTTTTATTGAAAGAAATATGTTAAATCATGCTTATTTGTTTTTAATAATTTTGAACTTTGGGATAAAACTACCCAAAATAGTTTTAAGTTATTGTTACATAAACACATTTCTAACAAGTAAATGAATGGGTCAAATGGGTACCTCAAACATAGCCCGTTTAGTTAAACGTGTATCCAAGTTTGACCCGCACTTGTATAGACTAAACCCAAATCCATATGACTATGGGGTGTGGAGGGGCTTGGGTTGGGGGCATTGCTCGACACGTGGCAGATGTGGGCTCCACCAGTCCACACCCAAAAAAGTGGGGTGTGGTAGCGGCGTGGCTAGGCTGGCGTGGGTTGCTATGTGGTTTTTTTTATAAAATTGAAAGCTAAAGCCGTTTTATCCCCCCCCCCCCTCTCCAGGCTCAATCCCACGCTAGCGGGGCAACGCCATGGCCAACGCTAGCCCGGTGTTGTCTAGCCAGCGTTGCTTTGCAACTGCCGTCCCAACCCACGCCCCACACCCCACAGTCTAAAGTCGAGCTCATAATAAGTTTCTTCAATTATAAATTTAATTTTAACAAAATCAATAATGCATATGTGGTGGTATACTATAGGAAGTTGCAAACTTTTTATCTGGAGCCATCACCAGCAAAGAGAGTACTAAAGTATACGCAACCTATGGCAAATGCAGCTGAAAAGTCAGAAATGCTAAAACGTCATGACAAAGAAGGTAAAACCCAACTATGTGTTGAGACCATCAATTTTCTTATGAGATTGATTAGCCAATTTCAACCCTACGTTAGGTGTGTTTCTGCTATTAAAATTATTCCTAAAAATTAAAGCTTAATATTTTTTATTAGGTTTTAAAGGCACCAAGGCTATTTGGTTGCTACATCCAAGTAAGAAAGCCAAATAGATTAGTAAATAATGTCAGACAGCTCACATGTTTTAATCCAACCCTGTTTTGACCCGTTACCAAACTCACCCATACTATTGAGCACATATTTGATAAATTACAATTATACAGGTGGGGACCTTGACGTTACATGTCGAACTCATGTCACGATTATAAGTCACGAGAATCAGTTGGTGATTCAACACCAGAATTCTACAATGACATCCTCTTCTTTGGTGTAATCGACATATTAAAAGATTTTGACATCAGCAAAAAAGCATGAGCACGCCTATAAAGTATTCTAATACGACCCGGCTTCCATTTCGCTCACATGCATACAAAAACTCCGGATGACAATTAAGCACTCTACTACAGATGAAGAAAGCAGCAAACACCACAAAGGGAAATCGCCTTGAAAGGTCAACGCAAAGGTCCTTTTGCTTCTAGGTATGTATGTGGACATGTAATCTTTTGGGTCCACTTAATATGTAATATTTTGGTTCAACTAAAACATTTTCTCCAATTCAACCCAGATTGTGTGTATGTACATTGTATAAAGTCCAATTCACACATATCAACGCGCGATGATGAATAACACTAGTTTCACCCAAAAACTTGAGATATACTTGAAGCTTATCAAATAACGATTGGATTGATTTTTCGTGTCATCACACTTGATTTAACCTATGAATATTAAAATATTGGTATTTACTCAAAGTATTAAAATATTAAAATATTTTCGTGTCATCACACTTGAATATTAAAATATTGGTTAGAAATATAGATATGTATAACTAAAAATGTTATTATTGTTATAATTTAATATAATGAATTTTGTTTAAATAAACAAGTTTCCATTTCAAGTGCTCATTTTTACTAGTTACATGACATTCGAAATCTTAAAGACAATCCTAACTGAGGAGCTAATTTTTTCTACTCGCACATGGCCCTTGACGGCCCTCGAATTCAAGGAGACGACCCCGCCCCTGGTCCCCCATTTAGCACAAAATTCATATTAATTAAAAGCTCAAATTTAATTAAAAAAAACACACATTTAGTTAAAAATTTAAAAGCCCAAACTCATATTATTATTGTATGAATGTACGGTAAAAAAATTAGGATACCCCTGAATTTTCCGTCTAGTTCCGCCACTGGTGTGGGATGGTGTGCGGTCATGGAAGTTGTGAGTGATGAACAGAGTGTGCGGGATGTTGTTAACTTGTCGCACAGTTGAACCTAGTCGCACACTAAGATGTCACAATTACACCTAGTCGCACACTTGAACAGAATGTGCGTGATGGTAACGGTGGACATTGATGGAGATGTAGGAGGTGTGCGGTGATGAGGATGAACTGATATTATGTAACGTGAAGATGATATGTCGCACACTGTTACTTTGTTGCACCCTAACACGGCCGTACACTATACCCAAAAGTAGTCGCACCCTCAATATTGAATTGAAGATGATGATGATGATGATGAAACGACGATGAAGATAATAAATGATGATGATGTACACTATTACTTTGTCGCACACTCTCACTGCCGTGATTCTGAAGATGTTCTCAGATATTGAATTCCAATGTTGTTGCAGGCTTCTTGAAAACTTGTTGTGTATCAAACTTTTAGTGGTCGCACACTCCAATACTATGTCGCACAGTAACCAAAGTCGCACAAAATCCCGTAAGCCGCACACTGAATTTAGCTCGTACACTCCTGATTTTGGAAATAGATCATCAACTTTTTTTTTTGAAAGATCAACAAAAACTTTTTATTCCATATTCACCTGGACAACCAAACTATTGGCCAGATGATCACCAAATTACAACTATTACATCACCATTATACACCAATGTTAATTAAATCCCAAAAATCAAGGAGTGAATTTGAAAATCAAATCTCCAAGATTCTTTCCACCAAACCTTCCTAAAAAATAGCAAACACAAATCAATTACCTTCCTAAAAAATAGCAAACACAAATCAATTCTTCCCAAAAAGATCAGACACGAATTTTTGAATTATTTTTCCAATCTTCAAACTGTTCTTCGTGTTCTTCGAATCTTCAAACAATTTCTTCGTTCTTCGATCTTCAAATAATATCCGATTCAAAACCGAGCCTTTTGAAAGACTTCTTAGGCTCTCATACCAATTGTAAGTCCCAAACTATCAACCGGATATCAAAATCACAATCAAAAGTGCGGAATACTAATGAAAGTGAGATGAACAAGAACGAAATTGATTGAATAATCAAAGTGCACACAGTTTCTAAGAACCGTCTGGTACACGAAATTTGAAAACTCTACGAAGAACAATAAACTGAACATCAACCCTAAAATGACTTAGGTTCACCCTATTTATAGTTACATAGGGTGACCTAATTACAAGTTGGGCCAAGCCCATGTGCATATTACTAACCAAACAGGCCCAAATCCCTTAATTAGCCCACATGGCTTATCCCAATGCTATCTAACCCACTACAAAGCTAAGCCCAATAGCCTATACTTGTGTTTGATAAAGATAAGTGTAAACCTACACGATTATATGGCCTTACAAAAACCCAGCTCAGTTTCAGACATTTACAAAGGTGGATTTGACCATATTTTCGAATGCACCGTATGTTGATGATAAGCCTAGTGGAAGAGGATACATGTTTTTCAAGAGACTTAAGAGAGAGGTTGCACGAGGGTTTCCTTCTATGCATACTGCGGAATCCATTGTGACACCTGCTCCAGGAGTTAGAGATCCTCGAACAAATAAAAGAATGAAGATTGTTTCATGGTCGCCTACTGAAAAAGAGAAAACAATTCCATTTGTAAAGAAGATTCTAGATGGTATTCTGAAGACCATGCACTTCTGGGCATACGATGAGATATTGGGGCAGGCATTAATCATGTGTGATGTTGATGTGAGTTTTCGTTTAACTGATCCAGTAGATCTGCTGAATTTGGAAAGGGTGAATTTAGAAGCGCTAGCTCAAAGTCAGATTAGATCTACGGAGTAGTATGAAGACATTGCTAAAGGTTGGACTGTAGCTGTTACTGGGGTTCTACACATTAGTAAGAAAGGTTTTGGTGGCTACAAGGATAAGATGAATGGCAGTGGAGGCAGTTGAAGATTGAAGGACCTCTATGCTATAAACCTAGGGGGAGATTGTTGGAACCTGAAGGTTTATGCATAGAGGGTTACTAATAGTTCAGAGTTGCTTTTGTAATTGTGTCTTATTTAATGTTTTGGGTCGGAAACATATGTATGGGTCTTTAGTGGTTTCGGTTGGGCTAGTGTGGGGTTTCGGCCCATAGTGTTTTCTATTTAATCAAACCTCATTCACTGTTTTGAGGTTGATCAGTTTGGGGATCCTATAGCCAGCCGAAACCGAGTTCAAGGAGTCTTGTGTCAGTCATCATTACGGTGAATGCAAGTTCTATTTTGATTGTTATTGTTTTGGGTTATTATTCTCTTAAATCATCTTGTGTTAGGTTTTCGCACTAATACGAGATTAGGGTTTGATATCATTCAAAGATCCTCTACGGGACTTACAGGAATGTTGAATTAGCTCCTGTCAAAAGGACAAGGTTCTATCCTAAGCTCGGACATTCTTATTGCCCAACAATATGTCCAACAGTCTATGGCAGGGAAAGGGCCCACCTCGATAAGCGGCTTCCCTTGTTATAACCAATGAGGTGATCGTAGAGGAGGTAAGCACAAAGAACCTATCACATAAAAAACACGGAGAGACTATTCTCCCAACCACATTAAATACATTCGATATAAGATCAACACCATTAATTCCGACCAATTTATTGTGTCGGAATCTAATTTATTGTCCCAACAAGCTTCTTATTCTCCCGACGAAGCTTAGTCACGGATCCCCCTTCGGGGTCCTCAGTGGCGAGGCTAACAGTGTATTGTTTTGCAGCCTTAGTCTGGTGAAGAAGAACACTCCGACGGATCTCTAAGACAAGATTCGACAATTGATTTTTAGGGATTCGACATTGGCACCATCTGTGGGATTGATGTGCGTTAGGTGTGATATATTTTTATGTATATTTTTAGCCCTTTTTAACACTTTAGTCAAGTTTTAAATTTATAAAACACGATATTTTACTAACACTAAACACACATATGGGCAAGTGCACTCACCGTGAGCGTAGTATAGCGTTGGTAAGATACCGAGGTCGTCCGAGGACACAAGAGCTTTTTGTACCGGTTTATCCTCAACGCCTAATCAAATCAAAATTTTAGAAAAGGGTTTAAACATGAAAAATAAAACTAAAAATGCTGAAAATATAAATAAAAATAAAACAGATAGACAAGATGAATCACTTGGATCCGACTCGCCTTTAGTGTAACCTTTGATGTTTTCCGCACTTTTGCACTTTTTAAGAGATTATCTTAGTTATAGTAGTAGGCCCATCTATTGAAGGTGACGTTACCCTCAACCCAGTAGTTTGAGTCAGCAAGGATACAATCCTAAAGGGTTGGATTATTGAAAGATAATTAATTAAGTTATTAATGCGTAATGTGGTAGGTCCCTCTTTTGAAGGTGACGTTACCCTCGGCTAAGTGGTTTGAGTCAGCAGAGATACAATCCCAAGTAGCCGGGTTAATGTATTAATAGTAGTTTACATACGAGGGGATCAAGCCACTCGCACCCCCGCCATCCAATACCAGTGGGTATTGAAGGAGGTCCTAGTAAATCCTTGCAGGATCTATACACTGAACAAGGCAAGAACCTTACCAAACCATTCCCTTAACCTCCGACCAGGTAGCCAACATATCTCTATATAGACTGTAGAGATATGAATGGTGTAAATCTTTTATTTTATATAGACAGTAAAATAACGCCAAGACACCACGGACAAATGATAAGGAAGTTTCACCTTCAACATAAGAAACTAGTTATGAAAGTCACTAATACAAAACCAAATAAAAAGTGCAAAAAGATTAACAAAACAAAAGTATTACACTAAATGCTTGTCTTCACCAAGTGATGTAAGAGACTTAGGCAAACATGGCCTTTGATTGTCAAGAACTCTTACTATCAATCTTGGATCCCGAGACTACTACACACACTCTATGATGGATGATGGATGATGGTGGTGGATGTGTGTCACACCCCAACTTTCACACCCCGATTTCCACACGTTTCACCGGTGGGCCCGGTGGGGGATTACCGTGACGTAGTTGGCAACATTATAGTCAAAAAACACAATATTTAAATGCACAGCGGAAGCAAAAGATAGATATATTTCAACTGAATATAATTGTAATATCAAGTATCACAAATAGTTGAAAATAATCCACAGGGGATCCAAAAATAAAATAGGAACATTGTTCAACAGCTTGACGTCCAAGCTTGCGAGACTTATTGTGGACGCTAGGAGAAAGCCAACCTAGTTCGTTAGTACCTGCAGTTAACCTTTTCGGGAAAATACGTCAGTTTACACTGGTAAATACATTCAACCGACACTTTTGTAAAAGGTTTAATAAAATTGATTTAAATGCACTTGGCACAAACTTTTATAACTTGGGATAATTATTTTAATATAATACTTGTAAACGAATTACATGTTTCTTTGCGTTCAGTAGCCCGTTCCGTAGACCGGGTTAAAGACTAATAGACACACCACATGTATAATACCCACAAGGTTAATCCTTAAGTGAGATATCATTTTCATATGCAGCTGTCAGGTGTACGCCTACACCCCGTGCTTAGGTCGTGGCCATCTCGTAAGATGATGCCAGGGATATCCGGGACATGGTCATTAACCCCCCAAAGGCTTTAAGCAAAAAAATAAAATTTTTAACGGGTCATATTGATAATATTTAACCACTAATCGATTAAGGTCAATTGCCCGACCAAGCGGTATACTATATACCGTACCCCAAGCCCGTATAGGGAAATAAGTTAAAAGTATTTACCTTTGCAAGTATAATTCACAAACAGCTAATGCAAGTAGCTTTTACCGGGTGTCCTATTCTGGAACGAAGGTTTATAATAACCTATTAGAATCCTAACGGGTCTTTGATCAAGCTTAAGCTTAGACCGGTTAGTTTTAACGAAAGATACGGTTCGAACGCACGATTAAGCGAAGACCGGAATAGAATGTGATTTAGACCCGACAAGTTTGAAGACTTGTTTTATATGGGAAATCTAACCACATTCTGGATTTTGAGATAAAAACGACAAGGTTTGACCCGTTTCGGCTAATTTATGTAAACTAGTTACATAAACCGAACCGAGCGCGTAAATGGCGTAACGGGTAACTGTAAGAGTCCTACACAGGTTTCCTAAGTTAATATGCTCTAAAGAGGTTGTGATATCAGTAGGATACCTTCCATTATACCCATAACGAGTTTAATCCCAATATACGCCCTGTAGGGGTATTTTGGTCATTTTAAAGATTATAAAAGAGATTTCGGGGTTATACAGGAAATCTGAGTTTTCTGACCAGGTTATAAAGTTCAAAATACTTTATTTATTATATGATATCAGTATCAATTGGATTCGGGTCAAAATACCATGTAGAACTCATTTTATGTCCGAAAAGGGCATATTCGGTATTTACCGAATCAAGGTCATAACTGTAGGTTATGAGCAGGATAAAAATAATTAAAAATCTTTAAAAATCCCAAAATATTATTTTACATCAGTGTGTAAAAGGTTTGGTGTCGAAATTTGGGTTTAGATAGGCTTTATGCTAATTGCGCCGTTTAATTACAAAAGTTTTCTTAATTGCGATATTTAGCATAACTCCTATTCTAGACCTCGGATTGACATGAAATTTTAGGGACATGTTTAGAAATCAGTAACTAAGGTTATTGTCTTTTTACATGTCCAAAATTCTCGTTTTAAGGTCATAAGGCATTATGGTCAACTTTTAAGCATATAAAGGAAATGTGCAAACGACTCGGACAAACAACGAACCAGCCACAAAGGGTTATACCATCATGTAACCTGGTCCTAAGAGAGTCCTATGGCATATCTAAATCATACCAAATCGGGTCAGAACTGAAGTCAAAGCAAAAGTCAAAGTTTTGCGACTTTCGGTTCCGAACCGGGTCAAAACAGTAAATGGTCAGATCAAACAAGCTTAGACCAGTTATAATACTTATTATCAAGTTATATGAGTGATAAAACAGGTTACATGCCATCTACATTGTTAATTATGCATTAAATCGAAAATTAGCATTCTGTTGACTTTTTCTAAGCAACTTTGACCCGCCATTTGGATTAGTTAGAGTGGGAATCAGAGGGTGCCCTTTTAAGGGTTTAATGCCCACATAATTACCAACATATAACTATCTTTGATTTGACTAATCACTGGACCATTTGTGATTAATCGTTAAGTCAATCGCTAATTACGACGGATTGACTTTTAAGCTAAAACTAAGCAAAACTAAACTAAGAAAGGTTAAGCACACCTACTGAAGTCCTATGCACGACCAGAGATGCTTAGAGAGAACACTTGAGCTCCAGAAATGATCAGAAGTGTAGAAAGAAGGTGTGGTTACAATGGTTGCATCTCATGGCCTTTTATAGTAACTTAGACACCTTAGATCATTGCCACACAAGTCTACAAGTGTAACCAGATCATCAACAAGTTTCTCTGAGGCCTAGGGGTCGTCTAGGGGTCGCCCATGCTGTTAATAATGGCTTCTAAGTCGGTTAAAACACCAAACAGTGCTTCTGTCCGCATTTTCTGTATCTGAGAGGCTGACGCGGCCCGCGTAAGATTTTAGCAAGGCTTACGCGGCCCGCCTGAATCTCTCTGACAGAACCATATCTTTTTACTGTCCACGTGGCCCGCGTAAGCTCTAGGTAACTCTTACGCGGCCCGCCTGAGACCTGCTGTAAGATTTTTCAAATCTTTTTACATTGTTGCAGCTGGCTCTTGGCGTTTCGAAGGGGTAACTTTGCACTTTGGGCCTTTCTTATTTACGCATAAGGGCCTCGTGACTTTTACCCAACTTATTAATCCTTGGTTAGTTTATTACTACCCGAAAAGTCTTAACTTTCAACGTTGATGCTTTTAACCCCTCATGTACGAATTCGATCATAACTTTCTCATTTAATAACGGAACTTTATGAAATTTACATCGTGCATTCTAGTGAGCATAATTTCCTGTTACAAAGCCTCGGGTTTGTTAAAGGGTCACTCAGAGGTATTACTTAAACATGTTGACACATTTAACCCCTATAGTTTGTAATCTCTCACTTTCTTCCACATTTCGTTCCGTATGATCCATGATTTATTCGTTTGAAGGTACGAGCATCATGTAGGGTTACTGTAAAGTATATTTATCCCTTGTTGACATTTTGAACCTTTGAATTCACATACTTTCTATGTTTTTCAACTTTAGTCCCTCTGTAGTATTTATTATCACGTGCAAACTTATGACACGTGTCAATACTTTATAGGACGCAAATTTTTGAGGTGTCACATCCTCACCCCCTTAAAAGAAATCTCGACCTCGAGATTTACTGAAACAAATGAGGGTACTTTTCTTTCATCGTGGACTCTACTTCCCACGTGTACTCGGGACCTCTACGGGCATCCCATTTAACCTTTACAATCGGTATATACTTCCTTTGAAGCTTCTTAACCTGTCGATCCTCGATCGACACAGGTTTTTCAACAAACTTCAAGCTTTCATCGATGTGCACATCTGTATGCGGTATAACTAGTGATTCGTCAGCGAAACACTTCTTCAGATTGCAGATGTGGAAAACATTATGAATACTACTGAGCTCCTCTGGTAAGTTTAACTTATACGCAACCGATCCGACACGTTCGATTATCTCGAAGGGTCCAATGTATCTCGGGCTTAACTTGCCTTTCTTACCAAATCGCATCACTCCCTTCCAGGGTGATACTTTAAGCAATACCTTGTCACCTACTTCGAAGTTAAAAGGTTTACACTTCAAATCTTCGTAGCTTTTCTGCCGATCACGGGCAGCTTTCAGACGGTCGCGAATTTGGACAATCTTGTCCGTCGTTTCAAATATTATTTCAGGTCCTGTCATTTGGACATCTCCAACTTCCGCCCAACAAACGGTGTTCTGCACTTTCTACCATACAAGGCTTCGAAAGGCACAGCCTTAATGCTGGTATGGTAGCTATTGTTATACGAGAACTCGATTAATGGCAGGTGGTTATCCCAACTGCCACCTAAGTCAATCACACATGCACGAAGCATGTCTTCCAAGGTTTAGATAGTACGCTCACTCTGACCGTCCGTCTGAGGATGGTAAGCCGTACTGAAATTTAGCTGCGTGCCCAAAGATTGTTGGAAACTTTTCAAAAAATGTGACGTGTATCTGGTATCACTATCAGAAATAATAGACACAGGCACGCCATGTAGAGATACAATCTTATCTACGTATAATTGGGCTAACATGTCGGAGCTATAAGTCTCCTTAATGGGTAGGAAATGTGCCGACTTAGTCAACCTATCAACTATTACCCATATCGTATCATTTCCTTTTCTTGTCTTCGGCAACTTGGTGATAAAGTCCATCGTCACCATTTCCCACTTCCATTCGGGAAGTTTAGGTTGCTGCAGCAAACCTGACGGTTTTTTATGCTCAGCCTTGACTTGCGCACAAGTCAAACATTTAGCGACATAGGTAGCTATAGACTTCTTCAAGCCTATCCACCAAAAGTTTGCCTTCAAATCCTGGTACATCTTATCAGCTCCAGGATGAACGGAGTATCTGGAACTGTGGGCTTCCTGGAGGATAACATCTCGTAGTCCCCCATAAACTGGAACCCATATTCGTCCATTTAACCTTAAAATTCCGTCTTTGCCATAGGATAACTGTTCTTCAGTTACCCCTAGCTTTTCATTAGGATAGTTGGCTTCTAGCACAACTTCTTTCTGTGCAGCTAACAACCTTTCATTCAAACCATTCTTTATCTCAATGCTCTTGGCATTGATTCTAATAGGCTTTACTCTCTCCTTCCGACTCAAGGCATCGGCGACCACATTCGCCTTGCCAGGATGGTATCTTATCTCACAATCATAATCGTTCAAAGTCTCCATCCACCGTCGTTGCCTCATGTTCAAATCCTTTTGGTTGAACAGGTGCTGGAGGCTTTTGTGATCAGAATAGATCACACACTTGATGCCATATAAACAGTGCCTCCATAGCTTCAGTGCAAATACAACGGCACCCAACTCCAAGTCATGGGTGGTGTAATTCTTTTGATGCACTTTTAACTGGCGTGAAGCATAGGCAATAACCTTGCTTTTCTGCATAAGCACACAACCCATCCCGGTGTGTAACGCATCACAGTATACTAAAAACTCTTCTATACCATCAGGCAATGTCAACACAGGTGCATTGCTCAGCTTCTGCTTAAGTATATCAAAGGACTCTTGCTGCTTAGGACCCCAGTTGAACTTAACATTCTTTCTAGTCAAAGAAGTTAGGGGTGCAACAATCCTTGAAAAGTTCTCAATAAAGCGTCTGTAATAACCTGCCAATCCCAAGAAGCTGCGAATTTCTGTGGGCGACTTCGGCTCTTGCCAATTCATGACAGCTTCCACCTTGGTGGGATCCACTTGAATACCACGCTCACTCACCATATGTCCAAGGAATTGGACTTCTCGAAGCCAAAATTCACACTTAGAAAACTAGGCGTACAGCTTCTCCTGTTGAAGTAGTGAAAGAATACAGCGAAGATGCTTTTCATGATCAGCTTGGTTCTTTGAATAGATGAGAATGTCGTCTATGAAGGCGATGACAAATTTGTCCAAGTATGGCTTACAGACACGGTTCATGAGATCCATGAATGCCGCTGGTGCATCAGTGAGCCCAAAAGGCATCACTAGGAACTCGTAATGACCATAACGAGTCCTAAATGCAGTCTTGTGTACATCTTCATCTCTAACCTTCAGTTGGTGATAACCTGATCTCAGATCAATCTTAGAGAAGTAGCTTGCTCCTTGAAGTTGGTCGAAGAAATCGTCGATCCTAGGTAATGGATACCTATTCTTGATAGTGACCTTGTTAAGCTCACGGTAATCGATGCATAGACGCATCGATCCATCCTTCTTCTTGACAAATAAGATTGGTGCTCCCCAAGGAGATGCACTAGGTCTAATGAAACCTTTGGCTAGCAACTCATCCAGTTGTGTTCTTAATTCCTTCATCTCTGTTGGTGCCAATCTGTAGGGTGCTCTAGCAACAGGTGCCGCCCCTAGGATAATGTCAATCCTGAACTCCACTTGCCTATCTGGGGGTAAACCAGGTAGTTCTTCGGGAAAAACTTCAGGGTATTCCGAAATAACAGGGATATCTTCAATCTTGGGTTTCGGCTCATCGATAGTTACCTGTGCCATGTAGATGACACAACCCTTCTTCAAACATTTAGAAGCCTTGAGCATAGTCACTTGCTCAGGCAGTCCATACTGGGTATCTCCCTGAATGGTAAGTGATTCACCAGACGGAGTCTTGATCACCACTTGCTTCTTATTACACATAATTTGGGCCTGGTTATGAGATAACCAGTCCATACCCAACACTATGTCAAAACCGGCTAACTTCAAAGGAAGTAGGGACAACGGAAAAGTGTGGTCCCTAATGGATATAACACATCCATCTAATATGGTTGAGGCGGTTTCTATGGTGCCATCAGCTAGTTCCACCTCATACTTCACACTTAAGGTTTTAACAGGTAAATTCAGCAATTTGCAAAAGTTATTGTCTACAAAAGATTTATCAGCTCCTGAATCAAATAGTACTCTTGCATAGACATCATTTATAAGGAAGGTACCTGTGATCACATTGTCGTCCTGCACAGCTTCCTTTGCATCCATTCTGAAGACTCTCGCATTAGTCTTCTTTCCTTCATCGGCTTTCTTTGCATTCTTTGGGCAGTTTGTTTTAATGTGCCCCTTCTCATTGCAACTGTAACACGTTGCATCTTTCAGTTTCTTGCACTCCAGGGTCTTATGCTCTGTGGATTTGCAAATCCCACAATGTCCCGGCTGAGATTGGGATTTGGAGTCAAGTCTACACTTCCCATAATGGTATTTCTGGCAAGTCTTACACTTGGGCTTATCCCCAGACTGATGCCCATCTTTCCTTGAACCAGATCCCTTCCTGTGGTCATTGTTCCCACAGTGCTTCTTGTTCGATCGAGGCGAGTTGTCGTCATCGTCATGCTTCCTCTTCTCGGCATCCGTGTTCCTCAGCGATCTCAGCCTGACCGCATCCAGAGTGAGGGATAAGGATATATCAGCTACTGACCTGAATGTAGCTGGCCGAGAGGCTTTCACACTAGCCTTGATCTCCGGAGCTAAGCCCCCTATGAAACGAGCTATTCTTTTTGGTTCCAGGGTCACCAGATAAGGAACCAATCTTGACATGGTATTAAAGCTCGTGAGGTAAGCTTGGTAATCCAGATTCTTCATCACTAACGACAGAAAATCCGACTCAATCTTCTCAACCTCATGCTGAGGGCAGTAGTTCTCTCGAATGAGGGCAACAAATTGTTCCCATGACATATCATACAGGGGAATCTTTCCAGTTGCCTGAATCAATGATCTCCACCAGGCCAAGGCCTCACCCTTGAATGATTGTGACACAAGCTTCACAACATCCTTTTCAGCACACCCGCTGATATCAACCATCGTGTCCATCTCATTCAACCATGTCATGCAGTCTATCGCTCCTCTCTCCCCTGTAAAATCCCGGGGCTTGCATGAAACGAAGTACTTGTAGGAGCAACCCTTATCATGGGGTCCTTGATTTAGCACGACTTTTTGAGACGGGACACTATGATGGTTGGAGGAGTGACGATTGTCATCTTTCTTCGGTTCTTCCTTCTTGGAGGGTGGTGGCTTGCTATGTGCCTCGGAATGAGTCATGGGCTTAGAATGCGATGCAGATAGCGTCCTACTTCGAGACCCGCTATATTCCTCATACTGTCGTTCTAAAGCCGTTGTAATAGCGTTGTCCACTAATGCTTTTAGTTCAGCACCCGTTATGTTAATTCAGGCGTTATCATTGTCATTCTCCTTTGGATAACTGTTAACTCCATCCGAGTCAGTCATTGTATTCTTGAACTGCTACATAAGAAAATGACAAAATTTTATTTGGGAGTTTATTATAAAATTGTCTTTTATGGCAATTCATTAACCATGGTAAACATAGACCATATTTGGTTAATTTGTTACTCACATTTATTTAGGATTTGAATATAACTTATCCTAATTACAAACAATATTGTTAGTGGCACAAAAGCCTAGTCACAGGGACGTTTTCATATTATAGGCCAGGATTTCAGAGAATCAACGCACGAAGGTTTGAACATAGTTCTTTACCTTTCCCGACAGGGAGTTATAGACTACATCTGTCTTTTGTCTTATATGACAATGAGTATGGCCCGTAGGCACTACAACACTAATGGATGCTTAATAAGTGATCATCTATATCGATGATTTAAACCCATGATTTATAACTCATTAATTTAGGTTTTGGAATCCTTTGAAGGATTCTTATATAAGAATGACACTTATGATTTCAACGAATCACGTCTGCCATGAGTGTTAACATGTTTACAGAGGTTAACAGGAATTTGAAACTTTTAATCAGGTCTTACCATCTTAGCCGGGTCTTACAATGACACAAGGCTAGGTTACACCATTAAGATTCTTTATTTAATAACTGGTAGGCAGATTAATTTAAAAGGAATGATTTTTGATTTATTTATTTCATATAATTATGCATATAATGACAAAAATGAAATTTATAAACTTAACATTCCAATACATATAAAATATTACACACTGCCCTAAACAGGACTTTTTAAATAGACAAAATACCTACGCAGAGGTTTATCAGAAAAGAAGTCCACGCAGGGACCAAATACAAGGATAGATGTCCACACAGGGATTGAAAGATAAGTCCACGCAGGGACTGAAAGGCAAGTCCACGCAGGGACTAAACACACAATAAATGTCCACGCAGGGACTATAAAACAAGTCCACGCAGGGACTAAATACCAAGATAAATGTCCACGCAGGGACTTAATTGAAAATAGGAAATACAATAGTACATATAGAGACTAATGATCTCGCTTCTTCTTTCCTTTTAGTAGGTTTGCCAGGCCTTTGAGAAATCCACGATTGTTCTTACGCTCTTGCTCAAAATCTCGTTCCACCCTGTTTAAACGGTGGAGGATTTCTTCCTGTTTCGGTGGAGAAAAACGTGGCTGCTGTGACGGCTGCGGAACCGGAGGTCAAGCGGGTGCTGGATACCCATGAGCTGAGTATCCCAGTCCCCAAGGATTTCCATAAGGTCCTTCGGGATGAAGAGCTTTGTAGTTGGCCGCTACCAAGTATGGGTCGGCATCAGCATAATTATAGTGGGTGTGAGTCGGCAGCTCAAACGGGTTATATGCCGTAGAACCGGCGTATGTAGGTATCGGGTTATCATAGCCGAATGGTGGCGGAGGTGGTGCAACTGGTGCAGAATTCACCTCTGCAGAGTGGTTCAAAGGTCCACCCATTTGTGGGTCTTCAGGCAGTGGCGGAAAATGACTTCCACTTGAGTGGCGAGGAGTGCTAAAGTGAAAATCCCCTCCTCATGTGGACATCCGCGCGCCTGTTCTTGTACGCCTTGGCGGATCTGGAGGTGCTTGATGAACTGGTGGCGGTGGAGGCGGTGTCGTAACTGCCACGAAATGCAAATCCTCGGAGGGATCCTGCTGCTGCTGCTGTTGCTGCTCATGAGGCGATAAATGGTGAGAGGGTGTAAAGTACCACTTACACTGGTTGAACCTCGCCTGATAACTGTCTGGACCCTGATAGGGTGTTCCGTGAAAGGATGACCCATCAGAGATGTTAGACCGTTCTATGACCCGAAAAGTCAGTCGAAGTAGTTCATCTTCACATACGAAGGCGGAATCAACGTAAGTAAAGTAACAACAGCTAATCCTTTCAATTCCTTGTGTTTGTATTGCTTTCTGATAAAATTTCAGCAGAGTTTCGGCACCTCAGCACATACATACACTGTTCCACATTATGAACCGCTCAACCCTATTTATAAACAACCTGGGTCGCTTATGTGACAGTCCAAATAAGCGATCCAGCACCAATGTCACATAAGCGATCCACACTCTAATGTCCTAAAAGCGGTCCAGGCTTCATGACACAAAAGCGGTCCTAAGTCTATATTACATAATATTTACACTTTGACCCCCTATAGACCATTCTTGACTTCAGACTTCAAGTAGACGTAGTCAACAGACATTCCGTGCATTAACAGACTCCCCCTTGGATGTTGACGTAGTCTTTTTAGCATCTTCAGATCCGTAGTCTTTAGTCTTCGTCTTTACACCAACTCTGTCTGTCACCTCAAACAATCTTCACAGGTTCCCGAACTGACTTCTAGCTTTATCTATAAGCTTCCCATTAGCTGTTGATCCAGACTCTCCCTCTCACTGACTCCCCCTCTCATTATGCTGGAATCTTGAGATATCTGGTTCAAACTTTTGCAATTTGCCTCCGTTGGGAACTATCGTCCAAACCTGTTACTCAACCGATAACATTACATTCTATCTTGTCAAACAATAAACACAACTTCAATCAGTTTTAGAAATCCACTCAAGTTTTCAAGTTCAAATTAATGACCCTGAATACTTGATTAATCTACCAAGTTCAATTTAATGACCCTGGTTGATCTGTTGGCGAAACAAACTGATTTAGTAACACAATTTTTCCAATTTTTCAAAAAAAAAAATAACAAGTATCAACTTAATGAACTTGTTTAAAACTTTGAAAACAAACATTTTCCAACAATGTAAGCTCTCCTCGATCTTCAGATCAGAATCACCTGCATCTGCTTCATTTTGCTAGAATCCGACAATCAACTTTCCACTCTGGTTTGTCTAAAATAAAGCAGAAATAAAATCTTTTTGGATTTTAGGCTGATCTAAACTAAAAAATGAAATAACAGAAAACTTAAATTGCAGAAAACAAACTATTTACAAATTTGTTTTTGGCGAGCGTGTCAGGGAATCATATCAGCTTTTCAGACAGATTACAAGTACCGTTAAGCTATATTACATACTCAGATTTAAACAATTCACCTCGATTGTCGATATACTGATCCATCTTAAATTTTCATACAAACTTCAATCTATTCAGGATACTGTTTAAGTGTTTTAAGAACATAGATCGATTCATGTGTCCCACCTCTTGAATATACTCCCGTATCCAGAATCCCAATATTCAGTCTTACAGGCAAAGATACTACAATGATGTCTGTACATAAATTAGGGTATGCGAGAACTGAGGGATCTCAGGTCAGAACTTCCGTTCAGCAGAGAGATATCAGCTTCGACTTTGCAATGTGTTCCCTTTAGAGAATCTTTTAGCTACAACAACTGATTATCAATTTTATCGTCTAATCAGTTGAGGGCTTTATGCTATGTTTCAAGCATTTCGGGTGAAAGTATTAGCCAGGGACTAGGTCAGAACCACCGTTCAGCAGAAGTCCCGGAATAATACCCCAGACATCATAGAGTATAACTGCCTAGTATATCAGAATACGAGACCTTTCAAACGAGATTTCAGGGGTTACCTATATATCCAAGTAGTGTTCCCCACGAATTTCACAAGTTTGAAATTTTAGGTTTATATCCCGAATAAATCTACTAAATGTACGAAAACCTATCGACACATCATTAGTGAGACTGTTTAACTCATTTTATCTTTCCAAATCTTTAGCATACTGTAATTGTCTAGCTGATGTACTATCATTTTCCCTATATACACAAGCTCTTTTTCAAATTTTATCATGTTTTTGGATTTTTGCATTTTTTACTGTTTTTGTATTTTTCTGGGAAAAAAAATAAAATATGTACACAACTAACTATCTCCCCCTAAATACCAAAACACGTAAAAAATCGACAAACCATCGCAGATTGTTTCTCATCTTCATCCGCAACAGTACCTTCATCAACGCTCACAACCCCATCCGACACCGAAAGCAATTTCATACCATTAAGTTTTAACAAATATTGAAATCGATTTTTATCAAAAGCTTTGGTATGCAAATCAGCTTTTTGTTCGTCAGTGTGAATTTTCTCAATTCGTATCAACTTTTTCTCGAAGCAATCGCGAATAAAGTGATGACGAATCTCAATATGTTTAGTTTTAGCGTGATGTACTGGATTTTTAGTTATATTAATCGCGGCCTCATTATCAACAAACAGAGGTGTGTTAAGAAACTGCAAACCGTAATCGCGCATCTGTTGCTGTATCCACAGGATCTGAGAGCAGCAACTGCTAGCAGACACATACTCTGCTTCACATGTAGATAGCGCCACAGATGTTTGTTTCTTACACTGCCAAGTAACCAATCTCGGTCCAAAAAACTGGCATCCTGCAGTTGTTGATTTCGCATTAACTTTGCAGCATCCGAAATCTGAATCGGAAAACCCTTCGAGTGTAAAATCGCCTTTGCGAGGATACCACAACCCCAATGTGGGTGTTCCTTTCAAGTAACGTAAAATCCTCTTCACAATAATCATGTGCGATTCTCTCGGGTTAGACTGAAATCTTGCTGCGAGGCACGTTGGGTACATGATGTCAGGACGTGAAGCAGTTAGGTACATCAAAGAACCTATCATGGATCAATAAAGTGTCTCATCAACCCTGTCTCCGGTGAGATCTGGGTGAATACCATGATTTGTCGCAAGAGGGGTAGCAGCTGGAGAAGAACTTGACATTCCAAATTTCTCCAGAATATCATGCACGTACTTCGTTTGATGAATGAAAATCCCTTCAGGAAGTTGTTCAACTTGTAGTCCCAGAAAGAATTTCATCTCCCCCATTGAAGACATTTCAAATTTCTGCTTCATCACCTGTTCGAAATCTTTGCATAATTTCTCATTTGTCGACCCAAAAATTATATCGTCTACATAAATCTGTACTATCAGAAGATGACCATCAACGACTTTAGTGAAGAGAGTGGCATCCACTTTTCCACGTATGAACTGGTTAGCGAGTAGGTGTTGAGACAAAGTCTCGTACCAGGCTCTCGGCGCCTGATGTAGACCGTACAACGCTTTATCCAGCAGATAAACTTTGTTCTTGTGGATTGGGTCAGTAAAGCCCGGCGGCTGACCAACATAAACCTCCTCTTTGACCTTCCCATAAAGAAACGCTGATTTAACATCTAACTGAAATACTTTGAAATTCTTCCAAGACGCAAATGCTAGGAAAATTCTGATAGCCTCTAGTCGTGCGACAAGAGCATAGACTTCGGTAAAATCAATCCCCTCCTGTTGACTAAAGCCCTGAACAACCAGTCGAGCTTTGTTCCTTACAACCACTCCTCTGTCGTCCCTCTTACATTTGAAAACCCATTTTGTATTGATTTTTCTTTGACCATCCGGTAGATCAACCAACTTCCACACACCTAACTTCTCAAACTGACTTAATTCTTCTTGCATCGCTATGATCCAAGAGTCTTCAGTAAGCGCCTCTTTGTAAGTCCGCGGTTCGACCTGCGAGATAAAACAACTTAATGAAAATTCAGTTTGTAAAGGTGCTACTGTAGAATAAAAACATGTTAAGCCCTGGTCAATTTGACGTCTCGTCCGCACGCCTGATTGCAATTCTCCTATTATCAACTCCTCTGGATGATAAGAAAGAGTTCGCGGCATCACTTCGCTTGGAACTTCTACATTTCCCTCCAGATTAGTAACATTCTGCTCTGCATCTTGTTCACCAACTTGGTTTGTTTGACTTGACAACTGGATCTGCTCCCCCTCAAGATCTGAATCACCATGGTCAAAAACTGGCATGTTTTCAGCTTCTTGATCATCATTCACCTCCGACTGATTACCAGGAGCAACTTCATCATCATGTTCACCAGCGTTACTAGGACCTGCTTCATCATCATTTGAAGTCTCCCGAGGTCTGCTAGAATACTCTGCTGGAAACCTGAGCGACGATTCATATTCTCGTAAAATATCCAGCTCATCAAAAAAATCTTCCTCTTCCTCTGATTCTTCTCTCATGTCAAACGACTCCCAAAGTTTGTCATAATTAAAACGCCATGAATCACCAGAATTCTGAGGCGGCATTGTATAACCCTGACATTCAACATTTGCTGCTTCAATAATACGCTTTTCGTTTGGAACAAAGACACGTCGTGTAGGACCTGAATATCCAACAAATATTCCTTCAAAGTTCTTCGGACCAAGCTTGCCATTCGGCTCTATTACCGTACAGGGTGACCCAAACGGTTCTAGATACTTCAAATTCGGCTTGCGTTTATTGATTAGCTCAAAACACGTCTTGTTGAATTTCTTCATAGTAAGAACTCTGTTGAGAGTATAGCATGCAGCAGAAACAGCTTCAGCCCAGAAATTGATTGGTAACTTGGAATCTGCAAGCATCGTTCTGGCTGTCTCGATTAGCGTCCGGTTCTTGCGTTCTGCAACTCCATTTTGCTGAGGAGTGTACGGAGCACTAAACTCATGCAGTATACCTCTTTCATCACAGTATTCCTCCATCTTACTGTTTTTGAACTCAGTACCATTATCACTTCGAATTCTACAAATCGGTCTCTGGTACAGATTCTCAATTTTCTTAAACAAAACTACCAAACTATCAAAGGTTTCGTCTTTCGTTTTCAAGAACATGACCCACGAAAATCTGGAGTAGTCATCAGTCACGACCAAACAGTAGGAATCTCCTGTTATACTCTTAACATTCACTGGTCCGAACAAATCCATGTGAAGTCTTTCCAAAGGTCTCGAAACTGAATTGACTTGTTTTGTAGGGTGTGACTTTTTCTTCTGTTTACCTCTGACACAGTTATGCACTCCCCTTCCAGATGAAAACCTTTAATATTCACTCCGGTGACCAAGTCGTTATGCACTAAATGATTCATTTTCCTTAGATGAATATGCCCCATCTTTCTGTGCCATAACCTTGACTCCTTCTCCGTTGCTCTAGACACAAAACAATGAGCCTAACCCGTGGTTGTAGTAGCAATGCTCATGTCCAAAACGTACAGATCATTGACTCTTGGTGCCCTCATGATGATCCACTCTTCAGGTATCACAAATCCCGGTTTCAAGATCAAACATTCTTTGTCGGTGAAATGAGTAGTATACATCCTGTCACAGATCTGGGAGATACTCAGCAGGTTGTTCTCCAGCTCAGCGATGTAGTTTACTCTCTCAAATGTGATAATGCCATTTGATAATGTTCCTTCACCTATGATCCTGCCTCCTTGATTACCCGCAAAACCCACATAACCACCATTAATGTCATTCACATCATACAGCAATGCGGTCTTCCCTGTCATATGCCTTGAAGCTCCACTATCCATTATCCACCTGGATACAAGTTTTGGAAGATCCTGCACATAACAAATCATCATTTAAACAACTTCAAGAAAGATGCCGATTCATGCTTCGCAATCCAGGAAGCTCCGGCAATTCAAACTGTTTAGTCAAACATAGAGTCCACCCAGGCCTCATCAGCCTTAGGTGCAACCTTGACTCTTGCAATTTGAATTCTGAAATTTTCAGCCTTGAGAGGCGGAAAATTTGCATCATAATCAACAATAATTGGCTCTTCAGCCTTTTTCTCCTCAGAATTTGAAACTTTCTTCTCAACTTTTGATTCAATTTTTGGTTTCCACACCTGTTGAGTTACTGCAACCCTTTTATCAAATTTATCATTTTGAGTTACCAACTTATTTACGGGTTCAGTTTTTGCTTTTACGTTGTCAATTTTAACGTTTTTCTTCTCAACAACTTTCTTCTCAACATACATCGGTGTTTTACCCTTCACATCAACTTTCTTTTGTTGAACCTTCACAGCTTCAGTCTTAGGCTTCACATATGTACACTTTCGTGCAATATGACCAACCTGGTCACATCTAAAACAAGTACGAGTATCAACTACCCTACTCGTGCCTTCAGACTGAGCCTGTGAAGCTCTCTTCTCAAAAAATTCTTTGTTTGATTTTGTAAAAATTTCTTTTTCTTCATCAGCAAGTGAACTTGAACTATTCACAAACTTTTTCTTTTCGACATACCTCTTGTTTGAAACATTTCTTTTATGAAATAGTTTACCCCCCTGATAACCACCTGACCAATTGTTTCTGTTGTTATTGTAAAAACGTGGTGGATAAACAGCTTTCTTGTTGTAAACCCTCTCTTTCTTTCGACTCAGATTATTCACTGCTGACAACTCGACTTCGACCAGTTTGAAAACATTTGTCAATTTGTTCAGATTAACATTCTCTAATGGAAACTCAGAATCCGAAAACAACTTATCCGATCCCGACATCTTGTACATGACAAGATCAGATTCATCATATAAGTTGTTTTTGGACTTTTGCTTCGGAATGTATTTATCTAGAAAACACCCATCCTCCTCAGAAGTGTCACAATCCGGCTTAAGCACTTTGTCTATCACACTTTTCACCACATCATTTTGGACACCCTCTTCATTGGAAGACGTGAACGTGACATCAATGTTCTCAGGAAGTGTAACATCACTTTCTTCCTCAATTTCCACCAAACTAGACTGCTTTTTCGTGTAGTTGTCTAAAATTGGCGGTGGAACTTTGTGATACCCTACACCCGTTCCATCAGAAAACACGTCCTCACCAGCTTTGTTTTTTCCTATAGGTTTGGGAACGATGTGCTGCAAAACAAAGCTAGCTGAGCTATAACTGTTTAATTTCAACTGAATTCTTTCATTTTCAATCTCAATTTCTTTAACCTTAAGTTTTAAATTTGCAATCTCATCCAGTTGTTCATTAATTGATTTTTCTTTTAATTGCAACACAGCTCTTAGATGTTCATTTTCTTTGAATGTTTTTCCGTTTCGATCATCACTGTCTTTCACAACGCTTTTAAGTTTCTCAAATTTTTCGGAGATCTGACGGTTTTCCAGAATTAACTTTTCATTTTCAGTTGTAATTTTGTCACATTTAGTGGTTAATTCATTAAACCGTTCAGTTGAAACTTTTAACTCTGTGTCACGATCGAGAATCTGATCTTCAAAAGTTTTAACTTTTGATTTCAGTTTTTTCAATTTCTCATCATTCAAATACGTGACAGTACTACAAAAATTGCATTGTTTGTTGCAATTTTTGCAGTCAATATTTCCATCGACTTTATTACCTGACCTGGATGTTGACACACTTTGACTGACCTTCTCTTTTGACTCAGAAACAGAGATAGAATCTACCTCAAGTGCTTTCGCAGCTAGCACTTGGTCAGCCACTTTCTCTGAATTCTCCGTATCAACCATCTTTGATCTCTCAGTCTCTGCGTTTTCTTTCTTCTCTCTCTCTTCTTTTTCCTTTCTCTCTTTTTCTTTCTCCTCCTCAATCATCTTCGAAGTTGGTGTTCCCCACCACTTATGCTGCCAGTATTCATCATCTTCTTTGTATTCCTGAATGATGGCCTCAATATCTAGCGTTTTGTCATCAACCGCCACATTGCCATACCGATCAAGATAGCACTCTCTGTCTGGATCCCAACGATTTGCTCTTCTTGCTTCCAAGTACACACCAGAAAGTCTGATAATCTTTGTTTCAGCAATCAACTTCCTGTATTGGTACTTTTGTTCCTCTGTACGATCATCCTTCCAAGGAATTGGTTCATCATGACTTGCCATGAAAGCATAACCAATGGCATCATCTTCCGGCAAAACCTCTTTGCTCCAATCGTAACCCTCATCATCATAGATCACAGCTAAAGCCCTTGACTTTTCTCTTTGCTTTTCAGCCTGCTTTAATCTGGGCGGCTCCGATTTATTTTGATGGTAGATTGCCTTCTTGTAATAATCGTCACGAAATGGATTTTCAGATTCATCAACATATGTATTCCGACATTCTCGCTTGAAATGGCCCTTTTGTTTGCACTTAAAACACGTCACTTTTGACTTATCGAACCCAAGCTTTGTTGACGGACCACCAATTGATTTCCTCCCGGTAATTTCCATAAAACGTTGCGCACGTCGAACAGCACTTGCCATTGCCCAACGAATGTCAATAAGCTCCATTTCCTCAGGATCTATCTGATCGTAGTCTTCTTTGGTCAGATTAGTATTTCCGATCTTCCCGGCTACCAAACCTTCATAGGACTCCAAAACAGACGCTAGAGAAACCATCTGTTGCTTGGCCGATTCTTCGTCAAAGTTTTGTGCATTCTTCAAATCGATTGCAATGTTGCACGAAAACTTCGCATCAGAACGATTTGTAGAAGACGTAGATCCACTGTGATACCCACTGTGACTTCCACTGCTTGAACTGCTTTGACTTTCTTTGTTTGTTGAAGAAACATTCTCAGCAGAAAATGCCGTTTTCGGAGAAGAAGCTTTCGGCATCAAGCTTTTTGGATAATACAGATCCAGATTCTGCTGATAGGATGAGTGATTAACTTTGTATGTTTTCTTCAACTTTAGCTCATGACTTTCAAGTTTCTCAATCACAACATCTGGTTTCAAGTTGTCAGAAGCAATAGTGTTCTTTAACATCAATGCATAATATCTCCAATCCATCTCATCAGGTAGTGAATCAAACAATTTATCAACTATCTCATCATCAGGATAATTGATCCCATGTCGAACAAGTTCCAGCTTAAGATGACCAAACCGTTCAATCATTTTACCCACTGATTCATTTTTCATACACCCAAACATATCAAATTCTTTCCGAAGAAGTTTCTTCTTATTCTTTACAATTTCCTCGCTTCCAATACATTTTGCTTTCAGTTTTTTCCACAAATCTTGTGCATTTGAGTAATCGATCAAGGAAATGATGTCTTCTCGGACGGATTGGAAAAGCAATGCTACACACTTTTGTTCTGCCACAAAAGCATCAATTTCTTCAGTTGATCTCAAAGCTTCACCATTCTTCTTGCCATTTGCATAGCCATTTTTCATGCTTTTCCAGCTTGGAAATGCAAATGCCATCATCCAATCTTCAAACTTTGTTGCCCACCTACTATAATCCTCTATAGCCATAAGCTTTGGAGGTTTGTTGAATGTTCCGAATGCGCTCTCGGACTCCCATGCTTCTTTCTTTCTTTCTTTCGGCGGACTTTTATCTTTATTGCTTGATGACGTATCGTTGTTATCCGTACTACCTGAGAATGCGTACATATCGCTGAACGGGTTTAAGAAAATATCATCCATTTTGATTGTACCTGCAAAATCAAACAACACTTAGCAAAATTTTTGATTTTGAAAATTATCAGAACCACAAAAGCGGTCCAGAGTATTTTCAGAAAAGCGATCCAGAAAATGTCCAGAAAAGCGAGTCACAACTTGTTTGTTCGAGCGGACCAGAATGTGTTCGTTCGAGCGGTTCAGTATATGTCAAATAAGCGATCCAAAGTGTGATCTTTCGAGCGATTCACAATATGATCGTTCGAGCGGTCCAAGATACGTCCGTTCGAGCGATCCTAGCAGTCAAAATGTTTGAAAAAGCGGTTCAGAATGTTCAGAAAAGCGGTCCTGAAAGGTAATTTCGAGCGGTTCAGAACTTAATTTTGAGCGGTCCTCAATGTTCGAAAAAGCGAATCACACTTTTTAGCCTGTTTTTACCATTTTTAGTCCGTATTTTCACCTGATTCTTTCTAGGGTTTGTTAATAGTGTATTTTACACGTTATACTCGAAATTCAGACCATTTTGACCGTTGGAACCACTGGAAACTGAAAAAATGTGAGAGAAAGTGAGTAGAAAAGAGAGATTTCTGCAGATTTGTGCTGTCGTAGTATGAACTCCTCGTCCTGAGCTCTGATACCACTTGTTAGACCGTTCTATGACCCGAAAAGTCAGTCGAAGTAGTTCATCTTCACATACGAAGGCGGAATCAACGTAAGTAAAGTAACAACAGCTAATCCTTTCAATTCCTTGTGTTTGTATTGCTTTCTGATAAAATTTCAGCAGAGTTTCGGCACCTCAGCACATACATACACTGTTCCACATTATGAACCGCTCAACCCTATTTATAAACAACCTGGGTCGCTTATGTGACAGTCCAAATAAGTGATCCAGCACCAATGTCACATAAGCGATCCACACTCTAATGTCCTAAAAGCGGTCCAGGCTTCATGACACAAAAGCGGTCCTAAGTCTATATTACATAATATTTACACTTTGACCCCCTATAGACCATTCTTGACTTCAGACTTCAAGTAGACGTAGTCAACAGACATTCCGTGCATTAACAAGAGATCTCGATTGGATGGTTGGGGGTACCTCTTGCAGGCTCGACGGGATCCGTATCCTCGTCCATGTCCATCGCATTGTCTTCGGAGAAATGGTCCTCTGGTCCTAGTGGGTTAAAACCTACTGGTTCCTGGACAAAGTTTGCCGGGTTGAATCGGCCTTGAAAGACAGGAGTAGGGTCGGCAAAAGAGTGGTGCGAAAGGGATCGCTGGAAAGGTATATACGAAGGCTGATGGTTATCGGGCTCGTTTTCCGAATTTGGCCCAAAGGAGTGATGGTAAGAAGGTGTCGAACTGTGTGAGGTAGACCGTCTAGCGAGCTCAAAGAGGTTCCTCCTGTTCCTCTGAGGTTCGGCACTCCTTGTGCTGGAAGGAGCTCGCATGTGTGAAGGTCCTGCCTCGTGATCATTGTGAGTAGTGATCGGCCCTTTGCCTCTTCCTCCTCTTCTGATTGCTGGTGGCATATTTCCTGCTTTCATAATTTTTAAATCAACAATAAACAATAAAGGACAAACTAAAGCAACAATTCGGGATTGTCCTATGTTCTTGTCTAGACTCGATTATGTGCAATTGTGTCATTGAGATTAAACACAAAAGGATAGTGTTTAATTCACTCAACCTGGCTCTGATACCAACCTGTCACACCCCGATTTCCACACGTTTCACCGGTGGGCCCGGTGGGGGATTACCGTGACGTAGTTGGCAACATTATAGTCAAACAACACAATATTTAAATGCACAGCGGAAGCAAAAAATAGATATATTTCAACTGAATATAATTGTAATATCAAGTATCACAAATAGTTGAAAATAATCCACAGGGGATCCAAAAATAAAATAGGAACATTGTTCAACAGCTTGACGTCCAAGCTTGCGAGACTTATTGTGGACGGTAGGAGAAAGCCAGCCTAGTTCATTTAGTACCTGCAGTTAACCTTTTTGGGAAAATACGTCAGTTTACACTGGTAAATACATTCAACCGAAACCCTTGTAAAAGGTTTAATAAAATTGATTTAAATGCACTTGGCACAAACTTTTATAACTTGGGATAATTATATTAATATAATACTTGTAAACGAATTACATGTTTCTTTGCGTTCAGTAGCCCGTTTCGTAGACGGGGTTAAAGACTAATAGACACACCACAGGTATAATACCCACAAGGTTAATCCTTAAGTGAGATACCATTTTCATATGCAGCTGTCAGGTGTACGCCTACACCCCGTGCTTAGGTCGTGGCCATCTCGTAAGATGACTGGGACATGGTCATTAACCCCCCAAAGGCTTTAAGCAAACAAATCAAATTTTTAACGGGTCGTATTGATAATACTTAACCACTAATCGATTAAGGTCAATTGCCCGACCAAGCGGTATACTATATACCGTACCCCAAGCTTGTATAGGGAAATAAGTTAAAAGTATTTACCTTTGCAAGTATAATTCACAAACAGCTAATGCAGGTAGCTTTTACCAGGTCTCCTATTCTGGAACGAAGGTTTATAATAACCTATTAGAATCCTAACGGGTCTTTGATCAAGCTTAAGCTTAGACCGGTTAGTTTTAACGAAAGATACGGTTCGAACGCACGATTAAGATAAGATCGGAATAGAATGTGATTTAGACCCGAAAAGTTTGAAGACTTGTTTTATATGGGAAATCTAACCACATTCTGGATTTTGAGATAAAAACGACAAAGTTTGACCCGTTTCGGCTAATTTATGTAAACTAGTTACATAAACCGAACCGAGCGCGTAAATGGAGTAACGGGTAACCGTAAGAGTCCTACACAGGTTTCCTAAGTTAATATGCTCTAAAGAGGTTGTGATATTAGTAGGATACCTTCCATTATGCGCATAACGAGTTTAATCCCAATATACGCCCCGTAGGGGTATTTTGGTCATTTTAAAGATTATAAAAGAGATTTCCGGGTTATATAGGAAATATGAGTTTTCTGACCAGGTTATAAAGTTCAAAATACTTTACTTATTATATGATATCAGTAGCAATTGGATTCGGGTCAAAATACCATGTAGAACTCATTTTATGTCCGAAAAGGGCATATTCGGTATTTACCGAATCAAGGTCATAACCGTAGGTTATGAGCAGGTTAAAAATAATTAAAAATCTTTAAAAATCCCAAAATATTATTTTACATCAGTGTGTAAAAGTTTTGGTGTTGAAATTTGGGTTTAGATAGGCTTTATACTAATTGCGCCGTTTAATTACAAAAGTTTTCTTAATTGCGCTATTTAGCATAACTCCTATTCTAAACCTTGGATTGACATGAAATTTTAGGGACATGTTTAGAAATCAGTAACTAAGGTTATTGTCCTTTTACATGTCCAAAATTCTCGTTTTAAGGTCATAAGGGCATTATGGTCAACTTTTAAGCATATAAAGGAAATGTGCAAACGACTCGGACAAACAACGAACCAGCCACAGAGGGTTATACCATCATGTAACCTGGTCCTAAGAGAGTCCTGTAACACCCCGTGTTTTCGAATGTCAAAGTCAAAGTCAAAGTCCAAGTCAACTTTGACTTCTTTGACTGTTAATGTTCTTTTTACTTTTGTATTATGTGGAGTAAGTGTTGTATAATGAAATGATCGAATGTTTAATCAATGCGACCGAATTACGACTGTGAATAGTTGGAAGTAACAATGCGATAAAGTTAATCAATCAATAATCAAGTTAATCGATCAATCAATCACACTCGAGACTCGAATTATGTGAACTCTGGTATTGTTATACGTGTGTGTGTGCCTTATGTGTTACCTGTGCGTGTTTACTTATATGTTTGGTGTGGTATTCAAGTGAATCAATCGAAAATCGAATCGAAACTCGAAAAGCAATCGAACTCAATCGAAACCGACATCGAAACGTGTCTTATAGAAGATTGTACGTTAGATATAGTAGTTGAGACTGAAAGTAATTTGACTAGGAACTCTATCGTATTCGTATCATCGTCTATCGAAATCGAAACATCGAAAATCGTCGCGAAATACTCGAAGTATGTCGCGGATCGAACAGGAGACATCCTGATCGAACAGGCCAGCCGATCGGCTAGCATCTTCCTAGCCGATCGAGCAGCCCATTCGATCGGAGCTCCTGGCCGATCGGCTGCCACTTTCCTCTTTTGGAGCCTATAAATAGGGCTGTCATTGTCACACTTTCCATTTTTGGAAAGCTCTGACCGAACCAGCCTTCTTCTTCACCTTTTCTCAGATTTCTCTCAACTCCGGTAAGTTTTCACTCTAATTCTTGTACGTTTTTGCTCACTACATGATTCTACACCTTTCTACCTTTCAAAACTCGATTTCTAACCGTGAAATCACCAAGATCCAAGTGTTCTTGGGTGATGTCATCATGGTGTTCTTGAAGAACACCAAACTTTGGCCTCATTCAACCGTGAATAGCTTAGATCTGACCGATTTCCACATAAACAAACTAAGATTCTTACAAATCTTAACATTTTTATGAATAATTTCCAACTTTCTTCAACCTTTTACACTCGAAACCTTAAATCGGTAGAGACGGAGCTTGAACCGGCTAGCTAATCATGCTAACGGTTAGGAGGTTCAAGATTCGGGTTCTATGAACAAGGTTCACCGATTCCGGGTTAAACTCTAACCGACGTTCCGAACCGTACACCGGCCGGACTTGGGTTATTCCTGTCCAAGCCGAAGGAGCGAGTAGGAACGAAGGATATCATAATTCAACTCGTTATCAAACTACCTTGATATGACGACAAGTAATTAAGCAGCCAAGAGTTAGACGAAAGGCCGACCAGGTCAGACTTGCTGGCCGAACGGCTAGGCTGTTCGAACAGCCCAGCCGATCGAACATGCCAGTCGATCGGCTAGCACATGGTCCCACACTTTTCGAATTTTATGAAGTATGCTATTGACGAAGTGATGTTCGATCGAATACGCTACTCGATTGGTAAACATTACTCTTCGGATCATGAGATACTATGCTTCAACACTTAATCGTTTTTACAACTCGTTCGTAGTATGGAATGCCAGCCGATCGAACAGTCCATTCGATCGAGCGACATCCTGTTTAGCATCACTCTAAGGTTCCCAGCCGATCGATTAAGCCGGCCGATCGAACGGACCGTTCGATCGATCGACCTGAAAGGTAGGGACATTTTTGTGTTCTCATATACTACAACGAAAACTTCAAAAGTTCAAATCCTCAAACACAAACACACTAGAGGAAGAAACAATCCACCCGAATGGCCCAGCCTATCGAGCCTACCGGCCGATCGAACAGGACTGTCCAATCGGATATACCAGCCGATCGAACAGACCGTTCGATCGAACCTGCCGTTCGATCGACCAGCCTATTCGATCCATTCACACTTGTCTTATTTTCCACGTTACTCATTGTTGTGCTATCGAACTATTCAGGCTAACCTTACTCTCAGCGCTCCCTTCAATCCATAATCAATCACTGTGAGTATACTCGATCCCTTTTTGCTTTTAGCACTTTTGGGTGTTACATACGTTGCTTATATCAAAACACAAATGATCACACTACTCAAACTATTGAACACTAACCAATATGCATGTATTACGTGACTTAATGAATGCTTGTTGATTGTGTTTACACGTGGAATGCGGTCTACCTGCCTTAGCAACGTAGTACTATAGTTTAGACTCAGCACCCGATCACACGGGGGTTGTTGAGGACAATTACTTGCATGATTTACGGTGGTGATCATGTATTGCGAACTGTCTCGGACAGTCAACCCGCAGTCGTTGGTATTGATAGGTCCATGTCGATAATTAACATGCTTCGTTTTCCTCTGTGTACGTGCTGGTTATGCGTAAACTATTCGAACTCTATATGCTATTATCAAACTTGTATGCTCACCTTTACATTTTATGTATTGACTTTATTTTAACGTATGTGACAGGTGTTTAGGGTGCTTACTTGCTCTATCTGCTGTGAAATCGAGACTAGGAAAGAGTCTAGAAACCAAGACAATTTATATTTATGTGTTTAAATCTGAGTTGTCGGAACGAAATTTCTTGTTTGGATGATTATCTGTAATGACATGTTTGTTTATTCGGGATACGGTATGGGACGTATCTTTAACTGGATTATATAAATAGTTGTTATGGAAACTTCTGAACAATCTGTTTCGCTCAGTGCCGCGCCCTGATGATTCCGCCATCGGTTGGGGTGTGACAAGTCCTATGGCATATCTAAATCATACCAAATCGGGTCAGAACTGAAGTCAAAGCAAAAGTCAAAGTTTTGCGACTTTCGGTTCCGAACCAGGTCAAAACAGTAAATGGTCGGATCAAACAAGCTTAGACCAGTTATAATACTTATTATCAAGTTATATGAGTGATAAAACAGGTTACATGCCATCTACATTGCTAATTATGCATTAAATCGAAAATTAGCATTCTGTTGACTTTTTCTAAGCAACTTTGACCTGCCATTTGGGTTAGTTAGAGTGGGAATCAGAGGGTGCCCTTTTAAGGTTTAATGCCCACATAATTACCAACATATAACTATCTTTGATTTGACTAATCACTGGACCATTTGTGATTAATCGTTAATTACGACAGATTGACTTTTAAGCTAAAACTAAGCAAAACTAAACTAAGAAAGGTTAAGCACACTTACTGAAGTCCTATGCATGACCAGAGATGCTTAGAGAGAACACTTGAGCTCCAGAAATGATCAGAAGTGTAGAAAGAAGGTGTGGTTACAATGGTTGCATCTCATGGCCTTTTATAGTAACTTAGACACCTTAGATCATTGCCACACAAGTCTACAAGTGTAACCAGATCATCAACAAGTGTCTCTAAGGCCTAGGGGTCGGCTAGGGGTCGCCCATGCTGTTAATAATGGCTTCTAAGTCGGTTAAAACACCAAACAGTGCTTCTGTCCGCATTTTCTGTATCTGGGAGGTTGACGCGACCCGCGTAAGATTTAGCAAGGCTTACGCGGCCCGCCTGAATCTCTCTGACAGAACCATATCTTTTTACTGTCCACGCGGCCTGCGTAAGCTCTAGGTAACTCTTACGCGGCCCGCCTGAGACCTGCTGTAAGATTTTTCAAATCTTTTTACATTATTGCAGCTGGCTCTTGGCATTTCGAAGGGGTAACTTTGCACTTTGGGCCTTTCTTACTTACGCATAAGGGCCTCGTGAATTTTACCCAACTTATTAATCCTTGGTTAGTTTACTACTACCCGAAAAGTCTTAACTTTCAAGGTTGACGCTTTTAACCCCTCATGTACGAATTCGATCATAACTTTCTCATTTAATACCGGAACTTTATGAAATTTACATCGTGCATTCTAGTGAGCATAATTTACCGTTACAAAGCCTCGGGTTTGTTAAAGGGTCACTCAGAGGTATTACTTAAACATGTTGACACATTTAACCCCTATAGTTTGTAATCTCTCACTTTCTTCCACATTTCGTTCCGTATGATCCATGATTAATTCGTTTGAAGGTACGAGCATCATGTAGGGTTACTGTAAAGTATATTTATCCCTTGTTGACATTTTGAACCTTTGAATTCACATACTTTCTATGTTTGTCAACTTTAGTCCCTCTGTAGTATTTATTATCACGTGCAAACTTATGACACGTGTTAATACTTTATAGGACGCAAATTTTTGAGGTGTCACACCAACCGATGGCGGAATCATCGGGGCACGGCACTAGGTGAATCAGATTGCTCAAGAGAACCCATAACAACTATCTTGCGATAATATTTATTACATTCGTTATCCCGTACTAACAAATAATACAATCACGTAGTTATCACAGATTTCTTATCCTCCTGAACAATACAAATCCGACAACCTAGACTTTTAAGTGTGTTTCTAGACTTCCTAGCTCGATTTGATGTAAACTGCAACTAAACATGCAGCATACGATAAAATAAAGTCAATACTAAAGTATTGGCGAGTATATAGGTTTGATATGTGGTAGCTTAATAGATTAATAAAAGTGCTGCGAATTTCCACATGCATAAACGTAATACACGACATATATACTCACAAAACTGATACTACCAGGTAAGTCCTCGATGCTCGATTCTTCGATGGCATAACTAGACCCCGTCGGGCACAATAGTACTATACTAGTTGTGGTGGGACGTCACGAGTATAAGTCCTAGCACATATGTAACTAGCATCACGTATATCTATGCATAACAGTTATTCGCAAGTGATAAATTGATTGATTTAATAATTCGTTGGATGAGTTCGATCTGTTAGGAGCGTATGTTACACCCAAAATGCGATAAAAAGGGGTCAAGTATCCTCACAGTGCGTATTTGGTAGGTTAACACAACTTAGTTTGATTGGCGGGAGAATGTCTGAGAATACCCTGAGTACAGACTGATTACATGAGCGTTTGATAGCGCGTTAAATGATAACGGAATACCCAAATCTGATCGAATGCTGACCCGTTTGAATGGGCTTTCCGATCGGATGGGTTGTCCGATCGGATGGGCTGTCCGATCGGCTAGCATGTCTGATTGGTTGGCCTGTCTGATCGGTTGGCCTGTCCGATCGGTTAGCCTGTCCAATCGGTTAGCCTATCCGATCGGTTGGGCTGGCCGATCGGCTGGCCCGGCCAGCTGTATTCGACACAAGTTTGAAGGTTTTTCGGTAGTTTTGGTCGAGATGTTGCTGTGACATGTTAAACAACTTGAAATTCCATCAAGTCCGACTTGCTCTAACGGCCGGGAATCACCCCGTTCCATCAAGTCTGGCCGTTCTTGACGGTCTTTCCATGTTTAACCCGAAACTGGTCGTCTCTTCGTTAGAAACCAGATCTTAGACCAATACGACACTAGAAATGAGCAGAGGGTCGGTATAAGCTCCGATTCTACCGATCTGGAGTGCTTGAGTGTAAAAGAGTTGAAAGAAAGTCGGAAACCATCCTTCAATCCTTTTATTGATGATTGAGTGTAGATCTGTTGTTAAAAATGTTGTTTATTCTTGTGAAAATCCTTCGAATCTGAGTTGTTCTTGCTGGAATGAGGTCAACACTTGAAGTTCATAAGAACTTCATGATGACATCACCCTAGAACACCTCAAATTCATTGATTTCACGGTTAAAAGTTGAGATTCGAAAGATAGAAAGGTGGAGAAGTGCGATCAAAGAAGTACAAGATTTGAGTTGAAAACTTACAAGAATCGCGAGGAATCAAGAGATGAAGGGGTTGGAACGTCTGGTCGAACAGCAACAGTCACAGCAAGTGTTCTTGATGTGACTGAGGGGTTTTTATAGGCAAGGAGGAGAAGGTACGGTGAAGGAGTGATCCGGATCGGATGGCCCATCCGATCGGCTGGCCCATCCGGTCGGCTGGCCCATCCGGTCGGACGGCCTGTCCGTTCGGATGCCCTTCAGCGAGTTACGTTTGGCGTTTCGCTCCGTGTGTTGCGCGTTGCGATAGTTTTGGCCACACATTTTCATATACTTATTTTATTATTTATTTATTTATTATAATTAATCACAAAAGGGTCGTATATACGTATCTATATATATTCAATATTCGGTGCGATGATCGAGTTACGCATGCCTTCGAGTGCGTTCTTCGATGTGATGTGCCACAATGACTAACGGGGAACTGCTTGCTTGTATTGCCATCATCGTCACGATGGCTGGAGGCATGGTACTCACCCGAAAGTCCTTGTTAGCGCTAATTGTTTACGTTTCGACACCTCACGGCTATCGAGGATGGTAGAATAGGTCCCACTCAATGTCATCGTGAGTGTTAGTATTTGTGAATGTAGCTTTGTAATAGTGATAGAATATGCGTAATTATTCGAATATACTATGATATAGCGATGTATCTGATATAGTTACATTATGATCCGAATCTCTGGTGCTAGGCGTAACGAGTATAACGAGTAGTAACAACGCACGAAAGTGCGGGGTGTTACAGTCTCCCCCGCTTTAGGAAATTTCGTCCCGAAATTAACCCATTAGTAGGGTCGCGAGAGTTGATGCGATAGAGTATATCGATTAAATGCGTCAAAGTATGCGAACGATTCCGAGGAGGTTCGTCGAGCGAGAGCGGTGAGAAGATACGATTCGAACAACCAAAAGCGATAACACACACAAAAGCGATTTCGAAGCGTTTTAAACTTACAAATAGTTGATTAATCTTTGAAGATACTTATTTAAGAAAATCTCCTCATGGCGCGGCGTTAACTGCATCGATGTCCACACCGGCGCTATGGGGAGGGTTTTTGTTAGTTTAATAAAAGATCTTAATTTCACTCATTTTAAAAGGGTTCGATGGTAAAACTATTTTAAGAAAACTCTCCTATGACGTGGGTTCGAGCTGAACTCGATGTCGAACCGTCGTTTTCAGAAAGATTTCGTTTGATATTGCAAAGGTTTTAAGGAAAACGGGACTTATGAAACTTCCATTGGGCATGGAGCTAAACGGATTTGATGTTTTCTCCATGTTGTAAGGAAATTTCACTTGTCCAATGGTTTTAATAAAATTTTATAAAAAGTGGTTTTCTCTAACAGTACGGAAAAATAATTTACATCGAGCCCCACCTGGCACTTTCCCACGAAAGTTCGTTAATATGATTAAAACACTTATATATAGGAAGTACCAGCGGCGTATCCACCATGCTTTGCCCATATCTCTTCTGTTTCGTGAGGCGGTGTCATGTGTGCCGATAGACACAGGTAGAATTTCGTTCCCTTGGTCCAAGCGATAGGATGCTAGACTGGGTCGTAATTAGGAGTGAGTCGTACGCAAACAAAGCGTCGATAACGAGTGCGAGTAGTTCGATGACACGGAACATTGATATGGCGTGTTGGGATAGACGACGATCGACATGCGATTTCGATTGCGAATAATGCGTTTTCGATTCGTTTCCACATAAAACTCACATGGCATGTTTCCACGGGAGTTTGCTAATATGGCAAACACCACGTTTCCTATATTAGTTTTGTCTCGTCAAGCGATGTCATGTACCCTAATACTACGCAAACTGTGATGACTCCCACGCGATGAGCGATGACCTGAATAGCGATAAGCAATTTGACACCTAATGAGTGATGAGTGACAATTGCTGCGTTGCGAGCGATATGTGATTCGATTGAGTTGAATACACCACAAACATTAACTAATGTTAACCCACACGGCCTTTTCCCATGAAAGTCTGCTAATACGGTTAAAACACCACCGTGTTTCAGCACTATTAGTTTTGTCTCGTGAAGCGAGGTCGTGCGTGTTAACATAACACAGACAACACGAACATCGATAAGCGATAGCAACACTCGATAAGAGTATCGAGGTGATGAGATAGGCACGAAATGCGTTAAAGCGAAAAGCGGCGAGTGATTTTCGATACTCGTCTAGCGATCCACAATAAGCGATCCACACCAAGCGATAGAGGTTCACACAATAGTCAATAACCAGTGGTAGAGATTGCGGGATATGCACAAGATGCGATTGCGATTGCGAGCCACATAACGAGTGATTTAGATTGCGAGATAGATCTAGCAAAACTGCGATTGAGTTACGATGTAGACTTACGACCAGTCTTGCGTTGCTCCAATTTCTCTTCGGGGTGAACTTACCCAAGTCCATCGATGTGGCAATTGTGTTGCGTTCGCAGACATATGAAAAGTCTCGCAGCGATGCGATTTAGTTTTGTTACGCCTTGCGATCGACTTGTAATGTGTCGAAAATAACCATAATAATATAATAGGTCTAATAACGTCCAAAACTCCACATGGCACTTTCTTCACGAAACCTCGGTAGTATGGTAAATCATACCTTGCGTTACTCCTACTACTTATGTCCCGTGATTTGGTGTCATGCTTTGTTGACATGGTCAAGACGCTTATATATAGGAAGTACCAGCGGCGTATCCACCACGCTTGACCATGCTTTTAACGTTATGACACCATTAGAATTCGCTACGATCTCCGTGCACTGACCGAAATAATCCCGTGTGCACCCGCGATTAGTCGTTCCTTGCACGTCTATCGTACCTCGTTCTAAGAGTGTTGTAAGGGTAAAATACAGTATATAGTACATAGTGTTAGCCTATATATTGTGCGTGAGTATAAGAGAAATAGAATCCACATGCGTCGAAAGATAGAATGAGTTTCACACATAAAAGAAATTGATGGCGATAGGTCGTATTATTACAACAACATTAGAAGTAAAGTAACGTTGTTGTAGGGGACTTCTGCGGAGGCTGCGGTTGCTGCTGAAATTCCTCAAGGTTGCGGTCCTGCGCGGCAGTGCTGTGTATGATGACCATACTAGTTGCAATTTGTGCAATAGCGACAATTTGCTTCTGGCGGGTGATGATACGTGCACGTGAAACACAGGGGATGGGGTCCATTGTAAGCACGCTTCAAATGTACTGGGACTGCTTGGAGGGGTTCTGGTTGCGACAGTCCAGTTGCTGCTGAGGAGTCTGGTGTGACAACCGGTCATTAACGGCTTCTAATTACGCGATTAGCGAATGTTTAAGGCAATAATTAATAGTGTTTAAGGCACGAGTTAACCCAATTAGGCTTTTGTAATGCCTAGGAACGCCTACTCGACTTTACAGTACGCGAATGATAATCCGCGGAGAAACTGCGTAACGATAAACGATAACGAACTGATGCCGTACAAAATACTGACCACGCCGACAAATACAAATATTATACGTATAATTTAAACCTATGGGTTTCGTTTAGCGAAATTTTCACGCTTTCGAATGTCACAACACGCAAACGTGAACGAAAAACGCGACTGCGGGAACGCACCGACAACGAAACGGAAGCATCAGACACGCGTATTAACCTAAAAACTGAAATATTATGATATATTTAGTTTCGTTTTCATATTTTAATATTCACAATCGAAACCGGATCGAAAAACGGATCAGAAATAGTAAACGAGGCATTTACGCGATTTTAGCGTAAACGACGAGCATACGCGCCTATTAACGACTTACGGCATAATTTTAAGTGCGTTCGACCCTAAAATTTTATTTTACGACCTATTGCGACGTTCGGGTGCATAAACGGGCTTCGGAAATGTGATCGGGTCTCTCATGTACCACTAAAGTTGGTGTGAAAACCCAACCAGTTGGTCTACTAGCCGTTCATAATCAAATAAAAAAAAATTAATACTTATGTATTAAAGATTTAAATATTAGGAAATATATAAAATTTTGTCACCATTTACTAGACAGCACATGACGTGTTGTAGTCTTCAAAAAAAATTTATTTTGAACATGAAGATTTTATGATATCTAGCATACTAATGCCCCTAATAACTATAATTAATCCAATTCCGAGTCTGGATTAAGTAGTACAAAAGATGGACAAAATTTTGGCATACACCATATCACCTACTCACTAGTGGTAGATGATGAGGACTTTTGTGTCATATATCTTATATCTTTACTAAATCTTTTCTTAGTATGGTTTATGTATATAGAATTAAAAATGTGTTGGACCATTCTTGAGACCATACCCTCTCGTTTGACTCAGGTATGGTGATTTGACGAAAGAAAAGTGATGGAACATGATTGAATTGATATTAATTACTATCCACCATATTGTGTGCATGTAGGAAAATAAGTTGACAATTTTTTTTACTCAACAAAATCCACTCACGTGATTACATAGGACTTTTGTCCAAAACTTTGGTGCATGAAAAGATGCATGTGATCAAAATAGTGTAATATATATGTGGGTAAAAAATAGTATCTTCCTTTTTCTTTCTATTAGTCACCTACTTGCCTTATCTCCTTTCCTCTGTGTTCTCCTTCTTCTCCGATGAGACACATACCACCCGCACCCTATAAACACCACACACCACCCTCTTGTTCCCCTGATTAAAGCCAGGCGTCGATAAGCAGAAAGAGAGAGGGAGAGCCGAGAAGAAAGAGAGATCGGAGAAAGGAAGCCGCCGCACACGGCGGCGGTGACGGTGGCATACGGCGGCACGGTGACGTGAACAGAGACACACTAAACAAAAAAAATGGGATTGTTCAATCTTTGTTTCTTCTGGTTGCTTTTGATCTCAGTTTCTTCAACAAATGCTTGCGATAGATGCCTACATCAAAGCAAAGCAGCCTTCCTCTCCACACCTGCTTCACTTTCTTGTAAGACAACGTTTTCTATCTATCTATATATCACTTGTTATTGAATTGAGTTGTAGGGTAAAGTTCTTGTACAAATAATCTTAACATACTAAACATACAAATTGAAGGAAAACTCAAAAAGACAAGGTGGCATTTTTGTAATTATCAAAAACTATTAAAGTTACTCTACAAATATACCTAAAAAAACCTAACCACTCCCCCACCCCCTAAAAAAACCTAAACCCCCACCCCCCACCCCCCAAAAACCTAAAAAAAACCTACCCACCCCCCAAATACCTAAAAAAACCTAACCCCCCCCCCCAAACCCCCAAAAACCTAAAAAAACCTAACCCACCCCCAAAAACATAAAAAAAAACCTAACCCCCCCCCCCCCACCCAAGCTAAAATGCTAAAAACTAAACCCCCCAAAAAACCTAAAAAAATAAAAAAAACACACAAATTATTTTATTTTATTTTTTTAACATTTTTTATTAAAAAATCGCTACTTTTAGTATCAGCCAAAAAAAAAATTTTTTTTTTTTTTTGCTAACGAAATGTAGCGATTTTTTAATAAAAAATGTTAAAAAAAATTTGTGTTTTTTTAGGTATTTTTGGTTGTAACTTTGATAGTTGGTGGTAATTACAAAAATGACACCTTGTCTTTTTGGGTTTTCCTTCAATTTGTATGTTTAGTATGTTAAGATTATTTGTATTTGATCTTTTGCCTTGAGTTGTAATAAAATAAATAGCTGGAGCATGCGGGTATGGTTCATCAGTTAGTAGCTTGCATGGCAGCCACCCTGTTGCAGCTGTTGGTAGCATTTACAAATCGGGTTCGGGATACGGTTCAACTCGGTCAACTCGGGTCAACAACGGATTTGCTCGGTTCAGTTTTGCGACACAGACAACTCAGTCGGCTGGTTAATTCAGTCAAACGGGCAGCTTTCGATTGGAGTTCGGGTTTTGGTTCGAGTTCGAGTTTGGTGCAAATCGGTCAGATTCAAGTGCGGGTTTCGGGTCAACAATGCGGGTAAGCTCAGTGCACATTGGTCCGGTTCACGTCAGTTATGTTTCGGGTTCACGTTCGGGTTCCGGTTCAGTTTCGAGATGTTTGGTTCAAAATAATCATAGTGAACGGTCGGTTCTGGTCAAACTTAGTCAAAGGCTGGTCAACGCAAGACCCGGTCAACTCAGGACCCGGTAAAGTTTAAGCATAGCATGTGTTATTCCGTTATTTTTTAGAGTTATAGTTACATGGGACCGAGCTTGAACCGATGCGACTAGATATTAGTCACGTTTGATTAAAATTTTACATATAGTGTTTATCTTGTTGAAAATCGTTTGAATCATTGTTGAGTTTTTACAAAAGATGAACACTTGAGTTGTCGGGTTATACAAAAAACAGAGGAAACTCTGCCCGAATTTCGTTAAAATCCGAAATACCAAACATATCTATATTGTATAAGCGACACCTATCGAAGTATTTTCGCTAAATAAATATAAAGTATATCTATACTTTTGGCGACGTTTTATGAATTACCAAAACAAAGTTATAACATCTCGACAAAACACGAGCTACTAGTTTACGAAATTCGTATACTTTTATTAAATAAATATAATTATTTATATTTATTTTAAACGTCTTTACTCGAAGTATGACACCTTGCCGTAAGATTCATAACAACCGATATCATTAACCGACTCGATTCGATAACATCGAGCTATATATATAATTATCTACACTTTTTATTCGCGACGACTAACATGATTTTTTGAGTATATTTGAATATACACATATAAAATATATATTCTAAATCATTCGAAAACTAAGTCGTTTTCAAGACTTAGTTTTATCCCGATTATAAACGGGATCAAATAACCATAGATTGGTTATTCTAAGTCAAGGTAACACTACCTTAGAGTCGTTTAGTTAACGACTCGGTAGATCTCGGACACGTAGTTTAACTACGTCGTTATACTAGAGACTTATAAGTATTCCTTCATAGGAATGTCATAGTTGCACGCTAGCTACTTCACGTTCTTGGAATGACACTTCGGAATCACACTTTAAGCTAGCTTTGCACAGGAATATCCAGGTGAGTTCATAACCCCCACTTTTTACTGTTTACATTTTTATAAAATGTTTACGGGGGTGGAAAGACATGCAAGTTTTGCAAAATCACACGAGGTTCGATAAATGAATATCACATATTTATAAACCATTTTGCGACAGGATTTCAATGAACTCAAATGGTTTACGAAAAGATTATGCTAAACATACCGGTTTTACATAACAAACGCGCATTTTCGCAAACGTGCATGATTTTCATGACTAGTGACGGGAATGTCCTAGTTACTATAACGGGACTGGGTTGGTCTGCGTACGGACAACGAGACAACCCAATGGGTTTATATCCCCCTTTGAATTTTAGATACATATTAACTAGGGTATGATTAAGTTATGGAATGAACTCTTAGATCATGTGAGCATAGGCTGTAACTGAGGTGCCATTAATCCTTTTGAGGACCAAGGAACAAAGGTTAGATCTAATGGGTACGGGCGAGCCCCACTCACGGTCCAGGGGTGACCACTAGAGTGATGTTGTGTCCATCGTCGAGAGTTTGACACTTAAATTGCCTACGCGGGTTGAGTACCTCCTATGTTGTCACATATATTAATGTCCTTGCAAAACATTAATGATCAACATGTTCATAGATGCATTACATACCTACTTATAAACTGAACTTTCAAATGTTTTTAAGATTCATTTGATGTAAACTCACAAATACATGGATTTACAAACTTTGGTAACGTTTTTCAAATTATACCTAAGTAAGAGGATGCGCTGATCCTGCTTACAAAGGTTCGTTGGGCTCGGCCCATTCTCTCTCGTGCAATGCACAAAAACTCTTGTGGGCTAGACTCACAATTTTTCTTATGTCATGCCAAGAAAATAATTTTACTATATTTTCTCAACAACTTTAAAACCGGTTATCAAAAAGATTTATTTTAAATCTTTTCAAAACAAACTATGAACTCGCTCAACTTTAAGTTGACTTTTTCGCATGTTCTTTCTCAGGTTGCATTTTCAAAGCTATGGAACGGTTGGAATAGGAGAACCCATGGGAATTCGAGTACTTAGGGCGTTCATTATCTAGAAGTTTTAGCTTATTTGCTTCCGCTGTGCAATGAAGATACCGGTCCAGTCACGCCAGCTGTGATATTTCGGGGTGTGACATCTGGGCTCACAGTCTTTCGTTTGCGGCTAGGTTGTGCTTCCTGAGATGATTCAGTGTCGTCGGCGGATTCGTCTGATGATTCGACGGGGACATTGTCGGAGCAATCCTCAGAAGAACCTTCAGAGGAGTCGTCAGATGAACCATCGGCCGATTTGCCAGAGGAATCGTCGGAAGAGTTGATGATGATTGCTTGATGAGCCTGTTTGACAGGATTCTTAGAGAAAAATCCGTCTAAGACTCGTTTGCTGTTGATCTCTGCGGCTAAGCGGTAGGTCTCTTCGATGGTAGCAGGCCTTGCAGCTTCGACAAAATCACCCACACACTCAGGCAAGCCGCGGATGTACTTTGGAATGGCTTTCTCTGAAGTGTTGACTTGACTTGGGCAGATTATGCTAAGCTGCTTGAACCTTGCGGTGTAGCCAGCGTTGTCACCTCCGACTTGCTTGATTTCCCAAAATTCATTTTCTAGCTTCTGGACTTCGTGAGGAGGATGGTATTCTTCCTTCATGAGTTCCTTCAGCTCGTCCCAAGAGAGCGCATAAGCTGCGGAGATCCCACGTTTGTTGCGTTCAGCGGTCCACCAGAGAGTGCTCGTGATTGAAATACTCCGGTAGCGCAAGTAGTACGGAAACTATCAGGACACCCACTTTGACGAAGGGTAACTTCGATAGAATCGAACCACTGGAGTAGTTGGGAAACACCTCCTTCACCCGTGAATTCCATTGGATCACAGGCTTTGAAGTGTTTGTAAAGAAAAGTAGATTGCGGCGCTTCCGTCTTAGAGTCCTTCGAGGCTCGAGAGTTGCTGAGAGAGTGCACTTGAGCGACAATTTGAGGAATGAGCTTGACCACTTCCTTGGTCACAAGCGAGGCAATCCTCTTATCGGCGCTTCGTTTGGCCCTTCTCCTAGCCATTCGTCTCGAGGTAGAGTTGTGGGAAGGCATCTAGACAGAAAGAGACTTGGACAGAGATTCGATCATAATGATTTTTGAGTTTGCGACGCGGTTGGGCGCGATCAAAACTTGTAACATATAACATATTAGATTTCACATAGGAGCCTGATGTGCACAAAATGCAACACATAAATTACATCAATTGTGGCATAAAACTAACCCTTTTTTAGTACTAATGTTGGAAAAAGTGTGCTTTTGTCTTCCTTTTGTATTTTCAGGATTAAATGAGCTCAAATGAAAAAAAGAAGCAAAAAGACAGCTAAATCTAACATAAATACAAGAAAAGGAACAAAAGTGGCATGCCCGACCTCCCGACAGCATCTTCCCAAGCAAAACAAAGAAGACAGAAGACTGAACACGCCCCGTGCTCAGTGAGCACGGGGCCGTGCCCAAGTGTTAGCAGAAAAGACAAAGTCATAGAAGCTTCTGTTGCCCACCACGGGGTCGTGCCCAGCGGACACGGGGGCGTGGTCAACTTCCTGCAGATGCATTTATTGAAATTGCGAATTGCAATTAATGAAGAGAGAGTCAGATGGACACGGGGCCGTGCCCGAGCTTCTGGTCAGCCTTTAAATAGGAGTGTGAGGAGCTCTTGCAACTCATCCCTTGGCACACCACCTCTCTCACACTTCACCCACCACCCACCACCATCATAACACCATCATCCATTGTCCATCATAGAGTGTGTGAGTCGTCTTGGGATCCAAGATTGATCGTAAGAGTTCTTGACAATCAAAGGCCATGTTTGCCTAAGTCTCTCACATCACTTGGTGAAGACAAGTGTTTAGTGTAATACTTTTTATTTTTAATCTTTTGCACTTTTTAATTGGTTTTGTATTAATGACTTTAGTTACTAGTTTCTTATGTTGAAGGTGATTCTTCCTTATCGTTTGTCCGTGGTGTCTTGGTATTATTTTACTGTCTATATAAAATAAAAGATTTTCACCATTCATATCTCCACGGTCTATATGGAGGTATGTTGGCTACCTGGTCGGGGGGGGGGGTTAAGGAAACAGTTTGGTAAGAGTCTTGCCATTGTTCAGTGTATAGATCCTGCAAAGGACCTGGGTCAAATTTAGTAGGACCTCCTTCAATACCCAAATGTATTGGATGGCGGGGGTCCAAACTCTTTGATCCCCTCATAAGTTAAACTACTATTTAAACTTTAACCCGGCTACTTAGGACTGTATCCCTGCTGACTCAGACTACTTAGCCGAGGGTAACGTCGCCTTCAGAAGAGGGGCCTACCACATTATGCATTAATAACTTAATTAATTATCTTTCAATAATCCGACCCTTTAGGATTGTATCCTTGCTGACTCAAACTACTGGGTTGAGGGTAACGTCGCCTTCAAAAGAGGGGCCTACTACAATAACTAAGATAATCTCTTAAACAAGTGCAAAAGTGCGAAAATAATCAAAGGTTACACGACACACGAGTCGGATCCAAGTGATTCATCTTGTCTATCTGTTTTATTTTTATTTTATTTTTCAGCATTTTAGTTAGTTTTATTTTCTTAGTTTAAAAAACCTTTTTCTGACATTTTGATTTGATTAGACGTTGAGGATAAACCGGTACTAAAAGCTCTTGTGTCCTTGGACGACCTCGGTATCTTACCAACACTATACTACGTCCACGATGGGTGCACTTGCCCATATGTGTGTTTAGTGTTAGTAAATATCGTGTTTTATAAATTTAAAACTTGGCTAAAAAGTGTAAAAAGGGCTTAAAATATACACCTAAAACATATACACACTTCACGCACATCAAGTTTTTGGCGCCGTTGCCGGGGACACGAGGATTTTAAGAAAGTTAGGAATCAGCGGCCTAATCATTTTTTTATTTTCTTTTTATTTTTTTAGGATTTTCTTAAATTTTCAGCTTCTGCAGAACTCAGCACGGGCTGTGCCCGCTGAACACGTCCCTTGCCCAATCATTGGAACTGGCAATCTTGTTTTAAGTCAGACAGTAAGCTAAACACGGGGCCGTGCCCACTCAACACGCCCCCGTGCCCAAGATTCAGTTACTGAAAACAGAACCGTAAGATCCCGACGGTTGGTAATTTCTGACACAAAAATGAGTGATAATGATCTTTTTTACTTTCGGCACTCTTATGGTACGTGGTGTCAATTATGTGGAGGCGGTCATAAAGAATTAGAATGTTATTTTCTAAATTATAAGCCCCACTATATAGACCCATCGTTTCCCTGTAGCCTTAAGAAGGGCGAAAGTAAAAATAATCCTTATCTCTCCCTCGAATGCGCCTAGCCGGATATTTTAGGAGAAATGCTTCTTGATGAACTATTTCAACTAGAAGATCTGGTTCTTAATTGGTTAAAAGAACTTAAGATGGATTTCCTTAATTCATCTCAAGACGATGACCAAGAAGAATACGGACTTTACGTCCCCGTGTCCACCAAAAGATTCCTTTCTGACTTTACGTAGAATACGGACAAACTGTGTCAGGATCTTGCCTGCACACTGGGTTGTGTCCAGCCGACACGGGGCCGTGTCCAGCATGCTGTCGTTTTCTATAAATGCTGCCAAGAATCCTGCACATTTGGACCATCCAGGGACAGAGATTTGAAGGGATCTTCTCTCCTACCATCCTAGGTATGTTCTAAAAGAAGGTTCCAACAACCATCTTGTCCTTTCCTTTTTTATCCATTTCCTTCTTCTTCATCTTTCTCCAAAAACCTCCATTAAAGCTTGAGATTTCAAGCTTTTTTGCAAGGATTGTTGAGTTTTGTTCAAAGAATCTTGTTAAAAATAAGTTGTATAACATTGTTTTAAGTTATTATTGTTCAAAGAGGCTTCACAAATTAGAGAAATAACTTAAAACTTCAAGATTCCTTGTTCCAAAATTCTGCAGAAAGGTGAACACAGGGCCGTGCTCGTTTAGCACGGGGCCGTGTCCAAAGTGCTGTTTCATTAAAATAAGCTATTTCTGGTTTATTTTCGTAGAATGTCAAGTGAAAACAGTGGAACATCTTCCGTGCATTCAAGAAACAGTCGAAGAGGGAGAAGACCTTCCATTGAAGCTACCCTTGTACACTACGTCATGGCACTACGGGAAGCTCTCGATGAAATGACTTCGGTAGAGGAGGTCCTAATAGACCATATAAATTATCTTACGGTGGGGCTGGAAAATAGTTTTCAAGAAATTAACCTCTTGCACCAGAGGTTAAATATTCTTGTAACACCTCCCATGGAACCCGTCCTCCCTCAAGAGGATTAGAACCTAGCACTTGGAGTCAACAACCCTACCGGATGGGATGACATTCCAGCGGAGCCTCCCCTTGAAGATCTACAAGAAGTCCCGGTGGAAGTTGTATCTCCTCAAACCGACGCCAACGAGCCCTCCTTCCTTCTCCCAAGGGAGATACAGGAGTGGCTCGCCGACATATGAGGAGTCCATGCCCGGAGGAAGGAGTTCTATGAAGCTGCATCCAACCGAGAATATTATTTTCTCGGAAATTTTGCTAATTAAAATAACTTGTAGGCTAGAAATCCTTGGTTTAATCTTCTTGTGCTTACTTATCTAACTTACTAGCATTTTAGGATAATGTAATTCTCTCTATGATTTTTAATGAAATGATGGTTCTAAGGTTTGGATGATGTTGTAATAAGTAAAACACACTCGGGATGGTGAAGGATAACAAGGGAAATGAGAAACATCACCCCATGCACGAAAACAAGGCTACCCGACAACAATTTCTTCATTACAGCAAGTTCAGCACGGGCCGTGTCCGCCTAACACGGCCCCGTGCTGCACAATCTGCAGAAGTCGCCCAGTTCAGGTAACTGGACACGGGCCGTGTTCACTAACACGCCCCCGTGTCCAGGCTTCTGTTTCTCTTTATTAATTTTTGTCACTGGCACCTGAACACGGGGCCGTGCCCGGTCACCACGGAGCCATGTCCAGGATGCCAGTAACATAAAATTTTGCTTTTAACACCCTTTTACACATTCAATCAACCTAAAAACTTATTTTTGCGACACATTGAGGACAATGTATAATTTAAGTGTGGGGGGGATGCTAAAACCTTGAATCTTGCAAGTCCTAATAACAAGCCTTACACAAAACTCTATTGGAACCGCTAATCACCCCAAATTTTTTTCAAAAATTTTCATTTTTCTTTTTACTTGTCTAAGTTTAAGTTGGGAATTCAAGTTCTAACAAGGTTATATTTTTACAAGTTTACAACCGATAGCGTCGTGATAAAAAGAACCAACATAAGAAAATTATGAAACGGCATGACAAGCTTAGTTAAAATTTGATTATATATACTTGATCACATAAAAACCCTTTCCCACAAAAGTGAGTTTTGAGCCTTTATCTAGCATACAAATACATATCTTTACACTAAATGCTCATTTTTAGTTTCTTGTGTGAATAACCGCTTGATTCGTACGACTCTAGAACTTGCCACGACAATACATTCCCGGTCCTTACCAACTTAAACCCAAGTAAGTAAATGATGGAGGCATTAGGGCTAACCCTTTTTCTTTTACACCACTATTTTTCATTTTTTACCACCTACCCAAAATCCCCCTAGTTAACCCCTTTGAGCCTAAACCTTTTCATTTCTTAACCCAAAACAATCACCCTTTTTACCCACCTAAACCTTTTTATTTTACCCCTTTATTTTAGTAACAACGTTCGGTTTTCCTATGACTTGAAAAAAAAAAGAAAAAAAAATGATGATGAAACCAAATAAACAAACAAGTTCATCAAAATTAACTTTGTTTGAAAAAGAATGGTTCATCAAAATAAAATAAAAAAATGAAAAATAAAAAGTCTTTCAAAAACTGACGTTTTGTTACGCTTTTCGCCCTTTTACTAACCACAAAACCAACCACCCACCTTTAGCCCAAGCCTAACCCTTCATCCAAAAAGTCCTCTTGATATTTATGTAAGTCCCCTAACACGTGCGGATCGTAACAGAATCGTCGTCCAACCTAGAGTGCGGAATCCTCTAGATCAGATTTCACAGAAAACGAGTAGAACAAGAATCAAGAACACGATACACTTTCAATCCGGTCTTCTATTGATTATCCAACATGAAGTTTACAATCAATTCAAGACCCACTAGAAATCTCTCAGCCAATCTCTGTAGATTTCTCTCACTCTCTCTAAATGTCTCCAATGGCTTCAATGTCTCCAAAATAGCTAACCTAAACCCTAATGCCAAGCCTTGTATTTATAGGACAAGCTTTGCACATGGGCTTTGGTCTGGGCCAGGCCATTCTCCAAGCCCATTACACTAAATAACTTCCTAACCAATAATGCTAAGCCCAATACAAAATATCCAAAGACTAAACAAACAAACTATTATGCTATTGACACAAAACATGCACCAACAAACTCCCCCTTGACAATAGCTTCATAGTGTAACTTTGTCTTCAAACATCTTGCAGTCTTTTGGTCTTTGGATAGCGTCAGCTACACAGTTTCTGACATCAACAAACTCCCCCTTAGCTGATGCTTCCAATCTCCAAAACTTTCATTCGTTGTAGATCAGCGAACTAGCAATCTTTGGTTAAGTAGTATCTTCAAATCTTCCATATCTCATTCTCAGCAAAGTAGTAGAAGGATCCTAGCATGCATCTTCATTCTTAATCTGCATTTTACTTGTATTCTGCACTTCATTTTGATAACTGCATCAATCTGTTTAGAAACACAAGCAAGTATCTCGAAAAACCATTAGCCTTTTCCACATTTAAAGATAAACCAATATTTTATCTTATCATGCAAAAACAACTACTTGTCAGTTCAAAATGGGAGATCTTTTAAAAGGAAATATTTTTGATATTTTTGATATTTTTTCAACACACACTAAACTAACTAAACTAATCTAAAAGATATTTATAATACTTCTTTTTGTGAGTATCATGTGCAAGAAGATCATATCAGCACAATCAAACTGTTTCACACCATAAGTTAATTCTTTATGTTATTTTTTGTGAAAAGCAGTTCAAGACGATTACCAATATGTTTGTCCACTTAAACAAAATGCATGAACATTTCAAGTACCATTACCGTATGATACGTTAAGGTAATTTTAGAATACCGAAATACAAGCGTGTCCCACTTCAGGATGTACCCCCGCAATCAAGGTATGCACAAAGATTCATCGTAGTAGGTGAGTATACTGAATTCATCCGTTTTGTTTTTCAACGATAGATAATTGGTGAACAGGTCAGTACTTCCGTACAACAGAGAGACCAAAATATCTTATCGAGGGCTAAGACAGATACCATTTTTGGTACGAATTGTGCATTTTGCACTTATTGAATGACTCTCTTTGAGAGCTTTTTCATTTTCATTTTCAGGGTTTTGGCATTTTTAGCTCTTTTAAGATATCCTGGGTGTGTCTAGGTCAGCATGTATCTGGATGCAGCAGAAGGACACCCACGATATCCCCGGATGAAATAACAGTATAAAGACCCAAAACTTCAGATTTTGGCAATCTATCAACACAAGAATTAAGGTCATTAAACCATACACCACTGATGTGTTCCCCACTCATACTCAGTGCATTTAGGTTTACGATCCGCACGCGTTGCTGATGTACTATCATTTCTTCTTTTTCACACCATGAACTCATTTTTTATTTTCTATTTTTTATGTTTTTCATTTTTTAAAAATTTACAACTTACTCCCCCTAAACTCACGCACTATCTAAACTCTTTTTGGCTTAGAGGAATTTCTCCCCCTAAATTTTTGTTTTTATGGAGTAAGTTTTAAAAACACAAATTTTAAACACAAACAGACTCCCCACTTTAAATCTGACTAAAGGTTTTCACGTTTAACACATCAAAGCAATCACAAAAGTAAATAGTTCGTTACCCATGTTAACCGACTATTCACCTCAGATGCTTTACAGGAATAACCACTGTCGAACACATCAACAGTCCTTCTTGGTCATCCTGCATTCACTCAACAACTCAGTTAGTTTTGAGAACCCAAGCCCTGATGGTCTTGGGTTTTCCATATTCATCCAATACAGGAACATCCATCCAATATCCATCACTCCCCAATGGAGTCTTGGATTGCTTACCCATTGTTGAACAAGATTGATAATTTCCACTAGGTCTTTGATTGCGAGAGTTCCAATAACCTCTCGGATTTTCTGACCTTTGGAAATTATTACCTTGATAACTTCTTCTCCCATTCTCATACCATGAATTTTGAAAAAATTTTGGATGTTGTTGAACATTTGAGTTACCAAAACTCCTATATTCGTTTCTTCTTTGAAAACTTCGATTACCAGAATTCTGGTATCGATTTTGATATCCAAAACTTTTATTTTGACTTAGAAAACGATTTGATTTACCATTATAATGACTAAACTGTGGAGAAATACTTCGTGGTCTATCAAATCTTTTCGAAGTTGAAGGTTTTGATTGAGATTCAGGTTTCTTAGCTTGACAACTAGTTTTTACACTGTTGCTTGACCCAACCTGATTCCCAACCTTAACCTCATCAACCTTTTGCTTTCCTTTCTTCAAAGGACAACAACTCGCCACATGTCCTTTGTTGTGACATTTAAAACAGGATCTTTTCTTATAAGTTTTCTTTTTGTTTGATCCCTTTTTAAATGAGTTGGTCTTTCTGTCTTCAGTATCCTCATCCACTTTATGAGGTGTACTGTTAGACCCAACAGATTCTTTCAAAGAAACTGGACTATTTGGCAAGTCCACAGCTACCGGATCCACTACCACTTGTGCAGTGGCAACAAAATCAGTTAGCTCATCTTCACTAGGTAAAAATGAGTATTATTGATTTCCAGAAGATGAAGCTTTTGTATACCCCACCCCTGTTTTATCATTACTCTTTTTTAAACCTTTTTGAATTTGAGTTCTGACTAACGAAGAATTCCCAAAGTTGTGTAACTTCCCCTGAAGTTCTACAATTTTGGCTTGTGCATCAGCCAATTCTGTGCACTTTTCTGAAAGCTCGTTAGTCTTTTCTTTCACAGTTTCACGAGCCAAATCAATGACCTGTAACAGTTCATTGACTTTGCTTGTTAGACTGCTAATTTCTTGTTCATTTGATTTGAGTTTATCTAAACAATTTGACTCTCGTTTAATCAAAAGAACATTTGACTCTTTTAATTTTTGCAATTCAGCTAACTGAATTTTGTTTTGCTCCGATAGTCTGTCAACTTTACCCTGTAGTTCAGTGCAATTATGACATGTATGACTTACAGGTTCTGATGTTACCTTCACCTCTGTTGCAAGTCCATTCACATCCTTCAAGCTCTTTGAAACTTCTGCACCTTTCTTTTCAGCATTCTCCTCATCTGCTTCCTTCTTCTCTTCTTCCTTAGCAGCCTCCTCTCCTATCTTCACAGCTGCCGGCTCAGCTACAAATACTTGATCACAAGTAGTTACCTTTGAAGAGATCTGATAACGTTTTTCTAAAGCTTCCCACAGATCTCTAGAATTCCCATAGTTCTTAAAGGTATGCTTTATCCCTTCAGGTAAGGATTTCTTGATCACTGCTAAAGCTCTCTTCTCAGCATCAACCACTTGTCTCTCAGATTCATCCATCTTCTCATAAGAAATCACCTTAACTCTTCCTTCAACACGGCGTGTAGGAGCAACATATCCATCTATCATACAGCTCCACATTCTTGTATCTTCACTTTTCACAAACGCCTCAAACTGCTCTTTCCAGTCAGCGTATTCATTGACGTTTTTAAGCTTAGGCCAGTTTTTAACAACCTCACTTCCATTATTCATCTTAGCCATCACACAGTGTAAAAGTTTAAAAGTTTAAATGGATTTTGGTAACCTGTGTCAAAATCCAAATCTAACTTCTCTACTGGTCCTTGTCGAGCCTTTACCGTAAGCGAACTGATAAAACCGTACAAATATTTTCCGAAAACTGTTTTTTTTTTGTCCTAAAAATCCAAGGATCCCAACGGTGCAAACGGTTTGTCCAAATGAGTCACGGATAGTTTTCTAAACGCGAAACAATGAAATTTTTCTTACGCAAGCCAAGGAAAATTCCACCCCTTCCGAAATGGTCAGAAATGGTCCGTAATAGTCCGTAATCAACACCTTCTGGTCCGAAATGGGAGACTCTGATCCGAAATGAGGCTTAAGGATCCGTAATGATCAAACCTTGATCCGAAATGATCAGTAATCCTTCAGTTTTATCCGAATTGCAGGTTAACTGATCCGAAATGCAAGTGTTTTATCCGAAATGGTTGATTTCTGACCTGAAATGGTTTACTTCAGATCCGAAATGGGTTGTTCTGGTCCGAAATGGATCAGTCCAATCCGAAATGCTTATCTGAAGATCCGAAATGGTCCGTAATTGCTTGTTTTCTATCCGAAATGCAAGTATTCTGGTCCGAAATGCTTGTTGCTGGTCCGAAATTGATCAGAAATGCAAGATTTCTATCAGTAATGGTCCGAAATGCAAGCAGTTTATCCGAAAACACCAGCAGAACCCTAGAACAGCCGTCAAAAATGCCCAAATCTTCGATTTTTCTGCATAAAACGATTCTGAACCGAGCAAAACAAGAGCCTAACGCTCTGATACCAATTGTAAGTCCCCTAACACGTGCGGATCGTAACAGAATCGTCGTCCAACCTAGAGTGCGGAATCCTCTAGATCAGATTTCACAGAAAACGAGTAGAACAAGAATCAAGAACACGATACACTTTCAATCCGGTCTTCGATTGATTATCCAACACGAAGTTTACAATGAATTCAAGACCCACTAGAAATCTCTCAGCCAATCTCTGTAGATTTCTCTCACTCTCTCTAAATGTCTCCAATGGCTTCAATGTCTCCAAAATAGCTAACCTAAACCCTAATGCCAAGCCTTGTATTTATAGGACAAGCTTTGCACATGGGCTTTGGTCTGGGCCAGGCCATTCTCCAAGCCCATTACACTAAATAACTTCCTAACCAATAATGCTAAGCCCAATACAAAATATCCAAAGACTAAACAAACAAACTATTAAGCTATTGACACAAAACATGCACCAACAATTTACAAAGGTATATAGTTAAAAAGGAGGAGGATTGATTGCTTGGCAATCTTATGGTAGGAGTAAGTTCCATGCCGCTCTCGAGTGATTCACTAAAAATACACCTTCGGCCGAGTGTTGAGTGATCCCCCGTGAGGTATGTGAACTTGTATATAAATGGATTTTTAAAAAGGTATGTTATGCCCTAATAAGTAATTTATTTTGTGAAACGTTTTAAATAAATCATGACGAATCGGATTGTAAATAAATAAAAATAAAATCTAAATAAAGAATCTTGGAAATCCCGACACTCTATGACAAGCCCAAAAACCTTCTCTTCTACCCAATCCATTTGGGAGTGAAAAAAAGCCACATTATAAAGAGTTTTGCTTGAGGACAAGCAAAGATTCAAGTGTGGGGGTATATGATATGCACAAAATGCAACATATAAATTACATCAATTGTGGCATAAAACTAACCCTTTTTTAGTACTAATATTGGAAAAAGTGTGCTTTTGTCTTCCTTTTGTATTTTCAGGATTAAATGAGCTCAAATGAACAAAAGAAGCAAAAAGACAGCTAAATCTAACATAAATACAAGAAAAGGAATAAAAGTGGCATGCCCGACCTCCCGACAACATCTTCCCAAGCAAAACAAAGAAGACAGAAGACTGAACACGCCCCGTGCTCAGTGAGCACGGGGCCGTGCCCAAGTGTCAGCAGAAAAGACAAAGTCATAGAAGCTTCTGTTGCCCACCACGGGGCCATGCCCAACGGACACGGGGGCGTGGTCAACTTCTTGCAGACGCATTTATTGAAATTGCGAATTGCAATTAATGAAGAGAGAGAGTCAGATGCACACGGGGCCGTGCCCAGTGGACACGGGGTCGTGCCCGAGCTTCTGTTCAGCCTATAAATAGGAGTGTGAGAAGCTCTTGCAACTCATCCCTTGGCACACCACCTCTCTCACACTTCACCCACCACCCACCACCATCACAACACCATCATCCACCACCATCATCCATTGTCCATCATAGAGTGTGTGAGTCGTCTCGGGATCCAAGATTGATCGTAAGAGTTCTTGACAATCAAAGGCCATGTTTGCCTAAGTCTCTTACATCACTTGGTGAAGACAAGTGTTTAGTGTAATACTTTTTATTTTTAATCTTTTGCACTTTTTAATTGGTTTTGTATTAATGACTTTAATTACTAGTTTCTTATGTTGAAGGTGATTCTTCCTTATCGTTTGTCTGTGGTGTCTTGGCATTATTTTACTGTCTGTATAAAATAAAAGATTTTCACCATTCATATCTCCACGGTCTATATGGAGGTATGTTGGCTACCTGGTCGGGGGTTAAGGGAACGGTTTGGTAAGAGTCTTGCCATTGTTCAGTGTATAGATCCTGCAAAGGACCTGGGTCAAATTTAGTAGGACCTCCTTCAATACCCAAAGGTATTGGATGGCGGGGGTCCAAACTCTTTGATCCCCTCATAAGTTAAACGACTATTAAAACTTTAACCCAGCTACTTAGGACTGTATCCCTGCTGACTCAGACTACTTAGCCGAGGGTAACGTCTCCTTCAAAAGAGGGGCCTACCACATTATGCATTAATAACTTAATTAATTATCTTTCAATAATCCGGCCCTTTAGGATTGTATCCTTGCTGACTCAAACTACTGGGTTGAGGGTAACGTCGCCTTCAAAAGAGGGGCCTACTACAATAACTAAGATAATCTCTTAAACAAGTTCAAAAGTGCGAAAATAATCAAAGGTTACACTACACACGATTCGGATCTAAGTGATTCATCTTGTCTATCTGTTTTATTTTTATTTTATTTTTCAGCATTTTAGTTAGTTTTATTTTCTTAGTTTAAAAAACCTTTTACTAACATTTTGATTTGATTAGATGTGGAGGATAAACCGGTACTAAAAGCTCTTGTGTCCTTGGACGACCTCGGTATCTTACCAACACTATACTACGTCCACGATGGGTGAACTTGCCCATATGTGTGTTTAGTGTTAGTAAATATCGTGTTTTATAAATTTAAAACTTGGCTAAAAAGTGTAAAAGGGGCTTAAAATATACACCTAAAACATATACACACTTCACGCACATCAGAGCCACATAGGAGACACGAGATCCCTAGGTTCTCACATAATGACTCATTTGTTATTATGTGTATATATATATATATATGTAATTTGTACTTATACACATGCAGGTTGATTTAGAATACACGAGGCCGCGTTGAGGTGAGAGAGTGAGAGCGTAAGCGAGTAATTAGGCATTCGTTTTGTTGCGAACATTCGGCTTTCGTTTTAGATTGCGATGGCTGTGCGAGTTGTGTGTTTTTCAAGACAGAGAGCGAAAATCGATAAATCCGAAAATCGTTTTAATCATAACAATTTAAATCGTACGTAGACGTATATAAGTAAAACCAGCGGACCTTAGGCTAGAAAATTCGATAGAATGCCCTGGGTGTTTAGGCGTTGACTACCCAAGGTACCCCAACTATGCCCAACAAGTTCGTGCACGCGCGTTGACCTAGAAGACTGATGCTTCCACTGGGATGCAGCTCATGGCATTCGTCTTCCTAGTCATCGCGTGGCTCGAGTCATTGTTATGGTCGGGTCCTTGGTGAGAGCTTTTCAAAACCATTTTAGAGAGTGGAATGGTTTGTTAAGGTACGGGTTTCACCCCTGACTTAACAGTTTTGTCCTTAATTGTGGTTGTGCTCATCGAATAAATCCGAGAGTTCCACTAGAAATTCGAAATGGAGACCTTCGTCGAGATGTGGATATCACTCCTAGCTCGATGAAAGGTTCTCGTGCTAGAAATATGCGCTGAGTGAGCAATCCTATCGAGAGTTCTTGGTTTTCACCCCTGGTCTCCACTGGATCACCCGGTTGTACTATGCGAGTATTTTCGAAAACATGTGTATTGTGTCAGCCTTAGGAAAGGCTTAGTAGTATTTCGGCCTTAGGAAAGGCTTCCTTGTGTGAAGCTGTAGTACGCGGTGTTCACACAAAGTTGCAGCGTTTAGCAATTTCGACCGAGAGTATCAAGTAGGCCCAATACAAACCCTACTGGGTTCGTACGAGTCGGCCTGTGGGTACTTAGACTATAGACTAGGTCAATTTCTAAGACGTCGACCCGGACTAGGTCGAGTCTTGCCTAATTCCCTATAGTTATGGCTCTGATACCAATTTGTCACACCCCAATCGATGGCGGAATCATCGGGGCGCGACACTAGGCGAATCAGATTGCTTAAGAGAATCCATAACAACTATCTTGCGATAATATTTATTACATTCGTTATCCCGTACTAACAAATAATACAATCACGTAGTTATCACGGATATCTTGTCCTCCCAAACAATACAAATCCGACAACCTAGACTTTTAAGTGTGTTTCTAGACTTCCTAGCTCGATTTGATGTAAACTGCAACTAAACCTGCAACATACGTTAAAATAAAGTCAATACTAAAGTATTGGCGAGTATACAGGTTTGATATGTGGTAGCTTAATAGATTAATAAAAGTGCTGCGAATTTCCACATGCATAAACGTAATACACGACATATATACTCACAAAACTGATACTACCAGCTAAGTCCTCGATGCTCGATTCTTTGATGGCATAACTAGACCCCGTCGGGCGCAATAGTACTATACTAGTTGTGGTCGGACGTCACGAGTATAAGTCCTAGCACATATGTAACTAGCATCACGTATATCTATGCATAACAGTTATTTGCAAGTGATAAATTGATTGATTTAATAATTCGTTGGATGAGTTCGATCTGTTAGGAACGTATGTTACACCCAAAATGCGATAAAAAGGGGTCAAGTATACTCACAGTGCGTATTTGGTAGGTTAACACAACTTAGTTGGATTGGCGGGAGAATGTCTGAGAATACCCTGATTACAGACTGATTACATGAGCGTTTGATAGCGCGTTAAATGATAACGGAATACCCAAATCTGATCGAATGTTGACCCGTTCGAATGGGCTGTTCGATCAGATGGGTTGTCCGATCGGATGGGCTGTCCGATCGGATGGGCTGTCCGATCGGCTAGCATGTTTGATCGGTTGGCCTGTCCGATCGGTTAGCCTGTCCGATCGGTTAGCCTGTCCGATCGGTTGGGCTGGCCGATCGGCTGGCCCGTCCAGCTGTATTCGACACAAGTTTGAAGGTTTTTCGGTAGTTTTGGTCGAGACGTTGCTGTGACATGTTAAACAACTTGAAATTCCATCAAGTCCGACTTGCTCTAACGGCCGGGAATCACCCCGTTCCATCAGGTCTGGCCGTTCTTGACGGTCTTTCCATGTTTAACCCGAAACTGGTCGTCTCTTCGTTAGAAACCAGATCTTAGACCAACACGACACTAGAAATGAGAAGAGGGTCGGTATAAGCTCTGATTCTACTGGTCTGGAGTGCTTGAGTGTAAAAGAGTTGAAAGAAAGTCGGAAACCATCCTTCAATCCTTTTATTCATGATTGAGTGTAGATCTGTTGTGAAAAATGTTGTTTATTCTTGTGGAAATACTTCGAATCTGAGTTGTTCTTGGTGGAATGAGGTCAACACTTGAAGTTCATAAGAACTTCATGATGACATCACCCTAGAACACCTCAAATTCATTGATTTCACGGTTAAAAGTTGAGATTCGAAAGATAGAAAGGTGGAGAAGTGTGTATAGATCAAAGAAGTACAAGATTTGAGTTGAAAACTTACAAGAATCGCGAGGAATCGAGAGATGAAGGGGTTGGAACGTCTGGTCGAACAGCAACAGTCACAGCAAGTGTTCTTGATGTGACTGAGGGGTTTTATTAGGCAAGGAGGAGAAGGGAAGGTGAAGGAGTGATCCGGATCGGATGGCCCATCCGATCGGCTGGCCCAGCCATTCGGCTGGCCTAGCCGTTCGGCTGGCCCATCCGGTCGGACAGCCTGTCCGTTCGGATGCCCTTCAGCGAGTTACGTTTGGCGTTTCGCTCCGTGTGTTGCGCGTTGCGATAGTTTTGGCCACACATTTTCATATACTTATTTTATTATTTATTTATTATAATTAATCACAAAAGGGTCGTATATACGTATCTAAATATATTCAATATTCGGTGCGATGATCGAGTTACGCGTGCCTTCGAGTGCGTTCTTCGATGTGATGTGCCACAATGACTAACGGGGTACTGCTTGCTTGTATTGCCATCATCGTCACGACGGCTGGAGGCATGGTACTCACCCGAAAGTCCTTGTTAGCGCTAATTGTTTACGTTTCGACACCTCACGGCTATCGAGGAGGGTAGAAATTAGGTCCCCACTCAATGTCATCGTGAGTGTTAGTATTTGTGAAAATAGCTTTGTGATAGTGATAGAATATGCGTAATTATTCGAATATACTATGATATAGCGATGTATCTGATATAGTTACATTATGATCCGAATCTCTGGTGCTAGGCGTAACGAGTATAACGAGTAGTAACAACGCACGAAAGTGCGGGTTGTTACAATGTGGGTGTTGTGATGGTGGTGGAGTGTGGGTGAAGTGGGAGAGACGTGGTTTGCCAAGGGATGCCTTTGAAGTGAACCGAGCACCTCTATTTATAGCCTGCATAGAAGCCCGGATATTGCCCCGTGTCCATTGGGCACGGCCCCACGTCCATCCACTTTCTCTTTCTTCATTAATTGCAATTTGTCTACATTAGTTGACCACGCCTTCATGTCCGCTGGTGTCACACCCCAACCGATGGCGGAAACATCGGGATGAGACGAAATAGATTGCAAGAGACATCATAACGCTATTTGTGTCAAGTGTTTAATGATTTCATTTTACATTGTTTGAACAAGAAATACCACAAGTTTGAAATAAATAAAATGCGACAAGTATTCAAGTAAATAAATTTCATTTCATAATAATGGTTTATTACAAGATTGGAAACAAATTACAACAGGTTTGCAAGTATTAAAATTTAAATGTGTTTCTAGGCAAATCCTACTAGATTCCTTGTATCATCACAACCTGCAATACATGTTAAAGCATAAATCAATACAAAAGTATTGGTGAGCATACAAGTTTGAGTATATGTATAAAAATGTCTTTAAACAAATTTTCCATGACAATAACTAATTATAAGCATATGAACTTAAACACGTAGGATTTCAAGTATAACACGTATGATTACAAGTATAACACGTATGAACATATATAGAGTGCGTCCCTCGACACCAAAGTGTCCAAGGTCGTAAATGTTATAATGTGCGTCCCTCGACACCAAAGTGTCCGAGGTCGTAAATGTGCGTCCCTCGACACCAAAGTGTCCGAGGTCGTAAATGTTATAATGTGCGTCCCTCGACACCGAAGTGACCGAGGTCGTAAATGTGCGTCTCTCGACACGAAGTGACCGAGGTCGTAAATATTAAATCAGATAGATTTTGAGATATAACATAAAAGAGATTCAATGCAAATGTGGATTGTCACTGAACGTAACATAAGACTATTCCAAAGTAAATCGAAGTCCTTTTCGAATTAAGGGAACGTGCTTTGGCCTAATAGACAAATTCTCTCATCGAGAAGCGACTAACGATATTTGTCCTTACAGTTACTACACGTCCTTAATCGATTGGGAAAATCGAAACTTTGGCGAGACTGAAAATCGAAGAGTGGGACTAGTTAACAAGATGCGAGTTTCACATCTAACTTGATAACATCGTACCCCGGTGTGGTTGGTACTTATCAAAAGATAAGGGTCCACTAGAATGTAAAATGGAAATTTCCTTCAAGATTTGGATATCACTCCTAACTCCTAACTTGAGGGTAGATTTCGTGCAAAATTCAAAGTATAGCTAAGTGAAAGTCATCGCCAAATGGGGGATCACCCCTATTTTGGAGAGTCGTTTCGATTGTGTTATAAGAGTGTATTCAAAAGCCTCCAAGTGTGTATTGTGTTAGCCTTAGGAAAGACATGTATATTAGAAGACCAAAGAGAATAGGGATAAGCAAATAAGATGGAAGGAAAGTAATCTTAAACAACACATAAGGATAAGCTCCTAAACTATAGACTAGGTAAAAGCATTCCTACTTTTCCTAATTCCCTATAGTTATGGCTCTGATACCAATCTGTCACACCCCAACCGATGGCGGAAACATCGGGATGAGATGAAATAGATTGCAAGAGACATCATAACGCTATTTGTGTCAAGTATTTAATGATTTCATTTTACATTGTTTGAACTAGAAATACCACAAGTTTCAAATAAATAAAATGCGACAAGTATTCAAGTAAATAAATTTCATTTCATAATAATGGTTTATTACAAGATTAGAAACAAATTACACCAGGTTTGCAAGTATTAAAATTTAAATGTGTTTCTAGGCAAATCCTACTAGATTCCTTGTATCATCACAACCTGCAATACAAGTTAAAGCATAAATCAATACAAAAGTATTGGCGAGCATACAAGTTTGAGTATATGTATAAAAATGTCTTTAAACAAATTTTCCATGACAATAACTAATTATAAGCATATGAACTTAAACACGTAGGATTTCAAGTATAACACGTATGATTACAAGTATAACACGTATGAACATATATAGAGAGTATTTGTTTAAAAGTTCTAGCATGTTTGTGTATTTGATTCAAAGAACATGTATTGCATCCCAAAGATAATAAAGCGTAAAAAGGGATCGAGTATGCTTACATGGTTGCGTTGCGATTTCTTGTAATAACGAACGAGTAAAGATGGAGAATCCAAGAGATCGAACGAAGCGATTATCCGAAAACGACTGTTGGTGATCTTCGGCTGCGTGTGGTGGTTCTGATGAACTCCGGCGGTGTTTGTTTCTCTCCGGCGAAGCTCCGGTTGTTCCGACAAGAGTGCGAAGTTCCTCCGGCGAGTTCAATGGTGATACGAGAAGGCGTGGAATGAACAGAGAGCTTTGAGAGTGTGTTAGGGTGTAAAACCGTGGTGATGGCTCGTAGTGTCGGCAAGTTGCAGGTTCCCCGGCGACTTGCAGGTCACTCCGGTGGCGTTCCGATGTGCGAGAGGGAGTGAGGGAGATAGAGAAAATGTTGGGTGTCGATGGATTATGTGATGGTATAAATAGATGATTACGGGAAGGTACGTAGTCACGATGTCGGATTAAGTTCTTGATTGCTAATGGAAACGCATAAAATGGTTTAATCACGATCTTGATGGAGTAATAATTGGAAAACCGAAAAATCAGCGAAACGGAAAAGGAAACGCGCTAAAACTTTGCTGTGTTCATCTTTGGCGGCATTTGGGTTCTTTTATTTTATTTTTATTTTTTATTTATTTTTTAACATCACATGAAGTTATAATAACTAGCTATGAACTTTGTCAGCCATAGCCATCTAACCATAAAAATGCAAATTGTTATATTTTATATGTATATAAAATGTGGTGGTGTTCAAAATAACTTTAATAATAATATGGCAGTTTCCATTATAAGAAGGATTTGAGTTTTAAATGTGTCACCTAAGGTCCCTTAACTTCTAAGGACCTAACTAACTAAATAGGTTAACTTGGTTACGTTATGAACTTATTTTAACCTAACAAAATTAACTAGGTTAATTAATAATTTTAAGTTATATAATTAATTGATTGACTAAAGAAATAAATAACCGCATTGGTAACCGAATTTGATTAAAAGACAAAAAAATCTTTCAATGATTATTTATTTCGTAATTTTTTTTTTAGTTTTAAGGATTAGGATTCGAATTTCAAAACGAGTCGGATTTCGGGATTCCATTTTGACGGATGTTACAGCTGGGCACGGCCCCGTGTGCAGAAGCGTATCTGTACTATCAAGATTTGCTTGGATTCTACGAATCTTAGCGTTGACCACGGCCGTGTGGAGCTGGGCACGCCCCCGTCTTGAAAATAGAAGCTTCTACAACTTTGTTTTTTCTGCAGACACTTGGGCACGCCCCCGTGTTCGCTGGACACGGGGCGTGTTCAGCCTTATGATGTCTTGTTTTTGCTTGGGAAGATGCTGTCGAGGGGTCAGGCATGCCACGTTTATTCCTTTTCTTGTATTTATGTTAGATTTAACTGCATTTTTGCTTCTTTTGTTCATTTGCGCTCATTTAATCCTGAAAATACAAAAGGAAGACAAAAGTACACTTTTTCCAACATTAGTACTAAAAAAGGGTTAGTTTTATGCCTCATTTGATGTAATTTATATGTTGCATTTTACACACATCAGGGACCTTTTCTATAGAAGTATCCCATACTTTTCAAACGACCTAGTGTTCAAAAACCATACCGATAAATGCTGTTACATGGCAGCACCACCCCCACCACCCTTCTCTAACAAAGAAGGCACACCTAACGAGAAGAACCAGACCGCTGAAAAGGGGAAAGTTCTCAAAGAGGAAATTACGAATGAGCTTGAAAACACTACTGACTCCGAACCTTTCTATATGAAGGAAGCTGATATAACACCATATATACCTAAAGATCTAGCAGAAATTTCAAAATTTACTAAACAGATAGTTGAAACCCCACTTCCTTCAAACCTAAGTTGCCTTTCAACATGAACAAATATGATGGAATGAAGGAGCCGGAGGACCACTTGCACGCTTTTAGAGGTGCAGGCCAGGTGTGACGATGGCCCATGCCTACCTGGTGTCATACTTTTTTACAGACCTGATAGAAGGAGCCCATTTGTGGTTCGATAGCTTACCGGCTGGTAGCATCGGCGGTTATGAAGACCTTTGTGATAAGTTCCTCAGAAACTTCAACAAAAAAAAGTGGTCAAAAACTCGAACGAAATCATGCACATTAGGCAGAAGGAAAACGGGAGGTGTTCCAGAGGTAATGAAGATCAATAGCTTTATCAATAGTTTGGAGCATACACAGCTATGTGAAAAGCTGGGAGAAGAGTTTCCAGAAACTTCTGATGGTTTGATAGACAAGGTCCGGGCCTTTCTTAGGGGAAAAGACACAAGCAGCAAGGCGAAAGAGTTAGACAATAGCTTCAGGAGATCAAATGCCATGTCCAGGCTCCAAGAAAAAGGTACCAACTACCCTAAAACGAGGCCACACTATGATAAACTCCAATATGACAAGCCCTGGCCAAGTTTCTCCCCCTACAAGCCCACGGAGAGAAACCCAGCGCCTTACTATGACACTTTCACTCCCCTCACCTCACCAAGACTCCAGTGAGATACTGGCGACAGAAAGAGTCAAGAACTCCTTCCCTAGACCCCCACCCCCAATCAAACTAGGACCTAAGGCTCATCCCAAAGAGTACTGTGAATTCCATAAGGGTTGTGGTCATAAAACGAATAATTGCATGTATTTAAAAAGCGAAATCAATTTGGCAGTAAAAACAGGAAAATTGTTCCATTTAGTAAGAGAGATCAAGGAGGGATGGGACAGAATGGGGAAAGAAGTAAACAAGAGGAGCCAGAAAGGGCCTCTGTGGACAGGATCAGGCGAAAGGAGGACCACGTCCAACCCCGAAAAGTCAAAGCTAGAATAATGGGACCCCAGACTGTGTGAGGGCCCCATCCTCATGCCTTACCTGGAAGACCATAAGACCATGTAGGGAGCAAAGTAGAGATTATATATGAACACTATTTCCTACGGTATGACAGAGATGTATGGGACAGGTTGGAGGAGGACTCGATGCCTCTTGTTGGGTCTAACAATAGTGTATCCCATCCCCTAGGAAAGATTAAACTCCCATTCACAGTGAGGGTGGGAGACAAGGTCAAAATGATAGAACTGGTATTCTCGGTGATAAGATCGCCCTCAAAATACAACGCGATCCTAGGCAGCCTGGGATAGGGGAGCTTAAAGCCTAGACTTCCACGGCCCATGGGGCACTTGTTTTCCAAACCCCAAGTGGTCTAGCTTAGGTGAAATCGCCATACGAAATGGTATCGTCAGTCTAAGAAAATGAAGGGAAAGGAAAGTCAAAAGAGGAAGGAATTGAGGAATGCATCTTGAACGAGAGGTTCCTTGAACAACCCATACGGGTAGGGGCCCAACTAAGTGACAAATACAAACGTGCTCTCAACAAATTATTACTACTCAATATAGACGTCTTTGCTTATCAACATAGTGACATGTGGGGGATACCTCGAAGCCTCACTGAACAGAGACTCAACACCCACAGCTGGGTGTAACCGGTAAAATAAAAGAAACGAAGCATGGGACCAGAAAAAAGAAGGGCGACATGTGACGAAACAAGGAAGCTCTAGAGAGCTGGAATAGTGAAGGAGGTGCAATACCCCACATGGATCTCTAACCCGGTGATGGTCGGAAAGAAAGACGGTGGATGGAGGATGTGTGTGGATTATAAGGACTTGAATTAGGCATGCCCCAAAGACTGTTATCCTCTCCCGGAAATAGACACATAGATTCCCTGGCCATATACCCTTTGAAATGTTTCCTGGATGCATACAAGGGTTATCATCAGATCCGGATGTCCTTGGAGGATGAAGAGAAAACAACGTTTATAATAGATGAGGGAGTTTTCTGTTACACTAAAATGTCTTTCGGCCTCTGAAACGTTGGGGTAACATATCAAAGATTCACGGACACGTTGTTCAAGGAATAGAAGGGATGAAACCTGGAGGTCTCTGTGGACGACATTGTGATTAGCAGAAATGATATGAACAATGAAGGAAGTCAACATGAAACTTAATCCTAGGAAATGCTATTTCGGGGTTGAAGAAGGCCAATTCCTGGGTGTCATAGTCACCAAGTGCGGGATCAAAGGTAACCCGGAAAAAACCCAAGCAGTGATATATATGAATCCCCAAGGACCCTAAAGGATATCCAAACCTTAATCGGAACTTTAAATCGCTTTCTATCCAAGGTCGCTGGCAAGACACTACTATTCATGAAGGTTTTAAAGGAATGTTTATATACCAACAAGTTCAAGTGGGACAAAGAGGCCGAAATGGCCTTCCAAGAGATGAAGAAACTAATGTTTAATCTACCCGCCCTGGCCACACCCATCACAGGAGAGGACCTAATACTACACTTATCAACGTCAAAAACGACAATCAGTGCGGTAATGGTGGTAGAGAGACATACGACACAAGTACCTAAAATCCTTTACGAAACACCAGATGTCATGCTATCATTCGACCACCATGAAGAACTCCGTTTTCGATTCGATCCATGGTACTTCCACCTCCGATCCGTTCCATCTTAACAAGGAGGTAACGTTCTAGAATTAGTTTTATATATATCCACTAGACTTTTATTTTATAGTATCGTATCCGCACTGTATCCGCTCTGGGACCTTGAATTTTTAACGGTGAAAATGAGAACGGATAAACATGCTATCTAAGTCAGACCCAAATGGGTTATTTGGATAGTTGAGTCGTTGTTTTATTCATACATATGTTTCTTAAACACAATACATATAATTTTCTCTATCAAATAGTAACATAAATATATGCAAATGTAGTTAGTGAGAATTAATCAATAGTATAACTTAAAGAAAACAATTTGTATTAGGGGAGGATGGGTGGTTCACTAGTGATAGTTTCTATCACTCCCACTATCCAATCAAATCATGCCATGTCAGCACCCAATATTCTATCACTAGTGATAGAAATGTAGGGGGGTGGTATCACTAGTGATGGTATCACAACCTTTTTTATTTATTCCATCAGTGTACAGCTCCTCAGCACTAGAGTACAACCCACCATACACAAAGTTCCAAACTTCAACGCGTGACCACCACAACGCGTTAACTCTTCCACGCGTGGTGGATGTGAGTGGCGGCGGTGTGTGGTATTGTTCCACGCGTGATACCAAAGAATCACGTACCCACCCCGGGTCACCTTAGTAAGTAACTTATGATGGAATCGTATATGACTAATTATTTTATTTGACAGTAGATTATTTAATTTGTATATTAAGATTTTAATAACTATAGTTGTAAAAATTTGAGTGTGTTATTTAACTAGCTTCGATTTGATATATAGCTCACTTTCTAATTAATCTGAATGGATCTTTGACGATATTTACTGTGCGCAAAGATGTTTTCAAGTACTAAAATTTACTTTTAAATCTATTTTTCTTAAAATAAAACCTAGATAAAGACAAGTATTTGCAGAAGTTGATAGGCCAATAATATGCGTTTTTTTTAAAGTAAAAATTTATAATTTTAACACAATTGTGAATTGAGTAGGTCTAGGTATTCAACCAATCTTAATAGCCGTGAGATGAGAGATTGCCAGTTTGTGTTGAGTGTTAGATTGTTAAGGTTAGAGCCTTTGTGAGAAGATCTCCCTAGTTTACCTCTCATTCCTTGCTATCGAGTCTGATCAGGTTTTCCATAGTTACCCGTTGCACTTTTAGTGTATTGAGACTTTCATGCTATGAGGTAGACTGTCTAGTGGGTACTTCATAATTAGAGTTGGAAAGCCCGTTAGGGAATCCACATAAGTAGTATTTTTAACAACTTCAACTTGAGAAAGGCCGTGGGTCCTAGATTATTCTTTGAGTTTAGTATCATAAAATCCTGGTTCCACAATAGTTCCATTACTGATAGAAAGCTTGTCATACATCTGTAGGATTTTGACCTAGGTAGTGCTTTTCCATCATCTGATCTCATCTCTACTAAAGTTCGTACCTTAGTCAGATATAGTTAATCTTTAATTAATTGCATTTAGATTGTTAGAAACCCCCCTTAAAACATAAAAAAGTAAGTCGAGCCAGTTTAGAATTGTAATCGACTCTAGTTAATGTAATCAATAGAGTCTCGTGGGTTCGATACTCGGACTTCTTAGGCTGTACTACATTGATCGGTACATTTGCCTGCATTTTTTATTAGTTAACGTAATCAATAGAGTCTCGTGGCGCCGTTGCAAGAGACTCTTAGGCGATTGCGTTTACTAGCTTTGATAGGCTCTAAAATATACACATTATTATATAATATTTCCTACATTTTTTATTAGCTTTAATGTTGTTATTATTTGTTGGAAATTTTGTTAGGAAAATGATTTTTTCTTAATTTTGGACTAAAAATAAATATAATAAAATGAGCGGGTTTTATATATTTATTTATGGGTTTGTGTTCTACGTTGGAAGGGCTTTGCAACGAACTAAACCACGTCCAAAACGGAGCTAAGATGAATGAGATATCGATGCTCAAAGTTTGGTGTTTGAAACTTGAATGCTGAAATATGTGGGAAAGTGGCACCTTGTCCCACATAAGGATGAGAGATGGAACTTAAAGGGGTATTTAAGTAGGATCTCTCCATCCTTATTGTTTCATGGAAGCACACACTAGTGTCCTCGCGAAGGGTGCGGAGCACCCTAACTCGCACTCGCACACGCTCGCGCACGCGCGCGTGGCGTGGGCAATGAGGCGCAATGTGGCGCTTTGATGGTGCGGAGCACCCTAACTCGCACTCGCACAAGCTCGCGCGCGTGGCGTGGGCGATGAGGCGCAATGTGGCGCTTTAATGGCGCACTTTGCACTTCGCACGCTCGCATCGCCGCGAGCCGCTTGAGAGCCGCCTTTGTATTTTTTGACCGCGCGCGCGTGGTGGAGCACAAGGGTTGCAAGGACCAAGTGGTAGGTGATGCGGCACATGACGTGGCAGTCATGCGCATGTGCGCGCGAGTACACATGGCGCGGTTGCGCGCATGGTGCATGGTGCACGGGTCCTGCTGTGTCGTGCGCGGCGCACCAGAGTGAGCCAATACGGCGCGACTGTGTGGCGCGCTCGTATAGGCTCACAGGTGACGTGGCGCACGCGCGCATGGACTTGAGCCAAGTGGACGCACCGCGCATGCGGGTGCAAACCTGCGCGCGCACCAGTGTGTCTTGCGTGCGCGCATGGACCTGAGTGAGTATGGCGCACGCGCGCATGGCAGTGAGCCAAGTGGACGCACCGCGCGTGAGGTTGCAGACCTGCGCGCGCGCGCGCGCGGAAGCTTCCTGCTGCAGTTAATGCTAGTGCAGTTACATTCAGCATTTGAAATTGACGAAGTTAATGCGTTTGACTGAGAATTAAATGACGAATTAAAGTGCATTAAAGACGTTTAATGCAGTTTAATTCACCTATTTAATTTGTTTTTCAGTTTCTTTAAGACCTGCAGTATAAATAGGGGGTTCCTATGGCAGATTTAGGATATCGCATTACACAAGTTTCATACAATCCTCTCTCTACAGAATTCATCATCTTCTCTCAAGGCGCAAGGTACTCGTTCGGGTTGGAGTCAAGACCGGCAGTGCAACTGCTTGAGGCTGTTGTATCCTGAAAACAAACGTGTTCTCCTGGGAGACACGAAATTTGTTTTAAGGGACCCGTGTCTAACACAATCCTCAGCCAAGAACAGTTTCGTCTGTTCGTGTTATCTGTCTTTGTTTTTCCCTTTTTCAGTTATAATTGCATTTTCTTTTCAGTTGTAATTCTGTTATTGTTCTTGTATTTCAAGTTAATAAATTATTTTTTTTATTTTACACGAACGGATTCCTACAATCTTAAAACAAATTTTAAAACACCGTTCGTGTAGAATCACAAACTTCTCTGCTGTGAATTCAAAATTTTTTTCTCACAGCAGGTTGTGTTTTAAAAGGTTTTTCTCTGTTTTGATTCAAAGTAGCGACTTTGTCAAAACAGAACTCTGTTCTTCTACTCCTTCTTCGTCTTTGGGTTCTAAGATCTTCTCTTGTAGTCTTCAAAGTTGGACTTAGAAGCTACGAGGCTGATTTTGTTACTCATCGATCTTGTTAGTAAAATAATAAATCAGCACATTTATAATTCTAACAGTTTTATTAACTTAGTTTTGTGGAATTTTTCAGAATGTCAACTGAAAATACCAACGTCAATGTTGTTGTCGGTACCCCTGCCAACACTGTGGGAGCGTCCACAGTGGCGAATCATGCTGAACGACCCGAGAAGTTCTCGGGTCTCCACTTCAAAAGGTGGCAACAGAAGATGTTCTTCTACTTGACCACCATGAACCTTGCGAGGTTCTTGACGGAGACCGTTCCCCAACCTGCGGAAGGGGAGACCGATGCTCAGGCTCTGAGCGCGGTAGAGGCATGGAAGCACTCAGACTTTATATGTCGAGGCTATGTACTCAACGGTCTCTCGGGTGCGCTGTATAATGTGTACTATAATATCAAGACTTCCAAAGAATTATGGGAGCCTTTGGAGAAAAAGTACAAAACGGAGGATGCGGGAACAAAGAAATTTGTTGTCGCCCGTTTCTTGGACTTCAAAATGGTTGATAACAAGAGTGTTATGAACCAAGTCCAGGAGTTGCAAATTATACTAAATGACATCCACGCTGAGGGAATGGTACTTAGCGAAACATTTCAAGTGGCAGCCATGATCGAAAAATTACCTCCTACTTGGTTGGATTTTAAGAATTATCTTAAACACAAGCGAAAGGAAATGTCGGTCGAGGACCTTGTTCTTCGTCTTCGTATAGAAGAAGAAAACAGGGTGGCCCAAAAAGGCACCATTTTGCAAGCTTCGGCTAAGGCAAACATGGTGGAAGTTGGGGAGTCCTCAAAGGGCAAGAAAGGCAAGGGTAAAAAGGACAACAAAGGGAAAGCAAAGGTTAACAACCTTGGACCTAAAAAGGGGGCTGTGAAAAAGAAGTCTGCGCCTTTCCAAGGTACTTGTTACAATTGTAACGAGACGGGGCACCGTGCTAACCAATGCAAGAAACCTAAGCGTGAGCGTGCGCACATGGTTGATGAGGATGGTATGCCTCTAATCGCAATGATAACCGAGGAAGCGGCTATGATTGAAGAAGTCAACGCAATGGGTGAAAACCCAAAAGGATGGTTCGTTGACACGGGTGTAACCCGCCATGTTTCTGGAGACAAGTCTCTTTTCTCTACATTGAAGGAAGCTTCAGGTGAAGAAAAGCTTTATATGGGAAATAAAGCTATCGCAAGCATCAAGGGGGAAGGCACGGTCGTCTTAAAGATGACTTCGGGCAAGGAGCTTACCTTGACAAATGTGCTTTATGTCCCAGAGATAAGGAAGAATCTCGTGTCGGGATGGATGCTCAACAAGTTTGGATTTCGTCTAGTGTTTGAATCGGACAATTTTGTTCTTTCTAGACGTGGAATGTTTGTTGGAAAGGGCTATGCCCTAAATGGGATGTTTAAAATGAATGTAATGGTTGTGAACCAAAACAAGAAAATGAATGAAAGTTCTTCTTCTACTCACATGATTGAGTCTTCTAATGTTTGGCATGGTAGACTAGGACATGTAAATTTTAATTCATTACGACGTTTAATTAAATTAAACTTGATACCAACATTCCATATCGAGTCCAATCACAAATGCGAGACATGTGTTAAATCCAAACTTACAAGATCATCGTTTAAATCGGTTGAACGAATAACCGAACCCCTTGATTTAATTCATACCGATGTGTGTGATTTAAAAGCGGTTCCTACGCGTGGAGGAAATAAGTACTTCATCACATTTATTGATGATTGTACTAAATATTGCTACGTGTATTTACTTAAGAGTAAAGACGAAGCAATAGAGAAGTTTATCTTGTACAAAAATGAAGTTGAGAATCAACTTAAAAAGAAGATAAAAGCTTTGAGAAGCGATCGAGGAGGTGAATATGTTGCACCTTTTGCCGATTTGTGCGTAAAAAGTGGCATTATACATGAGTGTACACCTCCTTATTCTCCACAATCAAATGGCGTGGCGGAACGAAAGAACCACACATTAAAAGAAATGATGAACGCCATGTTGATAAGCTCGGGAGTGAACCGAGAAATGTGGGGGGACGCCATTCTCTCAGCAAACTATCTTTTGAACAAGATACCTTTGAAAAATAGGGACGAAACTCCATATGAGTTATGGAGGAAAAAGAAGCCATCGTACAAATACTTGAAAGTGTGGGGGTGCCTAGCTAAGGTGATTGTACCACCTCCTAAGGCTCTTAGGATAGGACCCAAAACTGTTGATTGCATTTTCATTGGATATGCGCATCAAAGTAGTGCACATCGTTTTCTTGTATATGAATCCAAGAATCCCGATGTACACAAACACACTATCATGGAGGCAAATCCTAATATCGTCTCATATTTTGAAAATGTGTTTCCTATGTTAGGTCAAACACAAGGGACTTCATCAACAGCGGCTGATGAAGCAGGTCCAAGTTCGTCTACATGGTTAGATGAACCAGGTCCAAGTTCATCTACATGGGTAGATGAGGCATGTCCGAGTTCGTCTACGAGGTTAGATGAAACTCATGAACGACCTGAGGTCGAGGAGGGTGAGCTTAGACGAAGTAAACGACAAAGGGTTGAAAAATCCTTTGGTCCTGACTTCATGAGCTACATGGTTGAGGGTGAGCCCAATACCTACCGCGAGGCGGTTACCTCCGCAGAAGGACCTCAATGGCAAGAAGCAATTAAGAATGAAATTGATTCTATATTGCAAAATCATACTTGGGAGTTAGTAGATCTTCCACCTGGTTGTAAACCACTTGGATATCGTTGGATATTCAAAAGGAAGATGAAAGCTGACGGAAGTATTGATAAATACAAGGCAAGGTTAGTAATCAAAGGATTTAGACAAAAGGAGGGTCTAGACTACTTTGATACTTACTCGCCTGTGACGCGAATAACCTCTATACGATTGGTTTTTGCAATTGCGGCTCTAAGAAATTTGGAAGTTCACCAAATGGATGTAAAGACCGCATTTCTAAATGGCGATTTAGAAGAAGAAATTTACATGGAACAACCTGAGGGTTTTTCCGCCCCTGGAAACAAGGGTAAAGTATGTAAATTAGTCAAGTCTTTGTACGGCTTGAAGCAAGCTCCAAAACAATGGCACCAAAAGTTTGATCATGTCATGATTGACAATGGTTTCAAAATAAATGAGTGCGACAAGTGTGTTTATTTTAAAGACACACCAAGAGGTTATGTGATTTTATGTCTTTATGTAGATGATATGCTTATCATTGGGAGTGATGATAAGATGATCAACTCAACGAAAGACATGTTGAAAGCGAGGTTTGACATGAAAGACATGGGTCTCGCGGATGTGATTCTTGGAGTTAAAATTACTAGAACCCAAAATGGTCTTGTGTTGAGTCAATCTCACTACCTGGACAAGATCCTTGGGAAATTCAATTCGGATGATACGAGTGTAGCTCGATCTCCAATTGATAATACCCAACGCCTAAGGAAGAATAGAGGCGAGAGTGTTTTTCAGTTAGAGTACTCAAGGATCATTGGTAGTCTAATGTATCTAATGACATGTACTAGACCCGACATAGCGTATGCTGTGAGCAGGCTAAGTAGATACACCAGTAATCTGAGCGAGGATCATTGGAAAGCTATCACGAGGGTGCTCAGATACATAAGATACACGAGAGACTATGGATTGCATTATACCCGTGATCCAGCAGTGATCGAAGGATACACTGACGCGAACTGGATATCGGATATAAAAGATCATAGATCGACAAGTGGATATGTGTTTACACTTGCTGGCGCAGCTATAGGATGAGAGATGGAACTTAAAGGGGTATTTAAGTAGGATCTCTCCATCCTTATTGTTTCATGGAAGCACACACTAGTGTCCTCGCGAAGGGTGCGGAGCACCCTAACTCGCACTCGCACTCGCACACGCTCGCGCTCGCGCACGCGCGCGTGGCGTGGGCGATGAGGCGCAATGTGGCGCTTTGATGGCGCACTTTGTGTTGCCCAGAATCTTGATAACGAATAATGAAAAACACAATGAACGAAATAAACACAAACTAACCTTAATTGAAAGAATACGAATCGTGAATATGTATGTATAAGTGAATTAGGTTTTTTTACAATAGAAATCTAACCCTATTTATACTAACTGAAGAGGTGCGAACCAATAGATGTGTCCCTTCACGAATAGTTGCGTCTTTTGATCTTGTGGCTTTCAATCGAAGATGAAGAGGTGTGTCTCTTCTTGAAAAGTCGCGTCCCTATTTCTTGTTTCCTGTTGCCGCCAAACTTGAAGGGGTACGCCCCTTAGATGTGTCGATTCCAACATGTTGTAGGTTATTATCTTTCAAGTTGTCATATCTAGTCCCCGCACTTCTATCACTAATCTAATTCTAATAAAACTAACTATTAACTGCCCCGAGTTCAGCTGGTAGGTTCAACTTGTAGGCTACCTTGCCTATCTTCTCAATGATTTCGAACGGTCCGACGTACCGCGGATTCAGTTTGCCCCGTTTGCCGAAACGAACTACACCCTTCCAGGGTGAAACTTTTAATAAAACCCGGTCCCCGACCTGAAATTCCAATGGCTTTCTACGCTTATCCGCGTAGGCTTTTTGACGGTCGCGTGCTGCCGCCATGCATTGTCGTATATGTGCTATCTTTTCTGTGGCGTCCACTACGATCTCTGGACCCGTAATTTGACTATCTCCCACCTCTGCCCAACAGAGAGGTGACCGGCATTTACGCCCGTACAATGCCTCGAATGGAACGGCTTGAATGCTGGTGTGATAACTGTTATTGTATGAGAACTCCACCAAAGGGAGGTGCTTTTCCCAGCCGTTGCCGAAATCTATGACACATGCCCGAAGCATGTCTTCAAGAGTTTGGATCGTTCGCTCAGACTGCCCATCCGTCTGAGGGTGATAAGCTGTGCTCATGTCTAATCGAGAGCCGAAGGACTTGTGCATCGCTTGCCATAGCTCTGACGTGAATCGTGCATCGCGATCCGAGATGATGGAGATGGGCACCCCGTGCCTTGAAACAACTTCTTTGAGGTAGATGTCTGCGAGAGAGGAGAACTTATCCGTTTCCTTTATAGCCAGGAAGTGTGCAGACTTGGTGAGTCGATCCACGATCACCCTGATGGTATCGTTTCCACGCTGAGATCTAGGTAGGCCTGTAACGAAATCCATGGAAATTTCTTCCCATTTCCATTGAGGTATTCTAGGCTGCTGAAGTAGACCCGCTGGTTTCTGATATTCAACCTTGACCCTCGCACAGGTCAAGCACTTGCCGACATAGGTCGCGATGAGAGCTTTCATACTTGGCCACCAGTATGTTGTTTTGATATCGTGGTACATTTTATCCGACCCTGGATGTACCGAGTAGCGAGACTTGTGAGCTTCATCCATTACAAGTTCGCGTAGACCGCCATAAAGTGGGACCCGAATACGCCCCGTTACATAGTAGGCGCCGTCTTCCTTTAGTTCCATTCGTTGCCTTGAGCCGCGTAAGGCTTCAGCCTTGACGTTTTCGGGCTTCAGTGCTTCTATCTGAGCAGCTCGTATCTGTGCAGGAAGACTAGACTGAATCGTAAGCTGGAGCGCTCGCACGCGCTTCGGTAAGGTGTCCTTTCGACTGAGGGCGTCAGCCACAACATTGGCTTTGCCTGGATGATACTTGATAGCGCATTCGTAATCGTTGAGTAGCTCGACCCATCGTCGTTGACGCATGTTCAAATCCTTTTGCTTAAGGATATGCTCGAGACTCCTGTGATCGGTGTAAATCGTGCACCTGGTACCGTACAGGTAGTGTCGCCATATCTTAAGCGCGAAAACAACAGCTCCCAGCTCTAAATCGTGCGTCGTGTAGTTCCGTTCGTGAATCTTAAGTTGGCGTGAAGCGTAAGCAATAACCTTGTCGCGCTGCATTAACACACATCCAAGTCCCCGAATGGATGCATCACAATAAACCACAAAGTCGTCGGTGCCCTCTGGCAGAGAGAGAATAGGTGCACTGCAAAACCTATCCTTTAGGTGCTGAAAAGCAGTCTCCTGGGGATCTCCCCAGCGATAGGTAACACCCTTCTGTGTCAGTAACGTAAGCGGCTGAGCAATCTTCGAAAAGTCTCTAATAAACCGTCTGTAGTAACCTGCCAGACCCAAGAATTGGCGTATTTCCGTTGGCGTTCGTGGTGCAGGCCAGTTTCTGATCGAGTCCACCTTGGATGGATCGACATGGATCCCATCCTTGTTTACTACGTGGCCTAAGAAATGAACTTCACGAAGCCAGAAGTCGCATTTCGAAAACTTAGCGTATAGCTGTTCCTTCCGAAGGAGTTCCAAAATGAGGCGTAGATGCTGCTCGTGTTCCTCCTGACTCTTGGAGTAGATCAGGATGTCGTCGATGAATACTATGACAAATTTGTCGAGATAGGGTTTGCACACCCTGTTCATAAGATCCATAAATACGGCAGGCGCGTTCGTTAACCCGGACGGCATGACAAGAAACTCGTAGTGGCCGTAGCGAGTTCTGAATGCAGTCTTGGAGACGTCCTCATCCCGGACTCTCAGCTGATGATAACCTGACCTCAAGTCTATTTTCGAATAGTAACACGACCCTTGCAACTGGTCGAATAAGTCGTCTATGCGTGGGAGAGGATAACGGTTCTTCACCGTCACCTTGTTTAGTTCACGGTAGTCTATGCACATTCTGAACGTACCGTCTTTCTTCCTCACAAAAAGTACTGGAGCTCCCCAAGGCGAAGAGCTTGGACGTATGAAGCCCTTTTCTAAGAGCTCTTGCAGCTGTTTTGACAGTTCTTCCAATTCTGATGGAGCTAAACGATATGGTGCGCGAGCTATGGGTGCTGCTCCTGGAGCGAGCTCGATCTGAAACTCGACCTGACGATGAGGCGGTAATCCAGGTAAGTCTTCAGGAAATACCTGAGGAAAGTCACGTACTACTGGTATATCCTCCAGTCTATTTTCTTTCGTCGATGCATCCGAAACAAGAGCCAAAATGGCTGTGTGACCCTTACGTAAGCATTTCTGCGCCTTCAAGAAAGAGATGATGCCAACCACTGCACCACTCTTATCGCCTTGCACTTCGAGAGGTTCTTGACCAGAACGAGGAATGCGAATTATCTTCTCACTGCATAAGATTTCTGCCTGGTGTTGGGATAACCAATCCATCCCAATCACGACGTCGAAGCTACCCAAAACTATGGGAATGAGGTCGATAGAGAAAGCTTGACCAGCTAGGATAAGATTACAACCCTGAACTACGTGCGTGGCTTCTAGACTTTTTCCGTTAGCTAATTCTACTACATGTTTGGTGGGTAAAAGTGTTGGTGCACGTTTTAGCAGTTGACACATTTTCACAGACATATAGCTTGTATCCGCACCCGAATCAAACAAAACAGTAACATAAATATTGTCGAGGAGAAACTTACCCATAACCACATTGGGATCGTTCACTGCGTCACCTCGACCTAGCACAAAAGCGCGTCCCCTAGCCTCGTTGCCATTATTGTTGTTGTTCCCACCGTTGTTGTTCCCGTTGCCCTGGTTGTTGTTGTTGCGATTCTGGTTCAACTGAGGGCAATCGCGTTTGAAGTGACCTTCAGCCCCACACTGGAAACATCCCCGGTTCCCACGCTGTGGCTGCTGCTGCTGCTGGTTCTGTGGAGCTGGTTGTTGTGATTGCTGGTTCTGATTGGCAGGCCGTGGGCTCCTACAGTCTTTGGCCTCGTGACCCATCTTGAGACATCTTTGACAACGACCCTTGTTGCATGGGCCGCTATGGTGTCTGTTGCAGTTGTGACACTTGGGGTGAAATCCCTGATATCTTCCCCCTCTATGACCACCAGAGGATTGCTGACTGGGACCCTGGTAGTGGTCAGTCTTCTGTTGCTGAGCTTGAGACTGAACGGATGCTGAACCTTTACTAGAATCTCCATCCCACTTTCTTTTGCTGTCACTAGTAGTAGCGGGAGTAGCTGAAGGAGTGACTGTAGCAGTAGCGCTGACACGCTTAGGCAGTTTATTCTGGTCCACTGCCTGGTCGGTGATACGGTGGGCGAGGCGTTGGATATCCTGGATGTTATCAAGGTTAGCCGAAGTAACGTGACTCTGGATCTCTGGCGCCAATCCCTTGAGATACATCTCAATGCGCTTGTATGGAGGGTCCACCATGGTTGGACACAGCACGGCCAGCTCGTTCGACCGCTTAGTATACGCTTCAATCTCTGACCCAACCATTTTCAAATTATACAGCTCGTCTTCCAGCTTGTGAATATCTTCACGCGTGCAATACTCCCTCTTGATAAGTTCCTTAAAATCGTTCCAGGGTGTGGCGTTAGCAGCTGCCAACCCTAAGATCTGAACTTGGGCGTTCCACCAAGTCAGTGCTATTCCTTCCAAGGTGCCAGTTGCATACTTGACCTTGCGAGCCTCAGGGCACTCGCACATTTCGAATACTGACTCTAGCTTTTCAAACCAATGGAGGAGTCCCACTGCCCCCTCGGTGCCACTGAAGGAATTTGGACGACAGTCCATGAATTTCTTGAATGTGCAGACAGGCTGCTGCGCGTGTTGACCTATTGTGTACGAATAGGACGAAGTTAAATACGAGAGTTAATGTAGGATCTAAAGATCCTAGTGTGTGCCTATACTGCAGGATATACTACCTGCTTGAGCTGCTGCAACTGCCGCAGCAACTTGAGCTTGAACGAGAGCCTCTAGCTGGGCTTGAGTCATGTTGATTCGTCCAGACATGATCTTCATTGTAAAAGTAGCATATGTAAGAATGGTTCGCGAATAGGGCGATGACAGAAAAGAGTAAGCACGTAGGGATTCTCATGCTGTAGTATCATGTGTATCTAAACGTAATACGAGCAAAGTTCTACATAGTTCTAGCATACAGGCAATAAACATAACCTTATTACCTAGAATGTCGAGTCTTGCACGTGGAGCGAAGCGTCGTTGTGGATCGTTGAGAGCACTGTTCTGGTTATAGTCTGGTTTTAATAAAAACGTTTTCCCACAATAAAACCAAGTTCTCTATAACCAATGGCTCTGATACCAATCTGTCACACCCCCAAAATCCCACACGCGGAGTACCACCGCTTGGAGGCGTGACTGGACCAGGATCAAGCCACCAATTATATCAAACATAGTATTTAATAATAATCATAGACATAATTGATGTTCAAAACCAAACATTGTATATGTAGCGGAAGCATTAAATGTAAAACCCAAAACATAAGTATCAATGTGTGAATGTAAAAGTGTTTAATAAGCATTCACGTGTTCTTGTCCACAACGACCCGCTTCTCCTCTGGTGCAAGCTCCAAGTATACCTAAGGTCCTGCAAGGCATGCAGCAAATAATCAACAAACTAGTTGAGCGAGTTCACAGAAAGTAAGTTCATAACAGTAATGCGTAAGTTCATCTAGTGGTGAGGGATTCTCACGATTATCCTTAACAATGGGGGATTACCATTATGGCACTTACTAGACTAGTGCAACCATGTGTTCTTCTTAAACCGAGAACAGGAATACGTACTGGGTCACGTAGGCTTTACGTAACGTGCCCTTCCCCGAGGACAGTGGTACGCGTGGGGGGGGCTACGTAGGCTTTACGCAGCGTGTCCTTCCGACCCGGAAGACAGTAGAAGGTATTGGGTTACGTAGGCTTTACGTAACGTGTCCTCCCGACCCGGGAGACAATTGGCAATTACTGGGTTACGCAGGATTTACGTAACGTGTCCTGACTATCCTGAGGACGATGGTCTATAGTCTAGTGATTGCGTAAGTACGAGTAATCATTCCATATCAAATCATTCCAATCCAATTCCCACCCGGGAATCCCATGCCTTGGCTGTGTGAACTCACCTTGGTTTGCTCGGCAGATACACGATAAAAGGTTCTTGAACTAAAATGGTCAACCTCGTCCTAACAGGGTTACCACACGAGTCAGGTTCGGTTCAATTAATGCACATATACGTCATAGTAAACACGTATGCACGTAAACAGTCAACACATTAAATACCCCACTTGTGCGATTCGGATGGTTGGGCCAAGGAGCTAGTGCGAGCCCAACCATCTTGTGCGATCACATGACTATGCCCAAACTATACCCGGCCTATCATACAGTTAAATGGTTTAAACATTCACGGCCCAAATATTATAACAAACTAATAACACAATCCCGGCCCAAATAATATTCGTAAGTGATCCAATAACAATCGGCCCAAATAATATTCGTAAGTGATCCAATAACAATCGGCCCAAATAGAACAAGTAACAAACATCTTGTGCGTGTCGGATGGGCTTATACGATCGGATCTGCTGTGCGGTTCATGGCTTGGGCTATTCGGCCCAACAGCTTATCAATTTGTGTGATCCAATACACATTGTGCGATGGGGAACACCTTGTGCGTGGTGATCATCTTGTGCGGCCCGACTGATCTTGTGTGATCAGTTTGGGTTGTGCGATCCGATAGAGTAGGCTGCCCGGCCCATTCCCACAACATGATAACTTGTGCGATTTAGACTTCTTGGTCGTCCAAGCAGCCTTGTGCGAACGACCTCATGTGCGATCCATAGGTCTTGTGCGGCTGTTTCAATGGTCCGGATTTCTTGCCAATTTGGTTACAATCAATTAACCAGTTTCCTTATTTCTCGTAAATCAATTAACAGTTTCCAACTTTCCATTCAATCATGAAATCGATCAACAAGCATTTTCACACAATTTCTAATCGAACAAGATATGAACAACTTATCATCATTTAACCGAATTAAACCCTACAATCTAAACGTATTAACCGAGTTCCATCACATCATAGCCGATCAATTTAAGCATCCTAATACAAACCTATTATGAATCCCGATTTACTAGCACATCGACAAGTTAACAATTCGAATCATATATCTTAACAGCAATTCAACAAACATCATCACATCGGTTTTAAGTTATTCTCATGCTAATCCATATATAGTTCATATTGTTCATCCTATCAACAACTCTAATCGATTAAAACAAAACATGGCACCATAACATCATTCAGCAAGAATACGCAAACAAACACTAACCGATTACAAGTAGGGAAGTGTGATCCGAATAAGAGGATGATCTTGTGTCGTCGGGTTCCAAGCAAAACGAGAGGGAGAAGATCGTCTAGGGTTTTGTGTGTTTTGATGTTTGGCAAAATAATGAGAAGTTTACTAACTTCTAAGTGTTAATGGTTCACGAGAGGGGTTGGGCCGAACCCACACTTGGGCCGCCCTTTACGTCCGAATGCAAGTGATGTAGTCCAAAGGACTTGTGCGATCGGTGAATCTTGTACGTTTCGTTCATGATGTGCGGTTTGGGTTCATGTAACACATATACATACACTTAACATATCATGTATACATTCATTAAAACACACATATCACATAACATTCAATAAATATTCGCTTAATCAATCAAGTTCATATAGTCGTGTCATGTTCATAAACGTTACACAAAAATAGGTCTAAAGTTCGAGTTGTCACAGAAACCTAACCTAGTTGACTGGAGATCCCAAGATCTAGGTTCAATAGGCAAACTTAATCATAAACCCAAAGGGTGTCACTGTGGGGGGTGCCCCAAAAATCAATAAAGGGAGTTTGTATACTTCCTAGTTCATTCCAATCAGTGACATGAAGGAAAGGTTAAGCATGTTGAGGTTAAGGATTTTGAGGAAATCCAAATTAACCATGATGCTTTTAATGATTCAGAGGAATCACCTATGTTAGAGAGAAGTGGGGTCGCTTCGAATGGATTTGTGGGGAGGCGCAAATCCTAGAGCTCTCGCAGAACCAGGAACGTGTTCCATGACCATAAACGGACACAACCATGAGGTCTTGACTCGACTAGGGAGAGTATTGTGTGAATGTATATTGTCGCCTACATAAATGGGGGATTGTTCAAGGACACCACGTCTACAAGACCCTAGGAGGCTAAGTATGCTTCACAAAAGGAGGTTCAAAGGTTACACCTACCTATCTTGCAATGCTCAACTGTTGAACATGTATCGTTGAAACTTGATAGATCGATTTCTATTCATGTGGGGGATTGTTGGAAATTTTGTTAGGAAAATGATTTTTTCCTAATTTTGGACTAAAAATAAATATAATAAAATGAGCGGGTTTTATATATTTATTTGTGGGTTTGTGTTCTACGTTGGAAGGGCTTCGCAACGAACTAAACCACGTCCAAAACGGAGCTAAGATGAATGAGATATCAATGCTCAAAGTTTGGTGTTTGAAAACTTGAATGCTGAAATATGTGGGAAAGTAGCACCTTGTCCCACATAGGATGAGAGATGGAACTTAAAGGGGTATTTAAGTAGGATCTCTCCATCCTTATTGTTTCATGGAAGCACACACTAGTGTCCTCGCGAAGGGTGCGGAGCACCCTAACTCGCACTCGCACTCGCACACGCTCGCGCTCGCGCACGCGCGCGTGGCGTGGGCGATGAGGCGCAATGTGGCGCTTTGATGGCGCACTTTGTGTTGCCCAGAATCTTGATAACGAATAATGAAAAACACAATGAACGAAATAAACACAAACTAACCTTAATTGAAAGAATACGAATCGTGAATATGTATGTATAAGTGAATTAGGTTTTTTTACAATAGAAATCTAACCCTATTTATACTAACTGAAGAGGTGCGAACCAATAGATGTGTCCCTTCACGAATAGTTGCGTCTTTTGATCTTGTGGCTTTCAATCGAAGATGAAGAGGTGTGTCTCTTCTTGAAAAGTCGCGTCCCTATTTCTTGTTTCCTGTTGCCGCCAAACTTGAAGGGGTACGCCCCTTAGATGTGTCGATTCCAACATGTTGTAGGTTATTATCTTTCAAGTTGTCATATCTAGTCCCCGCACTTCTATCACTAATCTAATTCTAATAAAACTAACTATTAACTGCCCCGAGTTCAGCTGGTAGGTTCAACTTGTAGGCTACCTTGCCTATCTTCTCAATGATTTCGAACGGTCCGACGTACCGCGGATTCAGTTTGCCCCGTTTGCCGAAACGAACTACACCCTTCCAGGGTGAAACTTTTAATAAAACCCGGTCCCCGACCTGAAATTCCAATGGCTTTCTACGCTTATCCGCGTAGGCTTTTTGACGGTCGCGTGCTGCCGCCATGCATTGTCGTATATGTGCTATCTTTTCTGTGGCGTCCACTACGATCTCTGGACCCGTAATTTGACTATCTCCCACCTCTGCCCAACAGAGAGGTGACCGGCATTTACGCCCGTACAATGCCTCGAATGGAACGGCTTGAATGCTGGTGTGATAACTGTTATTGTATGAGAACTCCACCAAAGGGAGGTGCTTTTCCCAGCCGTTGCCGAAATCTATGACACATGCCCGAAGCATGTCTTCAAGAGTTTGGATCGTTCGCTCAGACTGCCCATCCGTCTGAGGGTGATAAGCTGTGCTCATGTCTAATCGAGAGCCGAAGGACTTGTGCATCGCTTGCCATAGCTCTGACGTGAATCGTGCATCGCGATCCGAGATGATGGAGATGGGCACCCCGTGCCTTGAAACAACTTCTTTGAGGTAGATGTCTGCGAGAGAGGAGAACTTATCCGTTTCCTTTATAGCCAGGAAGTGTGCAGACTTGGTGAGTCGATCCACGATCACCCTGATGGTATCGTTTCCACGCTGAGATCTAGGTAGGCCTGTAACGAAATCCATGGAAATTTCTTCCCATTTCCATTGAGGTATTCTAGGCTGCTGAAGTAGACCCGCTGGTTTCTGATATTCAACCTTGACCCTCGCACAGGTCAAGCACTTGCCGACATAGGTCGCGATGAGAGCTTTCATACTTGGCCACCAGTATGTTGTTTTGATATCGTGGTACATTTTATCCGACCCTGGATGTACCGAGTAGCGAGACTTGTGAGCTTCATCCATTACAAGTTCGCGTAGACCGCCATAAAGTGGGACCCGAATACGCCCCGTTACATAGTAGGCGCCGTCTTCCTTTAGTTCCATTCGTTGCCTTGAGCCGCGTAAGGCTTCAGCCTTGACGTTTTCGGGCTTCAGTGCTTCTATCTGAGCAGCTCGTATCTGTGCAGGAAGACTAGACTGAATCGTAAGCTGGAGCGCTCGCACGCGCTTCGGTAAGGTGTCCTTTCGACTGAGGGCGTCAGCCACAACATTGGCTTTGCCTGGATGATACTTGATAGCGCATTCGTAATCGTTGAGTAGCTCGACCCATCGTCGTTGACGCATGTTCAAATCCTTTTGCTTAAGGATATGCTCGAGACTCCTGTGATCGGTGTAAATCGTGCACCTGGTACCGTACAGGTAGTGTCGCCATATCTTAAGCGCGAAAACAACAGCTCCCAGCTCTAAATCGTGCGTCGTGTAGTTCCGTTCGTGAATCTTAAGTTGGCGTGAAGCGTAAGCAATAACCTTGTCGCGCTGCATTAACACACATCCAAGTCCCCGAATGGATGCATCACAATAAACCACAAAGTCGTCGGTGCCCTCTGGCAGAGAGAGAATAGGTGCACTGCAAAACCTATCCTTTAGGTGCTGAAAAGCAGTCTCCTGGGGATCTCCCCAGCGATAGGTAACACCCTTCTGTGTCAGTAACGTAAGCGGCTGAGCAATCTTCGAAAAGTCTCTAATAAACCGTCTGTAGTAACCTGCCAGACCCAAGAATTGGCGTATTTCCGTTGGCGTTCGTGGTGCAGGCCAGTTTCTGATCGAGTCCACCTTGGATGGATCGACATGGATCCCATCCTTGTTTACTACGTGGCCTAAGAAATGAACTTCACGAAGCCAGAAGTCGCATTTCGAAAACTTAGCGTATAGCTGTTCCTTCCGAAGGAGTTCCAAAATGAGGCGTAGATGCTGCTCGTGTTCCTCCTGACTCTTGGAGTAGATCAGGATGTCGTCGATGAATACTATGACAAATTTGTCGAGATAGGGTTTGCACACCCTGTTCATAAGATCCATAAATACGGCAGGCGCGTTCGTTAACCCGGACGGCATGACAAGAAACTCGTAGTGGCCGTAGCGAGTTCTGAATGCAGTCTTGGAGACGTCCTCATCCCGGACTCTCAGCTGATGATAACCTGACCTCAAGTCTATTTTCGAATAGTAACACGACCCTTGCAACTGGTCGAATAAGTCGTCTATGCGTGGGAGAGGATAACGGTTCTTCACCGTCACCTTGTTTAGTTCACGGTAGTCTATGCACATTCTGAACGTACCGTCTTTCTTCCTCACAAAAAGTACTGGAGCTCCCCAAGGCGAAGAGCTTGGACGTATGAAGCCCTTTTCTAAGAGCTCTTGCAGCTGTTTTGACAGTTCTTCCAATTCCGATGGAGCTAAACGATATGGTGCGCGAGCTATGGGTGCTGCTCCTGGAGCGAGCTCGATCTGAAACTCGACCTGACGATGAGGCGGTAATCCAGGTAAGTCTTCAGGAAATACCTGAGGAAAGTCACGTACTACTGGTATATCCTCCAGTCTATTTTCTTTCGTCGATGCATCCGAAACAAGAGCCAAAATGGCTGTGTGACCCTTACGTAAGCATTTCTGCGCCTTCAAGAAAGAGATGATGCCAACCACTGCACCACTCTTATCGCCTTGCACTTCGAGAGGTTCTTGACCAGAACGAGGAATGCGAATTATCTTCTCACTGCATAAGATTTCTGCCTGGTGTTGGGATAACCAATCCATCCCAATCACGACGTCGAAGCTACCCAAAACTATGGGAATGAGGTCGATAGAGAAAGCTTGACCAGCTAGGATAAGATTACAACCCTGAACTACGTGCGTGGCTTCTAGACTTTTTCCGTTAGCTAATTCTACTACATGTTTGGTGGGTAAAAGTGTTGGTGCACGTTTTAGCAGTTGACACATTTTCACAGACATATAGCTTGTATCCGCACCCGAATCAAACAAAACAGTAACATAAATATTGTCGAGGAGAAACTTACCCATAACCACATTGGGATCGTTCACTGCGTCACCTCGACCTAGCACAAAAGCGCGTCCCCTAGCCTCGTTGCCATTATTGTTGTTGTTCCCACCGTTGTTGTTCCCGTTGCCCTGGTTGTTGTTGTTGCGATTCTGGTTCAACTGAGGGCAATCGCGTTTGAAGTGACCTTCAGCCCCACACTGGAAACATCCCCGGTTCCCACGCTGTGGCTGCTGCTGCTGCTGGTTCTGTGGAGCTGGTTGTTGTGATTGCTGGTTCTGATTGGCAGGCCGTGGGCTCCTACAGTCTTTGGCCTCGTGACCCATCTTGAGACATCTTTGACAACGACCCTTGTTGCATGGGCCGCTATGGTGTCTGTTGCAGTTGTGACACTTGGGGTGAAATCCCTGATATCTTCCCCCTCTATGACCACCAGAGGATTGCTGACTGGGACCCTGGTAGTGGTCAGTCTTCTGTTGCTGAGCTTGAGACTGAACGGATGCTGAACCTTTACTAGAATCTCCATCCCACTTTCTTTTGCTGTCACTAGTAGTAGCGGGAGTAGCTGAAGGAGTGACTGTAGCAGTAGCGCTGACACGCTTAGGCAGTTTATTCTGGTCCACTGCCTGGTCGGTGATACGGTGGGCGAGGCGTTGGATATCCTGGATGTTATCAAGGTTAGCCGAAGTAACGTGACTCTGGATCTCTGGCGCCAATCCCTTGAGATACATCTCAATGCGCTTGTATGGAGGGTCCACCATGGTTGGACACAGCACGGCCAGCTCGTTCGACCGCTTAGTATACGCTTCAATCTCTGACCCAACCATTTTCAAATTATACAGCTCGTCTTCCAGCTTGTGAATATCTTCACGCGTGCAATACTCCCTCTTGATAAGTTCCTTAAAATCGTTCCAGGGTGTGGCGTTAGCAGCTGCCAACCCTAAGATCTGAACTTGGGCGTTCCACCAAGTCAGTGCTATTCCTTCCAAGGTGCCAGTTGCATACTTGACCTTGCGAGCCTCAGGGCACTCGCACATTTCGAATACTGACTCTAGCTTTTCAAACCAATGGAGGAGTCCCACTGCCCCCTCGGTGCCACTGAAGGAATTTGGACGACAGTCCATGAATTTCTTGAATGTGCAGACAGGCTGCTGCGCGTGTTGACCTATTGTGTACGAATAGGACGAAGTTAAATACGAGAGTTAATGTAGGATCTAAAGATCCTAGTGTGTGCCTATACTGCAGGATATACTACCTGCTTGAGCTGCTGCAACTGCCGCAGCAACTTGAGCTTGAACGAGAGCCTCTAGCTGGGCTTGAGTCATGTTGATTCGTCCAGACATGATCTTCATTGTAAAAGTAGCATATGTAAGAATGGTTCGCGAATAGGGCGATGACAGAAAAGAGTAAGCACGTAGGGATTCTCATGCTGTAGTATCATGTGTATCTAAACGTAATACGAGCAAAGTTCTACATAGTTCTAGCATACAGGCAATAAACATAACCTTATTACCTAGAATGTCGAGTCTTGCACGTGGAGCGAAGCGTCGTTGTGGATCGTTGAGAGCACTGTTCTGGTTATAGTCTGGTTTTAATAAAAACGTTTTCCCACAATAAAACCAAGTTCTCTATAACCAATGGCTCTGATACCAATCTGTCACACCCCCAAAATCCCACACGCGGAGTACCACCGCTTGGAGGCGTGACTGGACCAGGATCAAGCCACCAATTATATCAAACATAGTATTTAATAATAATCATAGACATAATTGATGTTCAAAACCAAACATTGTATATGTAGCGGAAGCATTAAATGTAAAACCCAAAACATAAGTATCAATGTGTGAATGTAAAAGTGTTTAATAAGCATTCACGTGTTCTTGTCCACAACGACCCGCTTCTCCTCTGGTGCAAGCTCCAAGTATACCTAAGGTCCTGCAAGGCATGCAGCAAATAATCAACAAACTAGTTGAGCGAGTTCACAGAAAGTAAGTTCATAACAGTAATGCGTAAGTTCATCTAGTGGTGAGGGATTCTCACGATTATCCTTAACAATGGGGGATTACCATTATGGTACTTACTAGACTAGTGCAACCATGTGTTCTTCTTAAACCGAGAACAGGAATACGTACTGGGTCACGTAGGCTTTACGTAACGTGCCCTTCCCCGAGGACAGTGGTACGCGTGGGGGGGGCTACGTAGGCTTTACGCAGCGTGTCCTTCCGACCCGGAAGACAGTAGAAGGTATTGGGTTACGTAGGCTTTACGTAACGTGTCCTCCCGACCCGGGAGACAATTGGCAATTACTGGGTTACGCAGGATTTACGTAACGTGTCCTGACTATCCTGAGGACGATGGTCTATAGTCTAGTGATTGCGTAAGTACGAGTAATCATTCCATATCAAATCATTCCAACCCAATTCCCACCCGGGAATCCCATGCCTTGGCTGTGTGAACTCACCTTGGTTTGCTCGGCAGATACACGATAAAAGGTTCTTGAACTAAAATGGTCAACCTCGTCCTAACAGGGTTACCACACGAGTCAGGTTCGGTTCAATTAATGCACATATACGTCATAGTAAACACGTATGCACGTAAACAGTCAACACATTAAATACCCCACTTGTGCGATTCGGATGGTTGGGCCAAGGAGCTAGTGCGAGCCCAACCATCTTGTGCGATCACATGACTATGCCCAAACTATACCCGGCCTATCATACAGTTAAATGGTTTAAACATTCACGGCCCAAATATTATAACAAACTAATAACACAATCCCGGCCCAAATAATATTCGTAAGTGATCCAATAACAATCGGCCCAAATAATATTCGTAAGTGATCCAATAACAATCGGCCCAAATAGAACAAGTAACAAACATCTTGTGCGTGTCGGATGGGCTTATACGATCGGATCTGCTGTGCGGTTCATGGCTTGGGCTATTCGGCCCAACAGCTTATCAATTTGTGTGATCCAATACACATTGTGCGATGGGGAACACCTTGTGCGTGGTGATCATCTTGTGCGGCCCGACTGATCTTGTGTGATCAGTTTGGGTTGTGCGATCCGATAGAGTGGGCTGCCCGGCCCATTCCCACAACATGATAACTTGTGCGATTTGGACTTCTTGGTCGTCCAAGCAGCCTTGTGCGAACGACCTCATGTGCGATCCATAGGTCTTGTGCGGCTGTTTCAATGGTCTGGATTTCTTGCCAATTTGGTTACAATCAATTAACCAGTTTCCTTATTTCTCGTAAATCAATTAACAGTTTCCAACTTTCCATTCAATCATGAAATCGATCAACAAGCATTTTCACACAATTTCTAATCGAACAAGATATGAACAACTTATCATCATTCAACCGAATTAAACCCTACAATCTAAACGTATTAACCGAGTTCCATCACATCACAGCCGATCAATTTAAGCATCCTAATACAAACCTATTATGAATCCCGATTTACTAGCACATCGACAAGTTAACAATTCGAATCATATATCTTAACAGCAATTCAACAAACATCATCACATCGGTTTTAAGTTATTCTCATGCTAATCCATATATAGTTCATATTGTTCATCCTATCAACAACTCTAATCGATTAAAACAAAACATGGCACCATAACATCATTCAGCAAGAATACGCAAACAAACACTAACCGATTACAAGTAGGGAAGTGTGATCCGAATAAGAGGATGATCTTGTGCCATCGGGTTCCAAGCAAAACGAGAGGGAGAAGATCGTCTAGGGTTTTGTGTGTTTTGATGTTTGGCAAAATAATGAGAAGTTTACTAACTTCTAAGTGTTAATGGTTCACGAGAGGGGTTGGGCCGAACCCACACTTGGGCCGCCCTTTACGTCCGAATGCAAGTGATGTAGTCCAAAGGACTTGTGCGATCGGTGAATCTTGTACGTTTCGTTCATGATGTGCGGTTTGGGTTCATGTAACACATATACATACACTTAACATATCATGTATACATTCATTAAAACACACATATCACATAACATTCAATAAATATTCGCTTAATCAATCAAGTTCATATAGTCGTGTCATGTTCATAAACGTTACACAAAAATAGGTCTAAAGTTCGAGTTGTCACAGAAACCTAACCTAGTTGACTGGAGATCCCAAGATCTAGGTTCAATAGGCAAACTTAATCATAAACCCAAAGGGAGTCACTGTGGGGGGTGCCCCAAAAATCAATAAAGGGAGTTTGTATACTTCCTAGTCCATTCCAATCAGTGACATGAAGGAAAGGTTAAGCATGTTGAGGTTAAGGATTTTGAGGAAATCCAAATTAACCATGATGCTTTTAATGATTCAGAGGAATCACCTATGTTAGAGAGAAGTGGGGTCGCTTCGAATGGATTTGTGGGGAGGCGCAAATCCTAGAGCTCTCGCAGAACCAGGAACGTGTTCCATGACCATAAACGGACACAACCATGAGGTCTTGACTCGACTAGGGAGAGTATTGTGTGAATGTATATTGTCGCCTACATAAATGGGGGATTGTTCAAGGACACCACGTCTACAAGACCCTAGGAGGCTAAGTATGCTTCACAAAAGGAGGTTCAAAGGTTACACCTACCTATCTTGCAATGCTCAACTGTTGAACATGTATCGTTGAAACTTGATAGATCGATTTCTATTCATGTGGGGGATTGTTGGAAATTTTGTTAGGAAAATGATTTTTTCCTAATTTTGGACTAAAAATAAATATAATAAAATGAGCGGGTTTTATATATTTATTTGTGGGTTTGTGTTCTACGTTGGAAGGGCTTCGCAACGAACTAAACCACGTCCGAAACGGAGCTAAGATGAATGAGATATCGATGCTCAAAGTTTGGTGTTTGAAACTTGAATGCTGAAATATGTGGGAAAGTAGCACCTTGTCCCACATAGGATGAGAGATGGAACTTAAAGGGGTACTTAAGTACGATCTCTCCATCCTTATTGTTTCATGGAAGCACACACTAGTGTCCTCGCGAAGGGTGCGGAGCACCCTAACTCGCACCCGCACTCGCGCACGCGCGCGTGGCGTGGGCGATGAGGCGCAATGTGGCGCTTTGATGGCGCACTTTGTGTTGCCCAGAATCTTGATAACGAATAATGAAAAACACAATGAACGAAATAAACACAAACTAACCTTAATTGAAAGAATACGAATCGTGAATATGTATGTATAAGTGAATTAGGTTTTTTTACAATAGAAATCTAACCCTATTTATACTAACTGAAGAGGTGCGAACCAATAGACGTGTCCCTTCATGAATAGTTGCGTCTTTTGATCTTGTGGCTCTCAATCGAAGATGAAGAGGTGTGTCTCTTCTTGAAAAGTCGCGTCCCTATTTCTTGTTTCCTGTTGCCGCCAAACTTGAAGGGGTACGCCCCTTAGATGTGTCGATTCCAACATGTTGTAGGTTATTATCTTTCAAGTTGTCATATCTAGTCCCCGCACTTCTATCACTAATCTAATTCTAATAAAACTAACTATTAACTAATTACACAATGAACCCTAATACTTATAGGATGTGAAGAGATTATGATTTCATTCACCCCCTAATCTCGAACATCCTTAAGTTGCACCTTGATCTTTCTCCATGTCTTGCTTGCCATCATGTGTTTGTTGAAGTAGATCATTGTAGTCTTCTTTGATTGCCATTAGGAGAGTTGGTTCCTCGTCTTCCTGTACCAGATTTGTTTCTTCTCCTCTTTGATTTGATTCAGGACAATCTGAGGCATAATGACCAAACTTTTGGCAATTGTAGCATTTTATCTTGCTTAAATCCTTCCCAAACTTCTTTTGGTTGCTTCTACTCTTATAAGCATCATGTGATGAATCTTCATCATCTTCTTCTTCTTGTTGTTTGAACTTTCCATCACGCCACTTGCCTTGTGATGAACTGAACCTTCCTTGTCCATTGTTCCCAAAACGTCTTCCACGACCATAGTTCTTGTCGCGTCGCGTATACATAAGTTTCTCTTGATTATATACCGGGTTTTCATCCACCAAACCGGTCCTTTCTTCATAGGCTTTCAATCTTCCAATTGTCTCATCTAGCGTCGTTGTTTCCAAATCAGCGAATTGTTCAATGGTTGCAACAATTTGAACGAACCTTTTTGGTACAGAACTCAGAAGTTTCCGTACTAAAGTTGGTTAATCAAAAGTTGATCCAAGACCACTTGCCCTCGTGACAATACTATTTAGTCTTGCAGTGAACGAATCGATAGTGTCTTCCTCCTTCATTTTTAACATCTCAAACTCTGTTTTGAGCGTTTGAAGACGTGCCTTTTGCACTCGATCTGCACCGACGTGTCTAGTCTTTAATGCATCCCAAATTTCTTTTGCACTCTTGCAACTTGTATTATCATATCTTCCGGTAGTGCTTGAAATAAATAAGCGGTCGCCATCATATCCTTCTTTTCATCCGCTTGCGTATTTTCTTTTGGTTATATCATTTCCCATAAACCGTTTGCCCTCAAAATGGTTTTTATACGGATTGCCCATACCGTATAATCTGTAGACTTTAAAATAGGACACTGAAACTGGGAGAACGAACTACCATCTTTAATCACTACCGCGTTTGACGGAGAGGCTCCTCCTGAATCCGCCATAATTTCTTTCCAACAATTTTCACTTTCTAAACTTTGGTTTTCTCCTAAAACCGAAGTCTATGATTCCAAAAATTCACACTAACTTTCTAACGTGGAATCAAACCAATTTCTAAATCTTATATAAATTCCAGAAAAATAGAACGTAGAACCTGGAATTTGCGAACCGACCGACTTCTCTTATCGTGATTCACCGCACGGTTTTTTGTCTTTTCTTAACAACCCTCTTGGCTGCGTTTTTTTTTCTTCCTTCTTGATTCGCGATTCTCTAAACACAAACCAAAAAATCAGCCCCAAACCCGCTTGATTTGCGACTAACCTTCTCAACCGAACACCCTCTTGATGCTTTGATATCACAAAAGTTCTCAGATTTTGTGTCTTTTGCAAATTTCAAACAACCCAAACTTCTCAGATTTGCGATTGCTTCTTCAAACCGGAATACAAACTTCTCAGATTTGCTTCCGTCTTCTTAACCCGAATCGTAGCCTCTTGCCGTGATTTGAATTAACAAAAAAACTCAGAATCTGAACACCCTCAGTGATGATCAGATAAAAAATCGAACACCCTCCTGATGAACGATTAACGAACGAACAACAATCGTACCCGCTTGATGCGATTGGTGTTAAAACTTAAAAAAAAAAAAACAACCTAATCGACGCCTCCTGCGTGATCAGAATTGTTAGGGGAATTCAACCACCCGCCTGATGATTGTTTTCCGAAACGAATTTGAGCCCTAGGCTCTGATACCATTGTTGCCCAGAATCTTCATACGCATGTGCGCGCGAGTACACATGGCACGGTTGCGCGCATGGTGCATGGTGCACGGGTCCTGCTGTGTCGTGCGCGGCGCACCAGAGTGAGCCAATACGGCGCGACTGTGTGGCGCGCTCGTATAGGCTCACAGGTGACGAGGCGCACGCGCGCATGGACTTGAGCCAAGTGGACGCACCGCGCATGCGGGTGCAAACCTGCGCGCGCACCAGTGTGTCTTGCGCGCGCGCATGGACCTGAGTGAGTATGGCGCACGCGCGCATGGCAGTGAGCCAAGTGAACGCACCGCGCGTGAGATTGCAGACCTGCGCGCGCGGCAGTGTGTCTTGCGCGCGCGCGGAAGCTTCCTGCTGCAGTTAATGCTAGTGCAGTTACATTCAGCATTTGAAATTGACGAAGTTAATGCGTTTGACTGAGAATTAAATGACGAATTAAAGTGCATTAAAGACGTTTAATGCAGTTTAATTCACCCATTTAATTTGTTTTTCAGTTTCTTCAAGACCTGCTGTATAAATAGGGGGTTCCTATGGCAGATTTAGGATACCGCATTACACAAGCTTCATACAATCCTCTCTCTACAGAATTCATCATCTTCTCTCAAGGCGCAAGGTACTCGTTCGGGTTGGAGTCAAGACCGGCAGTGCAACTGCTTGAGGCTGTTGTATCCTGGAAACAAACGTGTTCTCCTGGGAGACACGAAATTTGTTTTAAGGGACCCGTGTCTAACACAATCCTCTGCCTAGAACAGTTTCGTCTGTTCGTGTTATCTGTCTTTGTTTTTCCCTTTTTCAGTTGTAATTGCATTTTCTTTTCAGTTGTAGTTCTGTAATTGTTCTTGTATTTCAAGTTAATAAATTATTTTTTTATTTTACACGAACGGATTCCTACATTATTTGATTCTACTCGTTCTTAAAGTTGAATGATTTTAAATGAAAACGAGCTAAAATGATGTACTTTTTCTATAATAAATTTGATGATGTCACCTCAAAGAAAAGAATTATACTTAATGAATAATTATTCCTTGGTGAATGGTTAATAATGATGTTATATTAAAATCTTGCTAACATGTTTAGGACGTACAAATTCTAAAAGTGAAATTAAATTAAAAAATAAATGATACGTTAATTTTGTTTATTCAAACGATGCTCATGGAGTTGGCAAAACAAAGAAAATGAAGATTTTGCAATTAATAAACTAGAGTAAAAGAGGGCTTTGGATGAGAAAGATGGATTCAATTTTAGATTCATAAAGAGGTGTTGGAATGGGCCAAAAGACGATTTTATTAATTTATTTAATGAATCTTTTTGATAGTATGAAGATTAACAGGAGTTGCACATCCTCTTTCATTGCTCTAACCACGAAGGTGATGGACTTGATGGTGCCCTCCTATTACCGTCCCATTAGTCTTATTGGATGTATAAACAAAATTATATCAAAAGTTCTCGTGAGTCGTCTCAAATGCGTCAATGGGAAGCTTATTTCTTATTTCTGGGGAGCAATGGACATTCATTGCGGGTAGAAGTATCACTGATGGGCCTCTTATCCTTAATGAATTGATTGCTTGGATGAAATACGTAAAAAGGAAGGGTATGATATTAAAAGTGGACAACCAAAAGGCATATGACTCGCTAAACTGGGAATTTATGAACTCCATTATGGATCAAATGAATTTTCCGGTCAGATGGTGTGGGTGGATTACGGTAATACTAAGGACCAGTCGGCAATCTGTGTTAGCAAATGGTTCGCCAACCATGGAATTTGAGTGTTCAAAGGGGCTCCGTCAGGGCGACCCGTTGTCACCATTCCTTTTCGTGATTGCCATGAAAGCTTTGACAGGGATTATGGAGAAAACTTCGGAATTTGGTTTGTTTAAGGGTATTCGTTGCAGCACAGGTCCAACCCTTATGCACTTTTTATATGCGGACGATGTAATCTTTCTTAGGGAATGGACAAACATGAACACCTTAAATATTTCGAGGATTAGGAGGTGTTTTTATTTGGCGTCACGACTAAAAGTTAATTTATCAAAATGCAGTGTCTATGGGGTTGGTTTGGGTGAACAAGAGGTTTTAAGTATGGCTAACACTCTACATTGTAGGGCAGGTGTCACACCCCTAATTTCCACGTGTCACCGGTGGGCCCGGTGGGGAGTATCGTGACGTAGTTGATATCATCATAGTCAAACAACACAAATTATAAATGCACAGCGGAAGCAATAAATAGATTTATTTCAACCAGACATAATGTAATATCCAAGTATCACATAGTAGCTGAAATAGATCCACAGGCGGATCAAAATAAAAAGGAGAAAACTGTTCAACAGATAATGGCATCCAAGCTTGCGAGACTCTACGATGCTAAGGAGTAGCCAGCCTATTACGTGTAGAACCTGCACTTAATCTTTTTGGGAAAATACGTCAGTTTACACTGGTAAATACAATTTAACTGACTCATTTTGAAAATGTTTTGAAAATTGATTTAAATGCACATGGCACAAAACTTTTTATAACTTGGGATAATTAATCAATTTTAAACTTATAAAAGAATTACATGTTTGTTATGCGTTCAGTCGCCCGGATCGTGTCGGGTTTAAGGTTAATAGACACACCACTCAGTATAAATCCGTGGCGGGAAAACCAACGGTTATACCTTAATAAATGTGGACACATTGTCGGGTGTACGCCTACACCCGCGTGTCATGGTCGTCGCCATTTCATGAATGATGCCAAGGATATCCGGGACATAGTCATTAAACTCCCAAAGGCGTAAAACAAACAAAACAATTTTCAAACGGGTCACATTGATAATACCCAACTACTAATTAGTTAGGGTCAACTGCCCGACCAAGCGGTATTTTATATACCGTACCCCAAGCCCGTATAAGGGAAAATAAATTAAAAGTATTTACCTGAGCAAGTACAAACCACAATCAAGCAAGTGCAAGTTTATTTTACTGGGTCTCCTATTCTGGAACGAAGGTTTATAATAACCTATTAGAATTCTAACGGGTCTTTAATTTAGCCGAAGCTTAGATCGGTTAGTTTCGAAGGGTAAATACGGTTTAATCGCATGGAAGGCGAAAACCGGGAAGGAATGTGATTTGAGACCCAACAAGTTTGGAGACTTTTTTAATATGGGTAAACTAACTACATTCTGGATTTTGAGATAAAGATGATATTGTTTGACCCGTTTCGGCTAATATGCGTAACCTAGTTGCATAAGCCGATCCGAACGCGAAAATGCGTAAAGGGTAACCATATAAATCATATACAAGTTTCCTGAGATTATATGCACCAAATATGTTGTGATATCAGTAAGATATGTCCCATATTGCCTCAAATGATTTTAAACTCAAATTACGCCTCGTAAGGGCCTTTTGGTCATTTTAAAGGGTAAAAAGGGTTAAACTAGCAATCTGAGTTATATATCTGAATGAATCAGTAATTATGCTTAGTTTACTATGTTATAACAGTAGGATATTATATGTATGTGAATTTTATTAGTTATAACCATCTTATGCACCGAAAGGGCATTTTGGTAAATTTACATAAGCCTAAAAGGTCAAAACTGAAAATCTGAGTTTTAAACTTTAGTTTACTGTTATACTATAGAATTTTACTAAGTATATCAGTAGGTATTGACTCTTATACATATAAACTAGTTTTGACATATACTATGTCGTAAAAATGCCTAAAAGGCGATTTGGAGCCATTTCCGGGTTTTCAAAGAAAAGCTGATATTTTTATAATTCCAGAAGGCTCAAAATAATACATTTATCATAATAAATCAGTAGAAAAAGGTTTGAGGTTAAAAGGATTTACAAAACTCATTTTATAGCCCAAAAGGGCAAAACCGACATTAGCCGAATTAAGCTTAAAACACCAAGTTAAGCTCAGCCTAAAAATAAATAAAAATCTTTAAAATTCTCAAAATATTATTATATATCAGTGGGTATAAAGTTTTGATATAAAAATCGGGTTTAGATAGGCTACATGAAATTTATGCTATTTAACTACTAAAGAAGCTCTTAATTACGCTAATGAGCATATCTTAAATTCTGGACCTCAAACTGATGTCAAATTGTGATTACAAGTAAATAATTCAGTAACTAAGATGTCTACCCTTTTACATTTTCAAAAATCAAATTTTATGGACATTTGGGCATAATGGTCAACATATGGGCATTTAACGGAAATTTGCATAATAATTAGACAACTAGTGAACTAAGCCGTATAATCACAGAGGGTTATACTAACATGTTACTTGGTCCAAAAGAAGCTCTAAGGCAATCTTAAACTAGACTAAAACAGGTCAGAACTGAAAGTCAAAGCGAAAGTCAAACTATGCGACTTTCGGTTCCAAACCGGGTCTAAACAGAAAATTGTCGAGTTGAACATGTTGGGACATGTTCTTACATTAGTTACCAAGTTATATTAATGATCAAACAGGTTGCATGTATCCTACATTGCTAATTATGCGTTAATTTGGATTTAAGCATTCTGTTGACTTTTTAAAGTATACTTTGACTCGACAATTAACATGGTTAGAGTGGGAAACTGATAATACCCTTTTAAGGGTTTGTTATCCACATAATTACCTTCTTAAAGGTACTTTTAATTCGAGATATTACTGAGTAATTATGAACTAATCTCGAAGTTAAACCTTAATTACGATGGTTTGACTTTTAGCTAATTAACTAAGCTAAAATAGATTTAGGGAGGTTAAGGACACTTACAAGAGTCCTAAGAAGGTTTATGGAGTCTAAGAAAACTTGATAGCTGTCCAGGAGCTCTAGAAGTGAAGATGCAAAAGAATGTCCAAATGGTCACAACTCATGTCCCTTATATAGTGCACCAATGAGCATAAGATCAAGACATGCAAGTCTACAATTGTTGTGTGATCACCCCAGGTGTCCCTAGAGGGCTAATTACTGCCTAGCAAGACCCTTGTTTCGAAAACCACAATTTTAAGTCGGTGCAACATGCTGAACAGGCAGTTGTCCAAAACCTGCTGCCTGCGACAGCCTTACGGACCGTAAGCTTAAGGCCTTGCGGTCCGTAAGCTCCTCTTGCGGACCGTATGCTGAAACAGTTACGATCCGTAACCGACCTTTGCTGAAATCGCCCAGGTACCCCCCTTACGGACCGTAAGCCATGACCCTTACGGTCCGTAACCGATGGTCAGAAGCCAAAAATGTTACAAACTTCAAAGTATTGACCATGCAATTGAGTAGTGTCGGATTCCTCATGCTTTTACTGTAGTGTAGGGTCCATTAACTCAGACCTTGCATGCTTGCATGCCTTCTTTCATGCTTCCCCCTCAATTTGGATTCTTGTGGGATTTTAAAGTGACGGAAATTACAAGAAAGTCTTGAATTCTCATAATAGTTGAACAAGTTATATTAACAACTTCCAACTCCCATTAGATTAGGATTAAAAATCAGAATTTCTTGTAGTAACATTATTAATAGTCCAACCTCCATATAAAAGATGGAATTTTATTTATTTAGAAACAACCGGTTAATATATAAGATGTTTATCAAACAATTTAAGGATCTTGGGATTTATAAATTTGGGTCGCTCAGAGGTGTTTTAATAACATGTCGCCCTTGGGTCGTTCAGGGGTATTTTTAATAACATGATGCCCTCTTAAAAATCCTACCATACATCTTTATTTGCTCCCGGGTTTCTGACACGTCTGTCTTACATGACACGTGTCTTTATTTTATTGGGCAGGAATTTTCGAGGTGTTACATCCTCACCCCCTTAAAATAAATCTCGACCTCGAGATTTATGAAAATAATTGAGGGTATTTTTCTTGCATTGTGGACTCTAACTCCCACGTATATTCGGGACCCCTACGGGCATCCCATTTGACCTTGACAATAGGCACATACTTCCTTCGAAGCTTCTTTACCTATCGATCCTCAATCGACACAGGTCTTTCCACAAATTTCAAGCTCTCGTCTATGTGTACATCTGTGTGTGGTATGACTAGTGATTCATCAGCTAGACATTTCTTGAGATTGCAGACGTGGAATATATTGTGAATACCATCGAGCTCTTCAGGTAAGTTTAACTTATAAGCCACAGACCCAACACATTCGATGATCTCGAATGGTCCTATGTACCTCGGGCTTAACTTACCTTTCTTACCAAATCGCATCACCCCCTTCCAGGGTGATACTTTGAGCAAAACTTTATCACCAACCTCGAACTTGAGGGGTTTTCGCCTTTTATCCTCATAACTCTTCTGCCTAACTCGGTCAGCTTTTAGGCGGTCGCGAATTTGGACAATCTTGTTCGTTGTCTCAAACACTAAATCAGGACCTGATAATTGTGTGTCTCCTACTTCTGCGCAACAAATGGGTGTTCTGCACTTTCTACCATATAGTGCCTCGAAGGGCGCGGCCTGAATGCTAGTATGGTAGCTATTGTTGTAGGAGAACTCGACCAAAGGTAGGTGCCTATCCCAGCTACCTCCTAAATCAATCACACATGCACGCAGCATGTCCTCCAGGGTTTGAATGGTACGCTCACTTTGCCCATCCGTCTGGGGATGGTAAGCCGTACTAAAGTTCAATTGCGTGCCTAGTGACTGTTGGAAACTCTTCCAAAAATGCGAAGTGTATCTAGTATCCCTATCCGAGATAATAGATACTGGTACCCCATGCAGGGATATGATTTTATCAACATACAGTTGAGTCAACATGTCCGAACTGTAAGTTTCTTTAATGGGTAGGAAATGTGCTGACTTGGTCAGTCTGTCAACTATGACCCATATAGTATCATTTCCCTTCTGCGTCTTAGGCAACTTGGTGATGAAATCCATCGTCACCATTTCCCATTTCCAAGTGGGAATTTCAGGCTGTTGTAGCAAACCTGACGGCTTCTGATGCTCAGCCTTGACCTGAGCACATGTCAGACATTTGGCTACATGGGTGGCTATAGACTTTTTCAAACCTATCCACCAATAATTTGCCTTCATATCCTGGTACATCTTACCCGCTCCAGGATGGATATATCTGGAACTGTGGGCTTCCTGAAGGATAACGTCTCGAAGTCCTCCATAAACAGGAACCCGTATTCTTCCATTTAATCTCAGGATTCCGTCTTTGCCATAGGATAACTGTTCTTCAGTTACTCCCAGCTTTTCATTAGGATAGTTAGCGTCTAGCACAGCTTCTTTTTGTGCAGCTAACAACCTTTCATTCAGACTATTCTTAATTTCAATGCTCTTGTGCAGCTTCTTTTTCTGATGTGTGTAAAATGCAACATATAAATTACATCAAATGAGGCATAAAACTAACCCTTTTTAAGTACTAATGTTGGAAAAAGCATGTTTTTGTCTTCCTTTTGTATTTTCAGGATTAAATGAGCTCAAATTAACAAAAGAAGCAAAAAGACAGCTAAATCTAACATAAATACAAGAAAAGGAACAAAAGTGGACTACCCGACCCCTCGACAGCATCCTCCCAAGCAAAATAGAGAAGGCAGAAGACTGAACACGCCCCGTGCTCAGCGAACACGGGGCCATGCCCAAGAAGCAGCAGAAAAGACAAACCTGTAGAAGCTTCTATTGCTCACCACGGGGCCGTGCCCAGTGAACACGGGGGCGTGCCCAAAGTACTGCAGGCGCATTAATTGTAATTGCGAATTACAATTAATGAGGAGAGATAGTGTCAGACGGGCACGGGGCCGTGCCCAGCGGACACGGGGCCGTGCCCAGCAGACACGGGGCCGTGCCCAGCGGACACGGGGCCGTGTCCAGGTCTCTGTTCAGCTTATAAATAGGAGTGCTTGGCTTCATTGCAACTCATCCCATGACACACCACCTCTCTCACACTTCATCCACCACCCACCACCATCCCAACACCATCATCCACCACCATCATCCATTGTCCATCATAGAGTGTGTGAGTCGTCTCGGGATCCAAGATTGATCGTAAGAGTTCTTGACAATCAAGCCATGTTTGCCTAAGTCTCTTACATCACTTGGTGATGACAAGTGTTTAGTATAATACTTTTTATTTTTAATATTTTGCACTTTTTATTTGGTTTTGTATTAATGACTTTAATAACTAGTTGCTTATGTTGAAGGTGATTCTTCCTTATCGTTTGTCCGTGGTGTCTTGGCATTATTTTATTGTCTATATAAAATAAAAGATTTTCACCATTCATATCTCCACGGTCTATATGGAGGTATGTTGGCTACCTCGCCGGGGGTTAAGGGAACGGTTTGGTAAGGGTCTTGCCCTTGTTCAGCGTTTAGAGGTCCTGCAAGGGACCTGGGTCAAATTTAGTAGGACCTCCTTCAATACCCAAAGGTATTGGATGGCGGGGATCCAAACTCTTTGACCCCCTCATAAGTTAACTACTATTAATACTATAACCCGGCTATTTAGGACTGTATCCCTGCTGACTCAGACTACTTAGTCGAGGGTAACGTCACCTCCAAAAGAGGGGTCTACCATAATTTGCATTAATAACTTAATTAATTATCTTTCAATAATCCAACCCTTTAGGATTGTATCCTTGCTGACTCAAACTACTGGGTTGAGGGTAACGTCGCCTTCAAAAGAGGGGCCTACTACAATAACTAAGATAATCTCTTAAACAAGTGCAAAAGTGCGAAAATAATCAAAGGTTATACTAACACACGAGTCGGATCCAAGTGATTCATCTTGTCTATCTGTTTTTATTTTTATTTTATTTTTCAGCATTTAGTTAGTTTTATTTTCTTAGTTTAAAAATCTTTTTCTAACATTTTGATTTGATTAGACGTTGAGGATAAACCGGTACTAAAAGCTCTTGTGTCCTTGGACGACCTCGGTATCTTACAAACACTATACTACGTCCACGATGGGTACACTTGCCCATATGTGTGTTTAGTGTTAGTAAATATCGTGTTCTATAAATTTAAAACTTGGCTAAAAAGTGTAAAAAGGGCTTAAAATATATACCTAAAATATATTACACTACACACGCATCAAGTTTTTGGCGCCGTTGCCGGGGACACAAGGATTTTAAGAAAGTTAGGAATCAACGGCCTAATCATTTTTTTATTTATTTTCTTTTTAATTTTTTAGGATTTTCTTAGTTTTTCAGCTTCTGAAGAGCTCAGCACGGGCCATGCCGGCTGAACACGCCCCCGTGCTCAATCATTGGAACTGGCAATCTTGTTTTAAGTCAGACAGTAAGCTGAACACGGGGCCGTGCTCACTCAACACGCCCCCATGCCCAAGATTCAGTTACTGAAAATAGAACCGTTAGATCCTGGCGGTTGGTAATTTCTGACACAAACATGAGTGATGGTAATTCCTTTTACTTTCGGCACTCTTATGGTAAGTGGTGTCAATTATGTGAAGGCAAACATAAAGAATTAGAATGTTACTTTCTAAATTATAAGCCCCACTATATAGACCCACCGTCTCCCTATAACCTTAAGAGGGGCGAAAGTAAAAATAATCACTATCTCTCCATCGAATGCGCCCAGCCAGATATTCTAGGAGAAATGCTCCTTGATGAGTTATTTCAACTAGAAAATCTAATTTTAAATTGGTTAAAAGAGCTTAGGAAGGATTTCATTAATCCATCCCAAGACGACGACCATGAAGAAATGTTGGGGTCGCATTCCAACAGCCTCGTTGCTCCCAAAAGTACCTTCAGTTCTAGCGAAGACTTGGACGATAGTCGTCCCTGTGCCGATTGTGCCGTGAAGGACTCTCCATCGACTTCGTTCGGTGCATACATAGACCTGAGCGATTCGGCATATACCTTCTTTAACGAGAGCCCGGGAAAGGGTTGAACTTGTCCACCTAGAATAAAAATAGGAATTACCCTCACCGACAACCTCTTTCGTTCTCGCCTTAGTCTAGGACAATTAAGGTATCTTAGGCACTTTGGTGTTGTTCCAACCAGTAAGGAACCACCCGATATCAATAAGTTCCTTAGAAATTGAAGAAACTCCATAAGACAGCTTCCAGACACGGGGCCGTGTCCAGGTCAGCACGCCCCCGTGCCCACCTAAAAGATTCTCTGCTGATTTCGTCAGAATACAGACAAAATGTGTCAGGATTTTAACTGCACACGGAGCCGTGTCCAACCAACACGGGGCCATGTCCAGTGCGCTGTCGTTTTCTTTAAATGCAGCCTGATTCCTGCTCATTTTTGACCACTTCAAAAGACAGAGATTCCTGGGATCTTCACTCATACTATCCTAGGTAAGTTCTAACAGAAGGTTCCAAAGAACCCTCTTGTCTTTTCCACTTCTATTCATTGCCTTCTCTTTCAATTTTTCATAACATCTCCTCCACTAAAGCTTGGAAACTCCATGATTCCAGCCTTTGGTGTGAAGTTTGTAAGGTTGTTATCCAAGGGATCTTACTCAAAGTAAGTCATATAACTTTGTTTTAAATTATCTGTGCTTAAAACTCGAATAAAAACCATAAAAATAATTTAAAACTCCAAGATTCCTTGATCTCAAAACCTGCAGACAACTGGACACGGGGTCGTGCTCAGCGAGCACGGGGCCGTGTCCGAGGTTCTGTTTCATGAAAATTGAACTCTCTTCGGTCTATTTCCCAGAAATGGAAAGCAGAACTAGCGGAGCGTCTTCATCAAGAAATAACCGACAGGGGAGGAGATCATCAACGGCAGAAGACTTTGTTGTAAACTATGTTTACGCCCTAAGAGAGGCTATTGATGAAATGACGGGGTGGAAGAAGCATTGGTCGACCGTATCAACCATCTAACGGTGGGACTGGAGGGATGTCTCCGAGAGGTAAACCTCTTGCACCAGAGGTTAAACCTCCTCGCCTCTCCTCCTTTGGTACCTATAATAACCCAAAGGGCGTGGAACGTGGTCCCCGAAGTCATCATACCCGCCGAATGGTACGCCATACACCCGGAGCCTCCGCAAGGGATAGTGCAAGGAGTCCCGGTGGTTGTTCCCCCTCCTCCACAAGATGTTGAGGAAAATGAAGCCGCCTTCTTCCTCCCAAGGGAGATAGAGGAATGGCTTTAACAACATTTAGGAAGAAAACCATCAGCCGAGAGCCCTACTACATCGGGAAACTATTCCCGAAATTTTCCTAACAAACAGTAGAACTCTTTATGATAACTTTGTGTACCTCATGACCTAATTAGTTAAGATTTTTCTTTTGCTTCTTTTTATTTTTCTTTTTAGGAATGTTTTGTAAGATCTCTCTATGATTTTAATTGAATGATGGTTTTAAAATGGTGTCATGGTGGTAAAAGATGAAAAGGGAAACGAGAAACATGGCCCCATGCACAAAAACAAGGCCATCCGACAACAATTTCTCTATTACAGTAAGCTCAGCACGGGCCGTGCCCAGCCAACACGGCCCCGTGCTGAACACCCTGCAGACAAATGCCCAGTTCAGGTAACTGGACACGGGCCGTGTTCACCGAACACGCCCCCGTGTCTAGGCTTTTGTTTCTTTTCTTTAATTATTGTTACTGGAAGCTAAACACGGGGCCGTGCCCGGTCCCCACGGGGCTGTTTCCAGACTGCCAGTAACATAAATTTTTGCTTTTAACACCATGTTACACATTCAATCAACCTAAAAATTTATTTTTGGGACACATTGAGGACAATGTGTAATTTAAGTGTGGGGGGATGCTAAAACCTTGAATTTTGCAAGTCCTAATAACAAGCCTTACACAAAACTCTATTGGAACCGCTAATCACCCCAAATTTTTTCAAAAATTTTCATTTTTTTTACTTGTCTAAAGTTTAAGTTGGGAATTCTAAGACTAACAAGGTTATATTTTTACAAGTTTACAACCGATAGCGTCGTGATAAAAAGAACCAACATAAGAAAATTATGAAACGGCATGACAAGCTTAGTTAAAATTCGATTATATATACTTGATCACATAAAAACCCATTCCCACAAAAGTGAGTTTTGAGCCTTTATTGAGCATACAAATATATATATTTACGCTAAATGCTCATTTTTCGTTTCTTGTGTGAATAGCCGCTTGGTTCTTACGACTCTAGAACTTGCCACGACAATTCATTCCCGGTCCTTACCAACTTAAACCCAAGTAAGTAAATGATGGAGGCATTAGGACTAACCCTTTTTCTTTCAAAACAATTATTTTTATTTTTCTTTTCACCTACCCAAAAACTCCCCCTAGTTAGCCCCTTTGAGCCTAAACCTTTTCATTTCTTAACCCCAAAACCCTTTTTACCCACCAAAAAACCCTTTTTATTTTTCCCTTTATTTTAGTAACAAGCTCGGTTTTCGTGTGACTAAAAAAAAATATTTACAATGAAGTTAGAAATAAACAAACAAAGCTCCTCAAACAAAAGCTTGTTTGAAGAAATACTTCATTAAAAATAAAAAGTCACAAAAACAAAATGTTTTATGAAAACCGACGCTTTTTACGACTTTCGCCCTTTTCTACTAACCACTAACCCAACTACCCACCTTTAGCCCAAGCCTAACCCTTCACCCAAAAAGTCCTCTTGATATTTACAAAGGTATAAAGTTAAAAAGGAGGAGGATTGATTGCTTGGCAAGCTTATGGTAGGAATAAGTTCCATGCCGCTCTCGAGTGATTCACTAAAAATACACCTTCGGCAGGGTGTTGAGTGATTTCCCTCGTGAGGTATGTGAACTTGTATATAAATGAAATTTTAAAAAGGCATGTTATGCGCTAATAAATTATTTACCTTATGAAAAGTTTTTAATAAATCATGACGAATAGGATTGTAAATAAATAAAAATAAAACCTAAACAATCTTGGAAAATCCCAACACTCTATGACAAGCCAAAAACCTTCTCTTCTACCCATTCCATTTGGGAGTGTAAGCCACATATTAAAGAGTTTTGCTTGAGGACAAGCAAAAATTTAAGTGTGGGAATATTTGATGTGTGTAAAATGCAACATATAAATTACATCAAATGAGGCATAAAACTAACCCTTTTTAAGTACTAATGTTGGAAAAAGCATGTTTTTGTCTTCCTTTTGTATTTTCATGATTAAATGAGCTCAAATTAACAAAAGAAGCAAAAAGACAGCTAAATCTAACATAAATACAAGAAAAGGAACAAAAGTGGACTGCCCGACCCCTCGAGAGCATCCTCCCAAGCAAAATAGAGAAGGCAGAAGACTGAACACGCCCCGTGCTTAGCGAACACGGGGCCGTGCCCAAGAAGCAGCAGAAAAGACAAACCTGTAGAAGCTTCTATTGCTCACCACGGGGCCATGCCCAGTGAACACGGGGGCGTGCCCAAAGTACTGCAGGCGCATTAATTGTAATTGTGAATTACAATTAATGAGGAGAGATAGTGTCAGACGGGCACGGGGTCGTGCCCAGCGGACACGGGGCCGTGTCCAGGCCTCTGTTCAACCTATAAATAGGAGTGCTTGGCTTCATTGCAACTCATCCCTTAACACACCACCTCTCTCACACTTCATCCACCACCCACCACCATCACAACACCATCATCCACCACCATCATCCATTGTCCATCATAGAGTGTGTGAGTCGTCTCGGGATCCAAGATTGATCGTAAGAGTTCTTGACAATCAAGGCCATGTTTGCCTAAGTCTCTTACATAACTTGGTGAAGACAAGTGTTTAGTATAATACTTTTTATTTTTAATCTTTTGCACTTTTTATTTGGTTTTGTATTAATGACTTTAATAACTAGTTGCTTATGTTGAAGGTGATTCTTCCTTATCGTTTGTCCGTGGTGTCTTGGCATTATTTTACTGTCTATATAAAATAAAAGATTTTCACCATTCATATCTCCACGGTCCATATGGAGGTATGTTGGCTACCTCGTCGGGGGTTAAGGGAACGGTTTGGTAAGGGTCTTGCCCTTGTTCAGCGTTTAGATGTCCTGCAAGGGACCTGGGTCAAATTTAGTAGGACTTCCTTCAATACCCAAAGGTATTGGATGGCGGGGGTCCAAACTCTTTGACCCCCTCATAAGTTAACTACTATTAATACTATAACCCGGCTATTTAGGACTGTATCCCTGCTGACTCAGACTACTTAGTCGAGGGTAACGTCACATCCAAAAGAGGGGCCTACCATAATTTGCATTAATAACTTAATTAATTATCTTTCAATAATCCGACCCTTTAGGATTGTATCCTTGCTGACTCAACCTACTGGGTTGAGGGTAACGTCGCCTTCAAAAGAGGGGCCTACGACAATAACTAAGATAATCTCTTAAACAAGTGCAAAAGTGCGAAAATAATCAAAGGTTATACTAACACACGAGTCGGATCCAAGTGATTCATCTTGTCTATCTGTTTTTATTTTTATTTTATTTTTCAGCATTTAGTTAGTTTTATTTTCTTAGTTTAAAAATCTTTTTCTAACATTTTGATTTGATTAGACGTTGAGGATAAACCGGCACTAAAAGCTCTTGTGTCCTTGGACGACCTCGGTATCTTACCAACACTATACTACGTCCACGATGGATGCACTTGCCCATATGTGTGTTTAGTGTTAGTAAATATCGTGTTCTATAAATTTAAAACTTGGCTAAAAAGTGTAAAAAGGGCTTAAAATATATACCTAAAATATATTACAGTACACACGCATCAGCTTCACTCTTTCTTTCCTGCTTAAGGCATCTGTGACTACGTTGGCCTTGCCTGGATGGTATCTTATTTCACAATCATAATCGTTCAGAGTTTCCATCCAGCGTCGTTGCCTCATGTTCAAATCCTTTTGGTTGAACAGATGCTGAAGGCTCTTGTGATCCGAATAGATCACACACTTAGTTCCATACAGATAATGCCTCCAAAGCTTAAGTGCAAATACAACGGCACCCAACTCCAAATCATGGGTGGTGTAATTCTTCTCGTGCACTTTTAGTTGTCGTGAAGCATAGGCAATGACCTTGCCTCTTTGCATTAGCACACAACCCATCCCGGTGTGTGATGCATCACAGTAAACTACAAATTCTTCAATTCCGTCAGGCAATGTCAACACAGGAGCATTGCTCAATTTCTGCTTCAAAATATCGAAAGATTCTTGCTGCTTAGGCCCCCAATTAAACTTACTATTCTTGCGAGTCAGCAAAGTCAGGGGTGCTGCAATTCTTGAGAAGTTCTCGATAAATCGTCTGTAGTATCCGGCTAATCCTAAGAAACTGCGAATATCCGTAGGCGTCTTCGGCTCTTGCCAGTTCATGACGGCTTCAACCTTAGCGGGATCTACTTGGATACCACGCTCACTCACAACATGCCCAAGAAATTGGACTTCTCGAAGCCAGAACTCACATTTAGAAAATTTGGCATAGAGTTTTTCTTGTCGAAGTAGTTTCAGAATGCAACGGAGATGTTTCTCATGGTCATCTTGGCTTTTTGAGTAGATGAGAATGTCATCGATAAAGACTATGACAAATTTATCTAGATAAGGCTTGCAGACGCGATTCATGAGATCCATGAATGCGGCAGGTGCGTTAGTGAGCCCAAAAGGCATCACTAGGAACTCGTAATGACCATAACGAGTCCTAAACGCAGTTTTGTGCACATCTTCATTCTTGACCTTTAATTGATGGTAGCCTGACCTTAGATCAATCTTGGAAAAATAGCTCGCTCCTTGAAGCTGATCGAACAGATCGTCGATCCTGGGCAGAGGATACCTATTCTTGATAGTTACCTTGTTAAACTCACGGTAGTCGATGCACAAACGCATCGAACCATCTTTCTTCTTGACGAACAATATTTGCGCTCCCCATGGAGATGAACTAGGTCTAATAAAACCTTTGGCTAGCATATCATCTAACTGTGTCCTTAATTCCTTCATTTCTGTTGGTGTCAACCTATATGGTGCTCTTGCAATAGGTGCGGCTCCTGGAATGATGTCGATTCTGAACTCTACTTGCCTGTCTGGTGGCAAACCAGGTAGTTCTTCCGGGAAAACTTCAGGGTAGTCAGAGATGACTGGAATATCTTCAATCTTGAGTCTTTCCATACCAATGGTTACCTGTTCCATATAAATGACACAACCTTTCCTCAAACATCGGGATGCCTTTAGCATAGCCACTTGCTTAGGTAGTCCATGTTGAGTATCTCCCTGAATGGTGAGTGATTCACAAGACGGAGTCTTGATCATCACTTGTTTCTTATTGCACACTATCTGAGCTTGGTTACGCGATAACCAATCCATGCCTAGGACTATGTCGAATCCGGCTAGCTTAAATGGTAACAGGGATAACGGAAAAGAGGGGTTCCTAATGGATATGACACATCCATCTAACACAGTCGAGACTGTTTCCATAGTCCCATCAGCTAATTCTACCTCATAATTCGCACTTAAGGCTTTAACAAGCAATTTTAACAGTTCACAAAACTTATTATCCACAAAGGATTTATCTGCTCCAGAATCAAACAATACTCTTGCGAAAACATCATTAATGAGAAACGTACCGGTTATGACGTTGTCGTTCTGGATGGCGTCCTGAACATTCATCTGAAAGACCCTGGCGTTGGCCTTCTTCCCATCTTCAGCCTTTTTCACCAGTTTTGGGCAATTGGTCTTGATATGCCCTTTTTCATTGCAACTAAAACAAGTTGCATCCTTCAACTTCTTACATTCAAGGGTCCTATGCTCAGAGGACTTGCATATCCCACACGCCTTCGGCTGGGATTTCTGTTCATACCGGCACCTCCCGAAATGGTGCTTCTTGCAGATCTTGCACTTTGGCCTATCACTTGACTGTTGATCACTCTTCTTGGATCCCGACCCTTTCTTGTGGTCGTTGTTTCCCTTTCGCTTCTTATCTGAGCGTCGTGAACCATCATCTTCATGCTTTCTCTTCTCGGTGTCAGCATTTCTCAATGATCTCTGTCTCACTACATCCAGAGTGAGAGACAGAGATATATCCGTTACGGATCTAAATGTAGCGGGCCGAGAGGCCTTCACGCTAGCTTTGATTTCTGGGGCCAAACCCCCAATGAAACGTGCGATCCTTTTGGGTTCCGGGGTCACAAGGTACGGAACCAAATCTTGACAGGGTGTTGAAACTTGTGAGGTATGCCTGGCAATCCAGGTTCTTCATGACTAAAGATAGAAAATCAGATTCTATCTTCTCAACCTCATGCTGAGGGCAGTAATTTTCTTTAATAAGAGCAACAAATTGCTCCCATAACATGTTGTACAAGGTAACCTTTCCAGAGGCTTGGATCAATGACCTCCACCATGCTAGGGCTTCACCCTTAAATGACTGGGATGCAAACTTAACCATATCCCACTCAGCACAACCACTAATGTCCACAATAGTGTCCATTTCATCCAGCCAAGTCATGCAGTCTACCGCCCCTTTCTCCCCAGTAAAATCCCGGGGTTTACAAGACACAAAATACTTATACGTGCAACCCTTAGCACGTGGGGCATCATCAAACACAATCTTCTTGGGGTGAACACTGTTTTCATTTGAAGAATGTCGGTCATCATCCTTCTTAGACTCATCCTTCTTAGACTTAGGTGGGGTAGGTGGTGGTTTGCTGTGAACCTCAGAATGCGTTTTTTGGTTTGGAATGAGGTGTGGACAGAGTTCTACTTCGGGTCCCAGAGGACTCACTGTACTGTCTATCTAAAGCTTTTGTAACTGCATCATCCACTAATGCTTGAAGCTCCGCTCTAGTTAACTGAATTTTGGCATTATCGTGGTTTTCCACCGGATGGTTATTTACTTCATCCGACCCAGCCATGCAGCTACAACGGCTACATTTAAAAATTAATGGGCAAGGTTTTAATTAGAGGGTTTTATAGCATTTTATATTCTATTAACCATGGTTTTAAATTGCCATTTTAGGTTAATTTGTTAAAATTTTAGGATTTTTATTATTACCCTAAAATATATTAATAATAGCACATAAGGCCTAGTCACAAGGACAATTTTAATTTAATAATAAACCAGGAATTTTACAAAGTCCGGTATTCAGGTTTGAACCATAGTTCGTTACCTGTTATTTACAGGGAGTCATAAGCTACCACTGTTTTTTTTAGTCCCAGAGGACATTTAATTATTGCCCACAGGCACTTCGTCCACAAGGGGCGGTGATATAATTAAGGGAATTTGAATTAACCCTTTATAAAGGATGGCCTGTGTGACTTTGCTGATTCATAGTTTGCCAAGAATGTCAACATACTAACAGATGTTAACAATAATTGGAATCTATTATGTGGGTCCTACCATCTTGGCCCTGTCTGCAACAACATATAGGCTAGGTTTTACCTCTAAGATTCCTTTAATAATTAACGCAGAATAGTCCTAAATTGAGATGTTAATATGGAACTTAATCTAATTATGGAACTACCATCTTGGCCTTGTTTTATGATAACATTTGGCTAGGTCTTTATCCCTTTTTAGATTTTACCATTTTAATTAAGATGGCAGATCTTTTAATTATCTTCATTTATTTTTCATGTTTCATGCACATAATTAATAATAAATAAAATGAAAATTTAAACTAGAACATCTCATAAATCGTTTAAACAAGTACATCATTTGCCCTAAACGTGACTTCTATGAAAATAAATGCCCACGCAGGGGCGGGAAAACTAAAACAACCCACGCAGGGGTCAACTAAAAGACATGCCCACGTAGGGGCAGAATACAAAATGACAAGCCCACGCAGGGGCTGAGTACTGAAACAAAAAGTCCACGCAGGGACTTGATTACAACTAAAATAAATAAACAAAAGGTCTTTAATGACCCCTTCTCTTGGACTTCCCTTTGAGTAGGTCCGACAAACCCTTGAAGAAGCCTCGGTTGCTCTCCCGTATCGTTCGAATTTCCTCTTCACAGTGGTCCAATCTATCGAGGACCTCTTGCTGGCGTTCCGGTGGGATTAGCTGTGGCTGCGGCGGCTAATACAGAGGTTGAGGAGGTGGCGGACGCTGGTACCCATAAGTTGGGTAACCAGTGGTCCAAAGACCACCATAGGGTCCCTCTGGGTGACGAGCATTGTAGTCCCATGCCTCCTGATATGGGTCCATATTGGTATAGTCATAATGAGTATGCGCCGGCTGCTCGAAAGGGTTATACGCCGCTGAGTCGGCGTAGGCAGGGATTGGGTTATCGAAACCCAACGGAGGTGCCATAGGCACTGAGTTGACCTCTGGAATGGGGTTTGATGGATCCCCCATTTGCGGTTCTTCTTCTTCTTGGAGTGGCGGATAATGACTGCCACTCGAGGGCTGGGGAGTGCTGATGCGGACACCCCCTCGCACGGACATCCGTGCGTTTGACCTTCTCCGCCTCGGTGGCTCTGGAGGCGGCTGCTGTTCCACTGGTGGTGGTGGTGGCGGAGTGACTGCCACGAAACGAGAATCCTGGGAAGGATCCTGTTGCTGTTGCTGCTGCTGATAAGGAGACGAGTGCTCGGACGGGGTGAAATACCAGTCCCATTGTTTGAACCTCTCCTGGTAACTGTCGGGACCACGATAAGGTGATCCGTGTAAAGATGATCCATCGGAGATTTTGATGGGGTGGTTCGGAGTTCCGGTGGCTGGCTCCATGGGATCTGTATCCTCGTCCATATCATTTTCACCCGAGAAGTGGTCCTCGGGTCCTAGTGGGTTAAAACCCACGGGTTCTTGGATAAAATTAGCCGGGTTGAACCGGCTTTGGAAAACAGGTGAAGGGTCGCCAAAGGAATGGTGTGAGTTCGATCTTTGCAAGGGTATAAAAGAAGGTGGTTGGTTGTTGGGCTCGTTCTCTGATTGGAGCCCAAAAGAATGCTGATACGAAGGTGAGGAACTGAGAGAGACTGACCGCCTCCCTGGTTCAATGTAGAGCCTCCATGGCTCCTGCGGGCTAGTACTCATGGTGATTGAAGGTGTTCGCCGATGCGAAGGCCCAGCTTCATGATCGTTGCCCGTAACTGGGCCCTTGCCTCGTCCTCTCAAAAATCTTGGCGGCATAATCGACCTGCAAAACATGGTTAAGATAACGACCAATATATAAAAATAAAGACCAAGAAAACAAAAACAAAACAGAGTTTTCCCTATGTTCTTTGTCTAGACTCGGAACTCAAGGAATGTGCAATTTGTGCACTGAGATTAAACACAAAAGGCTAGTGTTTAATTCACTCAGTGTTGGCTCTGATACCAACCTGTCACACCCCTAATTTCCACGTGTCACCGGTGGGCCCGGTGGGGAGTATCGTGACGTAGTTGATATCATCATAGTCAAACAACACAAATTATAAATGCACAGCAGAAGCAATAAATAGATTTATTTCAACCAGACATAATGTAATATCCAAGTATCACATAGTAGCTGAAATAGATCCACAGGCGGATCAAAATAAAAAGGAGAAAACTGTTCAACAGATAATGGCATCCAAGCTTGCGAGACTCTACGATGCTAAGGAGTAGCCAGCCTATTACGTGTAGAACCTGCACTTAATCTTTTTGGGAAAATACGTCAGTTTACACTGGTAAATACAATTTAACTGACTCATTTTGAAAATGTTTTGAAAATTGATTTAAATGCACATGGCACAAAACTTTTTATAACTTGGGATAATTAATCAATTTTAAACTTATAAAAGAATTACATGTTTGTTATGCGTTCAGTCGCCCGGATCGTGCCAGGTTTAAGGTTAATAGACACACAACTCAGTATAAATCCGTGGCGGGAAAACCAATGGTTATACCTTAATAAATGTGGACACATTGTCGGGTGTACGCCTACACCCGCGTGTCATGGTCGTGGCCATTTCATGAATGATGCCAAGGATATCCGGGACATAGTCATTAAACTCCCAAAGGCGTAAAACAAACAAAACAATTTTCAAACAGGTCACATTGATAATACCCAACTACTAATTAGTTAGGGTCAACT